>NC_142165.1:54960334-55562001 GCF_029865625.1 Vigna umbellata | reverse complement strand
CGCGGTTTTTGTAAAAACTGAGGAAAAAATGGTTTATTGTCTCGGTTCTGGATCCAACTAAGGCAATAGACCCTTTAATAAATGAATTTTAATTGTTAATAGCCTCGGTTCAAACTAGAACCAAGGCAATAGACCCAATTTTTTTATTTTTTTTATTTGCTTTACTACTTTGTATTTTTTGAATCGAGGCAAAAATGTAACCTTTTTGTCTCGGTTTTTGAACCGTGACAAAAAGTCCTAATTTTTTACCTTGCCTAAATATACCTCGGTTGTAGGACCATTTTTGTAAACCCAAAACAACTGAGATCATATCGCTTCGTTGCACTAGTGATATCTAATAAGTCTTGTAAGTGCATCTGATAGGAATAAGAAGGAATGGTTAGTCTATGAGAGAAGGAAGAAGGGTAATTAGCTGTAATAGCCTAACTGCCTATGACAGTTAGAAGTGGGCGGGAGAGGGAGTATAAATAGAGGCATGTTAGTTGGTAAAAGGCGGTGTTTTGTTGAATTGTTTGTTGACAGGTTCTGACCTATGAAGAGGGTTAAGCCTCTGGTTTCTTTCTGTACAAATACACTACTGTGAATAATATTCAGTTTTCCCTATCTTTCTTGTGTCTTTTGGTGAGAAAGAGAGTTCTTGATTAGGTTCCCAATTTAGGAACCTATCAGCATCCTAGTGTTTCTGATTTGGACATTGAGTGTACCTACTTCGTAGAGATGGCAAACAAAATATGTGCCCGGGGATACCCGCGGATAAAATCTGTGATAGGTAGTTACTATCCGCAGATATTTATTACCCGTGGATAATAAGTAGCGGGTATTTTAATATCTGCTTCTAAACGGGTTGAGTGCAAGTATTATACTATCCGACCTGTAGATACTCGTTACTCACAAAACATAATAATAATAATAATTTAATTTATATTTTTTAAATTTAAATTTTCTTTTTATTACTCTTAAAAAAACGGAAAGTTTTTCAATTACCAATTACGTAACCCTAATTAAAAATCTCAATTGTCCCAA
The DNA here is from genome assembly GCF_029865625.1 of Vigna umbellata. Classification (NCBI taxonomy): domain Eukaryota; kingdom Viridiplantae; phylum Streptophyta; class Magnoliopsida; order Fabales; family Fabaceae; genus Vigna; species Vigna umbellata. The sequence continues at coordinate 55,560,978 of NC_142165.1, read as the reverse complement.
TCTCTTCTATTTTACATTTCTCGCGAGCAAACCTAGAAGCTTGAAGCTTCTTCTTTATCTCTGTTCTCGCACGGACAACTTAGCTTAGAAAAATCATTTGTGGCTCGTGCAAACGAGGTGGTCTCGTGGTGGCGAACATGGTGGTGCAGCGATGACATGACTTCGGTGGTGTTATCATCTTCCATGGTGTCTCGCGAGGGTGCATGACCCTTATTGTTATTGTCCTTCCCTTCGTGCTGGTTCGCTACGCACGGAGGAAGGTTTCCTCCCCCTTTCACTTTTTCTGGTTTGTCTTGTAGAGGGAGGGGATTGATTCTCGCGTTTGGCACATGATTTTGGGATTGAGTTTTCTTTGTTTTTCCTCTATAGGTGGTGGCGAAATATTGGAGGTTCTTATTCGGGATTGAGAGTTTTAAAATTGGGAATTTAGGGTTGTTGTTTCTCACGATTTAGGGTTAGGTTTCTACGAGTGGGGTTTTTTCTAACCTTGAAGCGAGTTTGGAGTTTATGATCTTCTTTTTTGGTTTGGAAATTTTTGGGATTCTTGGTCTTGCAATGTTTTGGGGTTTTCTCTGCCTTTATGATCTTGGGGTTTTCTCTGTCTTTCTGATCTTGGGGTTTCATGTTTGCAATTTTGTTCTTGCAATTTTTACTTAATCATATCACAACATTTACAATCTTTTGTTGTTTATAATTTAAATCTTATTCATTATGATTCCAACAATTTTTTGTACCAAAGCTGTAAATGGTAACTTTGCATAATTAAACTAACAAACACAAATTTTGTGGGGAGCGGTACTTGAAACTTTCATTTTATACTTGTAACGAATTGGTTCACTTGTGAAAAAATTAACATTTTATAATTAGTATTTAAAAAAGAATGAATAAGTAATTTGATCTAGTTCAAGGAGTCGCAATAAGAAAAACTAAATCATGACATGTTTTAATTCAAATTGTTACATTTTACCTAATTATTATAGTATGACATTCAAATGTCAAATTTTGAAAGAAATTCTTTTTACTTATCAAATGCACATCCTGAATCAAAACTAGTTAACAAGTGTGGATGACCCTAAGTACTAAAATCTTTATGAACTTCATGAAATTCTCTCAAGAACATTCTCAAGCATGTAGAAGATACTACCATATGTTAGAAAACCATTACCAAACTTTAGAAATAATATAATCTCTTTAGGAGTTTGTTGTGGTAATGATTGAAAAAGATACCTGACCAACTTGGATGCTCCAGGAATTTTGTGTATATCTTCAGCTGCACCAAAGACATTGTTCAATATAGGTATGTATAAATGGTCATTGTTGTAGCCTTAAAACTAAGCAACCAGATACATGTTCTCATATTGTTTGACTCTCATCCCTCCCCTTGTCTTCTTAGTTAGATATGTAAATATTAAGGTTTACTTGTAATTTTGTAAACCATGTTATTATAGTAGAAAATCTTCTAAGCTCAGGTTGTTTTGAAGAAAACTGGACATAGATTCAAATTGAATCGAACCAGTATAAAATTTGTGTTCTTTCTCTTATCTTTCATCAATATTATGTTTCTTGATAGTTTGAAAAAGTTTAAAGATTTAACATCTCAACATTTATTTAAAAAATTCTAAATTTTGTTAAACCAATTCACTCCCTTACTACAAAAATAACATATGATAGGAGGGGTTTTTTTCTTTCAGGGGTTTCGAAAACCCCTCTTAGTTTCCGGCGGTTTCAATAAACCGTAGCAAAGTTTTCATTTAATTATTTTAAATATTTACCAAATTTTGATTTTTCCCTCTCTCGCGCCTTGAAATCCCTAATTTTTCCATGTTCGCGCTTCTCAGTTTCACATCCTTTTCTCTCTACTACGCAGCTCACATTTCTTTCTTCTCCATTTCTTGGTTTTCACTTTTTCTTCCCTTCTCAGCTATCCCTAAACCTTCTTCTGCCAATCCTTATGCACACGAATCAGCAATGTCTGCCCCCATTCGCTACCAGCGATGTCTACACAACCGTCGACCGTGCCCTTAGCGCCACGGCCAAAGGCCGAACTCGCTAGAGTAGCGTGATTCTCGTAAATTTGTTTGGTCGATAGAAGCGGAGGCACCACATGATGGCCAGGAAGTCCTGCACTGGATTGATGAAGAAGAGGACACCGAAGATTCAAAGAACGACGTCGTCGCTGCAGAAGAAAGCGCACTCACTTGAGCCTTCGACTGATTGCCCAACCAATGCTACATTTTTGGATGCATATTTTGCAGGAGAAGATGATGTAGTAGTCAAAATTTCTAATGCAATTTGTATCTTTGAGAAGTATGTTGGGGATATCATGTGGCACCACACAGAATCAAAACTCCACGATGAGGTGGTAGTACACCCTTATGTGTTTTAAATTTCTAAACTTTTGCTATTAAAAGTATTAGGTATTCATAAATTGTATCTTTGCATATAAGGGAGGTTAGGCTTGATGCGAGCCTGATGGTGAGAACTGTCTCAACTGTGGACAACTATGATTATATCATAGATTGGGAGTTCAAGCCAAGTGGTTCCATAAAAAGGGGGGTATGTATGATATACATTCATTTTCAATGTGAATTTCTCATCTTATCCAATCAGTAGTTCATGTATAAAATCTTTAAACAATTAGTAGATACACTATTAATTAAATACAATGTGTGAATATTTGATGTTTTCTGATGCTAACAACATTTTAGTTTTAGGTTTTTTAAAATGTGGTCATACTAATAAGCATGTTATTTAAATTGCATCATGATATTTAAATTGAATCAAGAATGTAACATTGAAGAGGTTGGGAATGAAGATGATCCCTCATCCAAAAGCTCAAAGGACAAGAAGTCTAATAGACCACATTCTAGTAAAGTCAATATTGCATTTAAAATTACCAACAGAGTTCTTTATAAATATGTTCTGAAAGGTAAAATCCTCTGTTAATATAGTCGTCAATGGAACATGCACACTTTTATTTCTTACAAAATTTTGAAACCATTTTAATTACTATGTTTTTATGTTGCAACACATAGTGTTGTTGTTTTGAAGGCTGAAAGTGCATCTGATAAGGTTGAATGGATTAAGAAGATAAATAGTGTTATACAAGCAAAGGGTGGACAAATTAAGATCTCATCTGACGGTGATCTACCATGAGGCAATGTTATTTTTATAATTTTTTCTAGCTCTTCCATTTAACGTTTCATGCATTTTCTGGTTACTTGTTTTATAGGTATTTGTCCTTTGTCAAGTTGAAAAAGCTAAGGAAGACATGTTGAATCCGTTATACAGCTCTATCAGGTTCAGAAATTTTTTATTGCCTTTTATTTTTACTCTCTTGCATTAGTTTAGTTTGCTGCACTTATTACGTGCAAGTCTCATTTACTTTTAACTTTTAGGCTTTATATCATACTCTCCTTTAATCTATTTACTTATTGTTAATTGTTTACTTGTTCTTTTGATTAAAGTTCTTTTTTCTAATAGTTTTTTATGTCTCTCAACTCTGGATACGGTGTGGAATACAATGTTCGTGTAACATCCCAAAAATACAACATAAAATCATATCTAGAATATTTACAGATAACAATATTACAGTTCAGTTCTGAGAATAAGTACACCCATGGTCGAATGCCTTACGAAAATACTATAGAATTTAAACTATTACAGTAAACAGCCTAGACCGAACTGTTTCCAAAATCATCTATACCGAACGGTTCCCACTTCTTCTAAGGCCTCTTCCAGCAGCTCTGCTCTTTCTGCTCACATCCACAAGATGATCATTGCAACAGGACAAAACCAACCGAACGGACAATACAGACAAGACAGGAAATAGGGTAAGCTTATGTAATTTAATTAATTCAGTAAAACCTATACTTCACATAAATCTAACATAACTCAATATACAATCATGTAACATCCAATCATGCATTTCCAATCAAAATTTCAAGTCAAAGCATGCAATGACCGACCACTTTACTCTGACTGTCCGGACTGTATGAATTATGTGTAGCTTCGACGTTTTTGCACCCGGGTGATGTAATAGCTGGGATGCCCTCAACAGCTGTCACCCGAGGTTAGTCCGTTCTGTCCAAGTTCACCTTATGGACTAGGACCTCCTGCCATTCTCACACATAACTTACTCCTCCCTACTTGAGAATGAGTAATCACAGAATATCAGGATAACCGCCAACTAAGCATAACCACATTCATACTCTACCATTCAATAACCACTTATGAGATATTCCTCCCTGGAATACTCTTTCATTTCCATTCTATTCCATTCATATTCAATAATACAATCATACCGAACCAATACAAACAGATCCCATCTGAAATCAAAACTGAACAATAACATTCCCCCTGAGACAAGACCGAACGTTTTGAATAGTTTCTAGACTAACACAGCTGAACACTTAGTGTAAGACCGAGCGGTCTTCCACTTATACACAGAACAGGACCGAACGGTCCATTCTAGATAAGACTCCTCATAAGCCGAACACCATCATCATAAACCGAACGCTCGTGGTAATATTTGAACGTTTAATGGTTACTCATCAGTTACTACAGGACGTGATTTTACTAGACAGAACTTCTAAGAATGTACCGAATACTAAAGAATAAGTGTATTTTAGACTTAACTGAAAATTGTGATAAATATTTGTGAAACCTAGGAACTTAAACCGAACCCTATAGGCTTAAACCGAATACTATTGACTTGGACCGAACACTCTTAGTTCAAAGATAGTAAACAATGGAGTATAATATAAATACCGAGCGCTTGGTTAAAGACCAACCACTATTGAGACCGAGTGCTTGGTTCAAGACCGAGCACTACTGAGACTGAACGCTTGGTCCAAGACCGAGCACTATTGAATATAAATCAAAATGAAGGAATATATATATATATATATATATATATACAATTACGCAACACTTATTTTTAAATGAAAAATAACGATAACATCTACGACTTTAAGTATTATAGAATACATTAACTAAATTGTTTAGGAAGCATAAAGAGGAAACTATACTTAGACGGAACGCTTACTTACAAGCACACTAAGAGAAAATCGATCGGTTATTAACTGAAATTCTCCCAGAAGAAGAATCCAATCCAGACCGAATACTCAAGGATAAACCGAACGGTCAATAAATGACTCTCGGTTGATAACACACAATTACGCAATATACTGTAGACTTTAAAAATCAAAACCATATCTCAAACCATTTCCTCATCATTTAAAACTCATACATTCATACCGCCAAACATGCAGTAATAACCATGCTTTATATTCATCCAACGATCAACAACCATTCAATCATTCAAACAAAGAATCATAATCAAATTATATAAGCTTCCCTTACCTCTAAACATAGCCGAACACTCACAGATACAGGATATGGTTCACCACTACCCGTCTTATACCCTTAGAGCTCACCGATTTAAAAAACAGCTTAAACCACAACTTGATCAGTGCAAAGTGCAGCTCTTGGCACCAGAAATATTCAAGCGTTGCCTGAATGATGATCAGAAGAAGAAAAGGATGAGAAATCGTAGAGAGAAAATGGAGATTGTAGAGAGAAGGAGGAGAAAATGGAGGTTCAGAAGGTTGAAGGTGAAGGGTGCATGCAGAAAAGTGGCACGAAGTTTGAAATTTCGCCTTAAATACTACCGTCATTAAAACCGATCGGTCACTCAGCGCTGCACACCTGCCTTCCATTATCTAAAAATTCGAACATTTTCGTTGACACCTAGCTTCCACTAATTGGGTTTTTAATGAGTTCTGACATTTCGTATGTGTATCATTCCTTGTTCTTTTAAGTTTCCTTTGTATTAGTTGTTATACTTTCTCTTAAATATTTTTCACTTGTTTATTACTTAACAAGTACCTTTTGAGTACTTCCTTTGTTTTTCTATAGGAACCTATCAGAGTTGTTTAACTTAGTTGAATATTTAACTTATCATAACATGTTATCATATGCATTGTATTACCTATGTGTAGGTTGATCATTACTTTTCATATATCTTTGATGTAATGATTTCTATAAATGAATGAATTAGCTAAGAAATTAAATAATCTCTCTGAAGCACTCTTTTCATATTCTCTCTCTCAAGGGGATCTTTTTGTATGCTAAAGGCCCATTCCGATATGTTTTACTGAACTAATTTATTTTTATCAAAAATTATCCTTAATTACTAGACAATTTTTTCCAGTCAATAAATAATATACAGTAAATTAATTTCTTGGACTCATCACGAAAGCGTAAATCACGTGTCAGAGCTGTCATTCCCTTTAACTCTTTACAGGATGCAAATAATCATTACTTAAGTGGAAATACATTAGTTAATTGGGTAGAAAGAGATTACGAGAATGCATTGGTCCACATCCAATTTTCTAATTTCTTTACGTATTTTTTTAAAGGTAATTTAAATTATTTAGGGATAATGTTTGCATCATATCTATAACACAGGATGAAATTGAATGCGTGTAATATTTATACATCATTATCAAGATAATTTTTTTTAATTTATTTTTTCATATTAAACTTGCGATGAACTACGTTGCAAGATAATTATTAAATATATATTAACATGGAGTGAAATGGAATATTAAATACAATGCATATATTGAGAAAAATGGTTGTTGAAAATATTTTATTCACTGCTTGATTCCCGCTTAGCTATGGACTATTTTCATAGAACACTATTACAGAGCACTACTTTCAAGAAAGCGTACTAGATGTGGAAGACAAGGAAGAACAACAAAATTAATCATTGTTATTTTCACCCATATGAAGAAGTTGCTATTTTTTAATTTTCGTGTGCCTTGTTTTGAGGTTAGTGAAAGGTTTGGAGAAAGAGCTTCTCTATTTCTGTCTCATTTATTATTCTCCTACTATTCTTAATTTTGTATCAGCTTCAATAAACTACATAAATAATCAACATTTTATCATTTTCTTTTATTTTGCAGGTGGTTAATCCACTTACCAAATATCCTTTTTATAGGGGCCTTGCATAAATAGCTAAATTCATGAGAGTGATATGAATAAAAAAATGATTTTGTTTCCATCCTGCATTTATAAATTTAAAATTCCTTCTTGTTCTAAAGTGATATTTGAGAGAAATAGGAAAAAAGTATCTTTTGCAAAATGCTGCACAACTAAAAACATTTCTAATTACCATCTTGCTTTACTTGAGGAAATGAATTATTAAACCTAATAAGTTGATTGAAGGTGAAAGTATTTGAAAGGAAAGAATGTGTTATATCGATGTATGTTTGAAAATGTGTTCTATGATATGGCATTTCTCTTGCATCCCCTTTTACACAGGACTCTCACACTGTGAGCAAAGGAAGTTGTTTTTAACTTAATTTGAATCACATTTGTATTGACTATATCCCCGGTGGCAATGACTCTAGAGGAGTTGATATCATTAAACCATGCCAAATCTTTTCTATATTGCTTCTTCATCAGAACAGGGTTGGTACTTTCCACCCTCGTTATTAGTCTCTCAGTTTCTTGTGAGTCAATGTAACTTCTTTACTAAATCTAGAAATTATTTATTTATGGATGGACCGACTTTACATCTTTATATTTCTTTTTATCACAGTTGAATTCATTACAATATAGAAGGATGAGTTTTGAAGAATTTTATGCAGCTGGGTTAAGTGTGCATCAACTTGAAATTCTTGATCGTTGAGAAAAACATGCTCGTTGTGTCTACTATGTACTTTATGTATCAAAATCAACATTGTTAATGAACATCTTTCTTAGTCATATTTTTAGTATTTTAATTTAGTATTAAACATCTTTCTTTTTAATTTTTATACATGAACAATTAAAGGTATCAATTATATTAATATATTGAACAATGTAGTTTATTTTATATATAATTCAGTTTTAGTTCATATTATTTCATTGTCTATGTGGTTATTAAAACTAATTTGATCATAATCTCATTTTATCACACTAAAAAACTAAAAAAAAGAATATGCACACATTTCCAGCGGTTTTTTCATAACCCCTGCAATTACCAGCAGTTTTTTAGGAACCCGTTAATATTAGCGGTTTTTTCGAAACCTTTGCAAATACTGGCGGTTTTTCTAAAACTCACGCTAATACTGGCGGTTTTTCCAAAACTCCCGCTAATATCGACATTTTTCTCAAAACCCCCGCTAATACTGACAGTTTGGTAATTACTTAGCGATGCAGCATTTTTCAGGAGTTTTTCGAATCGCGGGTAATGCATTTTCCGGAATTAAAACCGCCAAAAACGAAAAAAATAATCCCCGAAAAAATTATAAATTTTTGTAGACCTTTTGGTTGAAAAATATTATCTGCAACGGTTTTTAACATAAATTGCATATTTAAAGTATTTTTTTTTTCAGGTTTATGACAAGTCTTCATGTTTATGTATTACTTTTGGATTTATTACTTCAAACCATCATAATATTTGAATTTTCTACGGTAGCGTATTTGTTTGAATATGATTCATTATGACTACAATAGGTTGGTTAGTATTGGTATGAACAAATTTACTTTACAACAGTTAAAAATATAAAAATATTATATCAATTAAGGTTAGACTCGATATAATAGGTGTATATATTACATCGGTTCCCACATTAACCAATGTAATAATTTCAAGCCTTTTAACTAGAACATATTACATTGGTTGTTTCCACTATGCCCTTCTAATGTTTTTTTCTAAAGTTTTTATTTAAATTATAAATGATGGAAATCATTGTAATATACTAATATTTTACATGAGTTGATCAATTGATGTAAAATGTGTTTAACTTATTACATCACTTGAGTCTATATTAGTGGTAAAACCAATGTAATATCTTTCAAAATATCCAATTTAATGCTATTTTTCAGGTAATGCTAACTTATCTTACATGAATTTGAGCTTTTTCTCTACTATTATGCACAAATTCAAGCTCTCACATAACATTTTACCTACACAAAGAAAAAATTAAGATCAATGATCTAAACTCTTCCTGATGATTACTGACATGTAGAGATTCATCTTAAGCTCAAAAAAGTGGCATGTAAACAATTTTCACATAAAGCATCTCACTAAACTAACTCAAGTAAAGATAAAGGATAAGCTTACTAATTTAGATGATGATTCTGCTTTATACTAAGACTCCTATAATAAACTTGATCCGAAGAATTCTATAAGAAATTCAAAAGAAAAAGAAAAATATTTCTAAAAAAATAGTATATTTTATAAAATAAAATTCAATTAACTATTTTTTTATTTATAATTCAAACTTTTAATAATAAAATAATCAATTTCTATTTACAAATCCTTAATCGAAATCTTTGGCATTGTTTCAAATAAATTTCTAAGAAATATAACTTACTATATACTTTGTCCATTTATGTGACTTATAATTATGCACATTTAAAATTTTCTGTTCTAAAATTTAACTATAATATAATTTTTTTTCTAAAAAATAAAAACCATAAAATTTTAATATTTATTTAAGATACTAAATTTTAAATAAATATTTTTTATTATAAAAAATAAATAGAAATATAATAGTTAGGATCTATTAATGGATTTGTATATATAAAAAATTAACTGCAAAATTTACTCTTATTTAAATTGCATAAATTTTATTTATATTTTTCTTAAATACTTTTGTATGATTTTTCTTTTAAATTTATACAAATTAGTTATATAACACCTCTTTATATCATATTCACTAAGTATTAATGAATGATATTTTGAAAAGAAAGAATAACTTTAATAATTGAGAAATTAAGATGATTTAAATATAAGTGATTAATATGGCTCCTTAATTATATGGATGTTGATTCAAATTTATTGATGACGGACTTTTAACACGAACTTTTATGGTAGAGGACAAATATTTTCTTTAGCGAATTAATTTCTTCAAGGATATTTCATCTTTCAAAGTAAATTTTTCGTTATAAATTTACGCGTTAAATTTTTATAAATTAAATATGTATAATTTGAAAAAAAAAATTACTCTAACACAATTTATTTACGATCATGTAAAAGAAGAGCATGCTACTTTAAATATAATTTATTTGAGATTATAATAAATAATTAAAATAAAATAATTGAAAGGAAGATAATAAAGTGTTTTTAGGTCAAAAACCTAAAGAGAAGATAAAGAAAAAGTTTAAAGAAAAAGTTCTCCGATTTTTATAAAACAAATTTTTAGTAATAGAAAATCTATTTATAACTTTTAATTTTTTTATAATTAAAATAATATTGTGTCATCTTTTAAAAACCATCACCATCACTAATTGTATATCATTTCTAGATTCTTACAAAATAAAATTTATCTAAAATCAAGGAAAAGCATATAATGTTACCCTAAATATAATTTATTTGAGATTACGATGAATAATTAAAATGAAATAATTGAAATGAAAAATAATAAAGTGGCTATGTTAATAATTTAATAAATAAAGTGCAAAAGGGAAGATGAATGGATATGGTTCTTAAAAGAAGAATTATTCAAGTAAAACACTTGAAAGTTTTCTGTAATTTGTGTGTTGATCATCATCAATTTTGATTTGAGCATATATTTACAAGTTTCCATCTTTTATTACAAAAAGCAAGTGAAACATTTTTAAAGCATAAATCTTAATTATTTATAACTTCTTAATATATAACTTCTATTGGTCTTTATTTTGATACTTGTAATCTTGGATCTCCAATATTAAATTATTAATAACATTCTTATCTTTATTTTCAAAATCTTCAATGTTTAATTATTTAATCTTCAGTGATATAATAAATCAAAACAATGTTGTTAACACGTTTATTTAGGATAACTTTCCTTAAAAACATCCCTTGACAACTAGAAACTAATTAAATAATTGGAACGTGTTTGTAGAATAATCGTCTCCCTTTTAGTTTCCATATTCGATTAAGATTTAAAATCTCATACCAGAAAAAACTATGTAATATTTCTTAAACAATGTATAACGTTAATGTGATGTTTACTAATCAATTGAAAGAAGTGAAGTGTTATATACGTTGATGTCATTGTGGCTTCAATGCCTTTTGTTAAACGTTGTTGTGCACTTAAATTTGATTTTGTGTGACAGCAGTTTTTATACGATAATGTAAGGAAGCCATATCCCTCCACCACCTACCCTCTGTCGCAAACACAACCAAACATCATCGTATTGATTGAAAGAGATCATGAATGTTCTTCTCAGTAAATATGGATCACCCAATAGTAGTCCTGCTCCTTTGATTATGCAGTCGAAGCAGGAGTTGGTTGGCACTGTTGAGGAAGAAAGAAAGGAAGAGGGAATGTTCCTGACATGGGAGGATTTGCAGGTGACAGTTCCAAATGGAAGGAAAGGTAGGAAACCGATTCTTAAGGCTCTAACTGGTTATGCCAAGCCAGGGCAACTTTTGGCAGTAATGGGTCCTTCTGGCTGTGGCAAATCGACACTTCTTGATGCCTTAGCAGGTGAATGCTTTTTTTTCTCTTTTCTTCCTATGATTGGAACATCATTGAATCTTTTGTATAATTGGAATCGAATTAAATTTTCTGACAGTATTTCAACTAGGAAATTTGAATTAATTTTTGTTTTAAGTTTTAAAAATGAAAAATATAATTCTTCTAATTCATGATAAGTTTATTTTATGTTAAATGATATTTTAGACCAACTTATATTATTTAACCCGAAAAACAAATTTGTGTGGTTAAATTAAAGAGAATTATGGTAAGTTTTGAACAAAAATGAATTAAAATTTGAATATACAAAATTAAAGTATTAAAGGATATATGAAGGAGTAATAATACATTGATCCTCATTGCATCCTATATAATCATTCTAATTACCTCACCATGGGAACTTCTAATTGTGAAGAGTTGGTTTAGAAACAAAGGGCATTTTGGTATAGAAAAATTGTGGACAAGCTGTTTGGTTTAATCCTTCTGAAAAATCTGCAGGAAGACTGGTTTCGAGCTCAAAGCAAACAGGAAAAATTCTAATTAATGGCCATAAACATGAACTGGCTTATGGAACATCTGTAAGTGAAATCCCTCAAAAGGCTTTTGTTTGAAGAAAATGAAATCTAATTAACCTCTTTTCATATTATTATTACCTTGTGAAAGCAGGCATATGTAACACATGATGATGCTGTGTTATCAACATTAACAGTAGGAGAAGCAGTGTCCTATTCAGCTCATCTCCAATTTCCAGAGTCAATGTCCAACAGAGAGAAGAAAGAGAGAGTAGATTTTACAATCAGACAAATGGGTCTACAAGAGACCACTCACACAAGGATTAAAGGGAAGGCTTCTAAAGGCCTTAGTGAGGGGCAAAAGAGGAGACTTGCCATTTGTATTCAGATTCTTACAAGCCCCAAACTTCTCCTTCTTGATGAACCAACCAGTGGCCTTGACAGTGCAGCTTCCTACTATGTCATGAGCAGAATTGCAAGCCTAAAGATAAGAGATGGCATCAAAAGAACAATCGTTGCATCCGTCCATCAGCCCAGCAGTGAAGTTTTTGAGCTTTTTGATCATCTTTGTCTTCTGTCTTCAGGTGAAACAGTATATTTTGGCACCACTTCTGCTGCAACCGAGGTTTGTAGCTGAATTAATCATGAACATTCTATATAAGAACAAATTCATTTCAGATTATAGCTTCTAATTGATTGTATTGTATTCTTGATTGAATGTAGTTTTTTGCTTCTAATGGCTTTCCTTGTCCACCTCTCCACAACCCTTCTGATCATTTCTTGAGGATCATAAACAAGGATTTCATACTGGTGAGAAAGTCAACACGTCAATGCATTAGAGCTGGCAACAAAACCTCGTTGATTTATCTTCATTATTTGCAGGATGATAAAGAAGGCTTCCACATAGTAGTACCCGAAGAAGAAGCAGTGGATACCCTTGTGAAGTTTTTTAAATCTTCTGAAATTAGTAACCAAGTTCGGAAAGAAGTAGCAGCAATAGGTGAAAGGGTAAGTGTAATATAACATGTTGCGTGGTGAACTCGTATAGAACAAGGATTTTTCACATGATGAAGGAATAACTTTTTGATGAATTCAGGAATACGGTTTCACGGGGAGCAGCAGAACACAAACAGCATTTCTAACTCAGTGTCACGTTCTTCTACGAAGATCTTCAGTGCACTTGTTTCGTGATGTAACCAATTATTGGTTGCGTCTGGCTATGTTTATTGTAGCAGCTATTAGTATGGGAACTATATTCTTTGACGTTGGTTCAAGTAATTCATCCATTCAGGTAAAGTAGTTTAAGTGCTTCGGTTTATGCCATTTAAAGCATAACGCAACTATTAATTCATGATAATAATAATTTCCTTTCTTCATGCATATTTCAGGCTAGAGGGTCACTGGTATCTTTTGTTGCTTCAGTCCTAACTTTCATAACCCTTCTTGGTGGATTTCCTCCATTTTTGGAACAAATTAAGGTAAAAACGCCATTCAAAATGCAATTAATCAACATGGTTTGTTCCAACCATATTGTTAGAAGTCTCACATTCACATATTGATAGAACAATTAAAATCTAGTACTTAACAAACATTATAAGAATACCTTTGACAAAAGAAGGTTGAAAAAATGTTATATGTTCCTAACATGTTTATGATTCAGGTATTTGAACGTGAGAGATTGAATGGACACTGTGGTGTTGGTGCTTTTGTCATTAGCCATACATTATCACCTATTCCATACATGGCACTGATGTCAGTGATTCCTGGTGTGATCACTTATTACCTTTCTGGACTTCACACAGGACTTGAACGTTGCATCTATTTTTCTAGTGTATTACTTGCATGCATTTTGTGGGTTGAGAGTCTCATGATGGTTGTTTCAAGTATCCTCCCAAATCCCAACACTAACATCACAGTCTCTGGTGGAATTATGGGAGTGATGATTTTAACTGGTGGGTTTTTTCGTCTGCCAAATGATCTCCCCAAACCATTTTGGAAATACCCTATGTATTATGTTTCCTTCCACAAATATGCCTTCCAAGGATTGTTCAAGAATGAGTTCATTGGTCTGAAGTTGAGAAGTGATGAAGATGGAGGAACCTACATAAGTGACAAGGAAGTACTCACAAAGATATGGCAAGTGGAAATGGGTTACTCCAAATGGGTTGATCTTGCTATCTTAATCGGAATAATTGTTTTATATAGACTTATGTTCTTGACAATTACTAAGACTAAGGAGAAAATGAAAAGCTAATTAATCTTTTGAAACAAACATAGTTATCAAATTTAATACATGATATTTTTACATAATGTTTTAGATAAGAATGAATTAGTTGAATTGTAATTCTATCTTATTTAAGAAAACTTGAGTATATCTTTTTTAACTGCATTTGAATTTTAGAGAGGAACGCTATTGTAAGCTTTAATAATAGTCTTTGATAAAACTGAAATTTTAGTTCTCACACTTTTTATTTTTTCATTACCAGCGTTTTTATTTTTTCATTACCAGCGTTTTTACTTCCTAGTAAATATATTTTTTGCGATTGACAAAATAGTTAGGAAAATAGTTGTTGGTGATAATTTTTTATGGTTTTGTTCAAAATCGTCACTATTTGTAGTGGTTTCACAAAAATTGTCGCCGGGGTTTCTGAAACTGCAGCCAGTTGCAGGAGGTTTTACAAAAAAATGTCGGTAGTTGTTGAGGCTACTTAAAATCGTTGGACTCGTGTGAGTTGTCTAAAACGGTCGGAACTTGTGTAGGTTGTCCAAAATCGTTGGAAATTTATGAGCTTACTTACTTGGAATTTCAAAAACCACCGGTAATACAACTAATTTTTTTTTTAATAATTCAAATGATTTGCTTAATTTGATTAATAATAAATATGTTTAATAACAAATCATTTCAACCGAAAAGTAATTATTATTCACTAGTAAAAAAAAAGGATTTAAATTTGCACATTTATCACCGGTTTAGTTGGAACCAAAGCAAAAAATGGCGCAGTGGTATTTTTGTAATTTTTCGCATAGGTATATGTCTCGGTTAAAAAAGAATCGATTCTTAAAACTAGCGCGATGGCATTTTTGTAATTTTTCGCAAAGGTATATACCTCGGTTCAAAAAGAACCGGCGCGGTGACATTTTTGTAATTATTACAAAAGTCTATGACCTCGGTTGTTTAGAGAACCGAGCATAAAATAACTGATTTTTTTTTTAGGGGATTTAGGCATCGGTTCTTTATAGAACCGAGGTCATAGACCCTTATTGTCTCGGTTAAAAAAATAACTGAGGTAATAACATCTGTTTAGGGTTAAATTTTGCGAACATATGTATTATCAAACAAAAGCTTTTCTGTTTGTGGTGTGCGCCTCTACTCTCTTTCTTCGATTTTCGCAGCCATCCTCTTCAACTTTTCTTGCTTTTTTATTTCATTTTACGTTGATTAAGTGCTTAGGTATGATTTTCTTTCGTTTTGACCGATTGATTTTGTGCACATGTGTTCTTCAGCTCTTCGAATAGACGCTTTAGGATGGTCATTTCGTTTCGTTTCAGCCCCAAACACTACAAAAAAAAAGGGCATTACCGAAGGCCAGAAGCCCTCGGAAACAGCCCAAAACCGTCGGTAAAAGATAATTACCGAAGGCTTATCGACGGCCAAAGAGCCCTCGGTAAATCCCTTGTCGCTAACATTTACCGAGGGCTTTTGCCCTTCGGTAATTACCGAGGGCCAAAAGCCTTCGGTAATTACCGAGGGCCAAAAGCCTTCGGTAATTTCCGAAGGGCGAATTTTCTACTGTCCAGTAACCAATTATGGTGTAGTTTATGATCTGCTTTGGTGTAGTTTATAAATGTAAGTAGAAGTCATAGATATTGGGAAAAAATTACCATACTGCTGGAAATGTACCTCAAAGGTATATTTTTTCAACCAATATGAGAAGTAACGGTAGCAAAACATACCTAAATCCAACTTTCATAATAGTATCAACCAATAGAAACTCTAATCTTCTCTAATTATTATGTACTAAAATTCCTAATTCTATTTCCAGACAGAAAAAGGACAGTTAGTAAATTTTCTTCATACAACATACTCACACTACAACCAAATTTATCATACTTTGATTAGCATGTCAAAAGTTAGAAATAGAGCATCATTCTCGGTTCCTCCAATATTCCACTATATTTCCAGAAATCATATATTTTCAATCATACATAACAACCACAAATTCTATCCTAGCATCAATTCACACATAATGACTTTTCAAGAATCTCAAAACCATTCATAAAACTACAACAACCAGGGAATATGCAAAGCTATAATCATTTCCCTACATCATATTTCATCCAACATATTCAAGTATATATTAATTTCGCATCAACATTATGTTGTTTAAAGATGATCCTTATATAAGTTTTCCAAAAACCTAACCACATCCAGTCACGGTCTAAACATCATAAAACCCAGTGCACTAAAATATATATATATATATATATATATACCAACCAGAAAAATACACATAATAAACCATAAATTTCTAGTAAGTTGCATTTATTTCATCTCTCGATAGTCGACCTTGCTTCAGAAGTTGTTCCAACTTATCACGGCCAAACGAGTGCCCAGTAAAAAGCATAGGAACATTTAAGGCGCCAGCTAAAAGAGCAGCAGAGTCACCTGCATCTGCATAATGTCCATGGATGGCGACTGGTCAGATAGCATGCCCGCTGCCAATCTGTTCCCCAAGAGATTTGGACATCTGTATAATGTGGTTAAGTGCTCCGTCAACAAATTCAGGAATGTATGGCCAGAGAAGTTCTTTCGGAATATATTTATCTCTCGGACCAAATGGAATACGAACAATATAAGAACCACTACTCTCTCCCATGTCATCTCCATAATCATCCGCGTCTCTTGGTGTCAACATTTCTGTTGGCTCCGCATAACTCCAGTCTACATCCAGAGCCGCCACTTGTCTAGTTAGCAAATCAACCCGATAAACTCCTGGCATAGACCCCAATGCCCTCGCTAGTTCCACCACATACTTAACCTATTCAGCAGAAACAAAGACAGATGGAAAGATTTTAGTTTGCACATACTGGCAGTGTGAAAAAACAAAAGGAAGACAAAGATCCTTTTTGGATAAGTTTTTCCCTGAACACTGGCAGAAAAAGAAAACTAAAAAAAGTTGGAATAAACTTTCTATCAAAAGCTGAAACGAGTTGTTTTAAATAAGTCTATTTTGTATATAAATTAAAATCAGCATTTCGAAGAAATTAAAAAACAAATAAAAATGAAAGCACTACCTGACCACCGGGATCAGAATCACGTCCTAGCTCCATATTCTCACCTCGTATTAGGCCATGAATTCTGCACACATATGCCCCTTCTTGTTAAAATCAAATAACGAAATCAAACCAATCATAGCTTAATCTAATCAGCGAATACACAGATTACACTCTGCACAGCAGAATAAAGAAACAAACAGTCTAACTTCAATATCAATCTACTTATCACCAGAGCTCGATTCAATTACACATTCATTACAATAACAACAAAAGCAAAAAGACAGAGGTGAAGGACACCTACCTGACGAGTACAATGTAGAGCTTCTTCCCTTTCTGACTGTTGGCCCAAGTCTAAGTATAGTTTTCAAATTTTGATTTTTCTTTAACTGTAATAATTTCAGTTTGGAAAAACACCCTTCATTCCATCGAAGCAAGTTTCAATCAAGGTTTGGATATTGTAAGTTTCCTTAATAATTATATGAAAACTACGAGATATATATATATATATATATATATATATATATATATATATATATATATATATATATATATCCAGAGTCATAAAATTTATAACAGGGTCTGTAACATGGTTTTGGATTTATTAAACATTAATTTCTTTTTCAAAATGTATCAAGAAAGATTCTCATGAAACTAAAATTAGAAATATTACATTCTCATATATTTGATATAAAAGTTTTGCAAGCATATTCCATGAAATCATTAATTGCCAAAAATATAACTATTTATGTTTTTCTTACTTGTTGTTCTTACAGTAAAATATAGGAATATTATACACTTTTAAGATGGTGGAAATCGAAGATATTACCGAAGAGCAAAATCCTTCGGTATTTAATTTCACCAATACATTACCGAAGGCCTGAAGACCGTCGGTAATACGCGTTTTTATTGTAGTGAAACTCACATTCAAGGTTAGTTTCGGTTTAGATTTTTCAAGTTTTTGTTTAGTTGATTGTTCTTCATACACCATACACATCAAAACATAGGTATATATAAAACTGAGAATATGCTAAAAAGAACTCTAAATGAAATGGAAATTTGTATGAAGAATAAAAAATCATGAAATCTCTTCACAAAACTTTTCAGCTCAAAATTCAAAATGTAACTATTTTAAATATTTCTTTTAAAGTTTGAAAAAAAAAACAAAAAAAAAATTCCCGATAAATATGTTTTTCTGCGTTTGTTTATGTTTATAGGATTTTTGCATATGATTTATGTGATTTTTTCATATGGTTTATGTGATACAGAAACAATAAGTTTTTTTAAAAAAATATATACTTTAAACCGCGGTTCTAATGAAAACTGAGATAAAAAAGGATCTATTACCTCGATTCTGGATCCAACCGAGGCAATAGTCTCATTAATTAATTAATTTTAAGGGTCTACGACCTTGGTTCAAACTAGAACCGAGACAATAGACCCAATTTTTTATTTTTTTTATTTGCTTTACTGCTTGAGTTTTTTTGAATCGAGACAAAATGTTCCATTTAACAGAAAGTAGGTTACATACCTTCGAGAGACGTGCTGGTACAATATTGTATGAAGACAAAACTCAACAAACAGCTCCCTATCTTTGAGGGTTTTTCACTTTTTTATATTTTGCTGTAACTTCCTCACCAATTTGACAAGCATTCACCAATTACTTATAAAGAAGCAGAAACCAATTGGTAGGCTAAGAAATAACTGAGCATGACCCTTGCTATTCTATAACATAGTAAAAAGAAAAATAAAAAGCAACTAAGATATATAAATAATTAATATAGTGCAAGAAAGTTCCATTTAAAAATATGTTACTGAATAGAAGCCCATGGATCCAAGAAATTCAAGTGGTCTTAATGGTAGTAACGGATCCTTCGTTGTAATATCCACCAAAATATAAGTTTTAAAGAAATTAAGTTTGTTAAAAATAATTTCAATTTCATAAGTCAAATTAAAAAAATAAAATTAACTTCTAAACAATTCTTTATTACTTAATATTTTTCTGATTAAAAAATTACTAAAGTAAAACTTGTTAACAAAATGGTAGACATGGGTTAGATATTATGATACTTGTCTTCCTTCTATCAATAAATGGATTTTATCTTCAAATATTTACATGTACAAATTTTTTTATCATTACCAAATCATCCACCCAGTTTTTTTCATTATTATTATTTATTTTAAGCATGATTTCTTAAGAAATTTCAACTAAATTATTATAGCTATCCAAGATATTACTTACCATGTTGGAGCATTTTTTTTTGTGTTATTTTTTCTGGTCTCACAAGCCTTTTTCATAGCTAAGCTTATACTAAAATTAAGGACCACATCTCTAATTTTTTGACTTGACATTATCATTTATTCTTTTAAATGATTATTATTGGATCTTATTTACTTGTATTAGAATTTGCTTCATTATTAAGCATATTAGTTCCAAAGCATGTATTTATTCCAGTTAGATATATTTATTCCAGTTAGATATATTTCAATTTTTTATTCTTAAACACCCTTCAAGTAAGGTTGTATTGAGTAGATTAAGATGAAACCTATCACTACATAATCTTCAATTCTCAAGTAGTTAGAATGTATAAGATAAGTTAGAATCAAACCCATCACTACATAATTACTTAATTTTGAGTTAAATTATAGTAATAATTTGCAATCTAAAAACAAATGATCCTGAAAAACAACTTTCAAAAGGTTGAATGAAGTCAGAGACATCTATATCTTTATTTATCATTAAGGGTGGACAAATCAAACTAAAGTGCACTGCATTACTAAAAATTGTATTGAACTAAAAACTAGTTTGTCTAAACTGAATTATAGTAAAAAAACAGTTCAGATAAACTGAAATGAACTATTTTTTGTTTTATCAATCTATACCGGATTGAATTATACTAAATTGTACTAAAGTACAATATAAACTGAACTAAACTACTAACTATATTAATTTTAAACTGAATTATACTAATTTTAACCAAAATCTAATCCTTTAAGAATTATCATAATTCCTTTAAGAATCCTTGAATCCTCTGTCCACTAGGAACCACTGTGGTAATTGCGGTTACCAGTCGAAAATTATCCGAGATTTTTAAAATTGTAGAAAAAAATCTCCACTTGTACTGTTTGTAATTTTTTTATGCAATTTTAGTCTCTTATTTTTTTTAATATCTGAATTTTCGAGAAAAAAAAAATGTAACGTTGACTCTTAGGTTTTAAATAGATTTTATTTTATATTGATATGATTGAAAAACATTGAACCTCAAAATATAATATATCGGTTTCATCTCTTTGAAAAAATAGTTTAATTAATTAAATATAAAAATAAAAAAGTGTATGAAAAATTTATATGTGGTTTCCTAAATTTAATGACTAAAATTATAAAATAAAATAAAAGTATATATTAAAAATAACAATATTAAAATTATAATTTAGCTAAATGTTTTAATGTTTCAAATAAGTTTGAGATGAAAATATCAAGGAGTCATTTGCAATGGGGATCCAAGGCGTTCTTTTTCTGGACTTTATTGATACTTATGGCACGATTAGCCTCGGCCCATATTGATGGTATCTATTCCTAGCTCAACTATTGTTTGTTGGTATGTACGTTGTTGTTTTTTCTTTGAGTGTTCCTCCTTCCACTGTCCCGTCTTTTCCCTCCACCTCTCTAACTTTTTCTAAATTTTAATTTTATCATTTTTACTTTTACCTTTGCTTATTTTATTTTTTATTTTTTAAAACCTTAATCTTCTTTCACTTTCACCCTTTTTCTTAGAGGCAAACCCCCACCTATCACCCCCACTTTCTCTTTTTCTTTTCAATTTTCACATCCGTTAACCCATTCTCCATTTTCACCTTTTCTTCATTTTTTATTCTCGAAAGCTTAGTTACGTTATATTGTATATGGTTTGATCACTTTTGTCATATTTTTTAAAAAGTAATGGAAAGAAGTTGATAGTTTGAACAACAAATTTCATGTGATAGCTCATCAACATATGTGGATGTAAGGATTTCTCAATGTGGTGTAGGTTCAATAAACTAGTTTTGATATTCAAAGTCATAGGATGTGATATATGGTGGTGACGTAGAGAAGGTGAAGAGGACTCGTGACATTGTTGACGAAGAAGATGGTAGGAATTAATTAGATTAGGTGTTAACTGATGTGGAAATTGAAAAGAAAGAGAGAAAGTGAAAGTGGAGGTGAGGGGTGGGGGCTTGCCTCCGAGAGAAAGAGTGAAAGGGGATTAGGGTTTTAAAAAATAAAAAGAGTAAGATTGAAATTTAGAAAAAATTGGAAAGGTGGAGGGAGAAGATGGGGTGGTGGAGGGAATAACACTATTTCTCTTTAGTTATATAACATAAGGTAATGTACAACATAAATTTAAAATATTTTGAAATTATGTAGATGTTATAATTTCACGTTAATATTTTAATTAAAGAAAAACATAAAACGATACCAAAACTAAAATAATTTCTTAGATTTTCTATGTAAAATCAAATACTTTTCTAGGTAATTAAATTGACTATGAGTCTTTTATGAAAATCAATTATTACAAAAATAAAGAAATTAACCAACCCACCTAAGTTTTACTAAAACCAATTACCTTATTGTTAGTTGTAAGTTTGGTGAATATTTCTTTTGATTAAATATGTTTGTTAAAATTTGAATCAGATAATTTTTTTCCTTTGTAAACTATATTTTATTTTACAACCCATTGTGAGTTTATTTTTATGTTATTTTAAATTTACCTTTCCCTCCCACTTCCATGTATGTCTCTTTTCTGTGTATTTTTCATTTTTTTTAAGTTGATTTCATTTTTTTTAAGTTGAAAAATACATACATGTCTGCATTTTAAATTTGTGTTTAATACTTCCATGAACTGTACAAATGTAATCCATCAACTAACAGCACCTAATGTTGTTTTGTTCTGTAGATTAGTAGAACACATCAAAAGATAAGGCTTACATTATTTTAATTAATTAAAAAATTGAAATAAATTTTATAGGTGGTTCCACGAAATTAAATTGAAATATATAATTATTTAGATGGATTATGTTATAATTTGCGTAAACTAAATCAAATTGAATTCTTTTAATGGTTCCAATATTTAGTCATGCATTTAGTTTATAGAATTAATTAAGTTAGGTGATCAGCCAACAAATTTCTTAATTTAATAATGTCTTTAACTAATGAAAGCAGTCCAGTGATATATTAATTATATTTTGCATGCACGCATGCTAGAAAGTGTAATTGGACAAATAATTATATACTATATCTCTCTGTTGGTTGTGAACCAAAATAAGAGCCAGAAGAGGTATAGAAAAGAGAAGAGAAAATTAAAGAATAAAGTTAAATAGGAAAAATACACACGTATAAATTAAGTTCATGTTATTAGGTCTTTTTGTTACTTCAAGTAAATTAAGTTCATGTTGTGTTAGGTAAATATAGACTTTAATTTTTATTTCAAGGCTTTTTTTTATAAATAAAAATTAAACGCATATAAAAAAGTATATATTAATAAATATTTCAAAATTTTGTTTCACTAATTAATTTATACTCTTTATTTTTCGGTTATAGGTAAAGAATTAGAAAATAACATTTTAGAAATAAAATGGTTTAAAATAGTAAACTTCGATTATTTTAATATTAAAATATTTTAATATAAATAGTTTTATTAGGAGTTTCATTATTTTAAAACACGTCATCTTCCTAAATAATTTTTAGAGTTTTGGTCCTTTTTCTTGGTCTTTTTTGTTATTTGTTGCATGTGAGTCTTCTTTCACTTGCATACGTCTTTTTAGTTATATATAGGTTTAATCCTTTTCGACATCCATATTTATGTACGAATGTCTCAGATGGGTCCTCGTTTTCTAAAGTGTATCAAAATGGTCCTTAATTTTGAAAATTGATATCAATTGAGTCCTTTCCGTTAAGTTGGCTGGACGGCGTTAAAAAAATTGATGAGTGGATGCTGAGATGACGAACGAACGCTCGTCCACCAGCGAACGAACGCTCGTCCATCAGCGAACGAGCGCTCGTCGACCACCGAACGAACGGTCGTCCAGTGTGGAACGAACGGTCGTCCAGCAGTAAGAGGTCGACGAGCGTTCGTTCTCTGGTGGACGAGCGGTCGTTCGCTGGTGGACGAGCGTTCGTTCGCTGGTGGACGAGCGTTCGTTCGTCATTTCAGCATCCACTCATTATTTTTTTAACGCCGTCCAACCAACTTAACGGAAAGGACTCAATTGATATCAATTTTTAAAATTAAGGACCATTTTGATACACTTTAAAAAACGAGGACCCAATTGAGACATTCGTACATAAATAGGGATGTCGAAAAGGATTAAACCTTATATATATGATTCTTTATTGATTGGTGTTTCTAACAGTGTGTCCTAATCGTGTTTGTGTTGTTCATTGGAGTTGTTAAAGCTACCTTTTTTTGCGTTTGGAGGTGTCTTTAAGTCTCTCGAATTGTTTGGTTGTCTTTTACGTAAGGGAGGCTAATTACAATTGTTTCTAAGTTATCAATGTTTTGAAATTTTGTTCTAGGACGCTCGACTAAAGGGTTTCATTGAGCAAGTTTTTTTGCAAGAAAAATGGCGTTCAGTGTCAAGAATGTCGTTGAGCGCCACTTTTTATGAAATGATCGGTTCTAAACATTAGGACTATCGTTGAGGGTCATCATCTATGAAAAGACTAACGATGGGCGCCAGTTGTGAGTGTCATTATGCATGTTTGAGCTTTTGTTATTCCATGGTTGTTTAAAATGAAACTACAATGTACTTGATGCATGTCTAAGTGTATATGGTGCTTATTCATGTATGAAAATATGATGATGATGATGAGTATGGTATATGTGTTGGCGTAATTCCATGGACCTCTTGGGGTGATTTTATGGTGGTGTTTCATTAGTGTAAGCATTGATATGGGAGTCTAGACGTTGGAGGTTATCCTTTCACTTTAATAATCATTCAAGTTTAGGTAGAGTAGAAAAGGGTATGTGGTGAAAGGTGTAAGATGTCCTAACAGACTAACCTTGTGTGCAGTAAGATGAAATCCATTGGCAATGACTCTGTAGAGCAATAGAGATCACCACAAGTGCAAGACCCTTTGAAATTTCACATCAAGGCTTTATCCAAATGATTAAGTATATAATAAAGCTTTGTGTGTGCTATGTAAGAACCTAGAAATTTGAGTATTAGAGTTGATAAGTGTTTTAAAATAATGAGACCAAGTAATTTAGTTTAAAATAATTTAATAGTATAAGTAGAATTTCTTAAACTCGTCTCATTACTTAAAACACAAATCTCTTGAGTTCTCTGCCTTATCTCTGCCTTTTCTAACTCCTATGTCATCTCTTTGACGATTAGGAGGTGCCTAAATGACCACAACAACGAGGTCTACATTTCTACCCGATCAATTTCTTCTATAGAGCACTAGATGAATGTGCAAAGGATTGGCGTATAAATGTTAAGAAAGCACTAGATGGAGTCTTGAAATGGATTTTTGGAGCATTATAGAGGTTTTGGATGGTGAGATTGTAAATTAGAGGTCTTGTGTCAAAATGGAAGTTTTGAAGAGTATTGGTAAGTCATTTCTGACTTGTTAGGGTCCCAAATTGGTCAAAAATGAGCTAGAACTTGTAGAATTGAGATTTGGTTTCTAAGATGAAGAATTAGTTGTTTTTAAGTTAATACCTTGTTGCAAATAGTTCATAATTAGTATAAGATAGGTTATACACATTTGTTTAAGTCCATAATAGTTTAGAATCCAACCTAAGAGTGTTAGAAGTTGGTGAAAATGGTTAGAATAGGTAATGGATGTTCTAGGTGTGTTATTTATACAATTTTCGTGTTGTATAATTATGCAGTAAGGCTAGGTGAGAATAGAGGCTCACTAAGTGAGTTTAAGTCAGTTCTGGCAACAAATTCCACTGGCTAGGCAAGTCATCTCGTTTGGCTCATGGAGCTTGCTGATTTGGCTCTCGTTGGGTGAGAGGAGACTACTCGTTGAGCGACCTTTTGGGGCTTTTGACAGTGAAGTTTAGGGTTGGGTGAGCTTCCTCGCTAGCCTTGGGAAGCCCTCTATTTGGACTCTCACTGGGTGAGAAGTTTGTGCTCGCTGGACAAGTGAACTAGAGTTATTGTAGATATTTTGATTTTCTCTTCTTTTATGTTTGGTTTTTAGTGATGGAATGTTATGTCAATTGCTCAGTAATGTGATTTTAAATGATATGATGGTATGGACAATATGATTGAACTCCATTTGGTTTGGAAAGCATTTCTATTGTGAAATTCTTAGTGGTGGTTTCAAGTAAGTGATGTATTGATGTAGGGACTCAGTCTTGGATGTTATCTTGGTGTTTCAATAATCGCATCATCTTAGATAGAGAAGGGGATTATGTGGTGAGGAGTACCAGGAGATCCTAGTCTATGGTCTGGTGTTCTTTGTTCTTAGGTGGTAGACGGATTAACCTTGTGTGATAGTTTGAGAGGACAGTTGTTTCACCGCTACAAATGCTAAACTTGTCATAGTTTGACATCAACTGGTTTGTTTAGAATGAAATGGAATGTATAATGTAAATTTTAATGTGCAATAATTGTTTATTCTTTTTATTATTAGCTCACCCTTCTTTTATATTGTTTATTGCTTAATTGGATGTGTTGATTTTCTATGGTGATGATCATTTGGTGGGTGCAAGTAGAGAGTGAAGATATGTCTTTGGAGCAAGTCTTAGGTGGAGGTAATACTAATGTTTAGATTGTATAGTACTTATGTGCTCTTTCTTTTAGGTGTATTTGAGATCCCTTTTGTACATAGTTTTAGGATTAGAATTTTGTATATAAAGTTTAGTTTATAGTTATGTTTAGATAATTGTATTATACTTTATATGTCCTCTGTTGTTAAGTGTTCTATCATATGGTAGGGTTGTTTTATGAAGGTGTATGATAATATACTTATGTTTATTTTATAAAAACTTTTTTTACACATTAGCTTATCTTGTCGTTGTTTTTGGTGTTTTCTTGTGTTTATGTGTTTTTCTTTTGCCATGATTATTTTATTGGTGTGAATAGAGGGTGTTGAAGTAGTTTTGGTAAAAGATGGTGATGGAATGAAGTTTTCTTTTTTATTGTCTAGTAGTTTTATATAGTTATTTTAGATATATATTATTATTACTGTTATTTTGTTTTGATAATAAATATTGTATTTAAATTTGAAAAGATGTCTTTTACTTTATTAATTTTATTATGTTTTATTTTATTAGTTATAAATGATTAAAATTGAGATGTTATATTTTTAAGTAATTAATTGAAAATATGATGATCTAGTCGATTCCATGATTCTAAGTTCATTTTATACCAGATCCAACCGAAATGGGGTTATATACATTCTCATTATGAGAAGAGTTCATTCGAGCCTATCTAAGTAGATACTATGTTTACATATAGGTTTCTGCGTCCATTCTATTTAGGATTAGAAATAGGTGTAATCAGACCTGTTTTTCACATATCTCTCAATATTTAGGATCCTATTCAATTCATCTCTTTGGCTTCTATTGAATCGATAAATAGGTTGAATTAGTTATTTTGTTTTTATAAAATATCTATATCTATCTGTATAGATAGATAAGAATCATGTTTGTATATTTATCTTTGTGAAATATAAAAGTTCTATTTATTTTTGTCTTTATGGTGACATCTTATCAATATTTACTGGTTTTCAAATTATCTTAATTTAATAATTACCAAAGTTCAACTCCTTTAAATTGAATGTATTAAATATTTTTCAATATTCTTTTTCTCAGCGCATAAAGGTGTATCTTGGAGTCACAGGGAGATTGGATAAACGAATAATACGGTGAAAATAGAATAGTACGAAATGAGTGAAAAAAATTTGGATTGTGAATAAATGTATAATAAACTCTTTATTATATCTATCAATTATGTTCTCTCTTTTTTTTGCATATTATTTTTTTGCATAAATCTCATTATTCAAAGAAAATTCAATTAAACTAATTTAAATATTTTTAATTTATTAAAAATCAATCTAAACCAAACCAATAAAATTTTATAATTATTTATTCCCAACGAATTTGTTATTTAAAAATTTAATAAATCCCAAGCTGAAAGTTTGTATGGTATAATTAAAGCTATGACTATAGTGTTTGCTATTATTTAGTTTATACAAGCTAATTACATTAAAAGAAAGTGTTGCTCATATATTTTAGTCATATATTTTAGTCATAAATTTCTGTTCAAATTTCAAGCAAATTTATATTTTTTTTCTCTTTTTCCTAAACACAATTTTATATATCAGTATAGAATTAACTATTGATCTATTTTCAATGAAATTAGTTCGTTTTAGATTATATAAAAAATTATAAAAAAAAAACTGAATCAATCCAACAAAAATGGATTGATTCAAAAATGTTATTTTCATTTGTTTTTCCCTCACAATTTCAGAATACATTATTATCCTTTTATAAGTTGAAATCTCAGGTATTAAATAATTCGCAAACTTGATTATGATGAATATTGTAGAGTTTATATTATTTTATTAGTTTATAAACAGATGATATGATGCTTTCAACTCAGATTCTATGGAAGCTCCAACAAAATGTGTACCAATAATTTTTCTTTTTTCAAATACAATGAATGGTCCCATTGGTTGTTTGCCTCTGACTTTAATGGACCAAATTAAAAGTCTTTGATGCTAATCCTTTTCCTAACCCTAGAAAGAAGAAACAAATTGTAAGTTCAATCAATGCTCCTAAATAATTGATTTAGGTTTCAACCCTCCAAAGTTGCTATTCTAATGTTCAAATTAATTTCACTTTTGTTAGGAAGCTTCAAGACATGGTCTTCAAAGTAACAGGCACAAAAATCTTACTTTTGAATGATTACTTTATTTATTTATATTAATTACATAATGTAATTAATTAATATTAATCTGTGTTCTTTGTCCCCTCAAAAAAACCAGTAGCTATAAAAACAGACTGGCCAGTGATAATCTCTTAGCCTTGAGGCAGGTCATAGACAAAGACAGCACGTGACTAAGTCAAATTAATAGAAAGATACAAGTGATGTTGAACTTCAATCTTTTAAATAACATTTAATTTAAAATTTTTAAAGTAAAAAAAAAATCACTCTTAAAATAATATACTTTTTTTAAAAATCACTAAAATTATTAGCAATAACATGTTATTAAACGATAAAGTGTATGAGGAAGTAAATATGGATAAGGGATGAGTCTAATTGGTGTTTAATTAAGTTGTCATTTCACTGCTTTTTCTTAATTAATCTTCATTCTATTTTCAATCACAGTTTCTTCCTTGTTGATAGGTCTTTGGTATTCAATTTCCTTTCAATTATGAAGCTCTAAAAGGTATGTTGTACCATTCAATCATCTAATATAGTCATTGGATAAGACGTGGGGATTTTATAAACTTGTTAAAAATAAAATAATATTTCTTCAATTAAACTTATTAACAGTGAACAAATCTCTTTTTATTAATGTTTATAGATTTCGTATATAATCAATGTTATTAAAAAAAATGTATTTGATATTTTTTTAAATTTTGCTTTTTTATCTTTAAAAATCAGCCTTAACACATGTTTTTAAAAATTCTGTATTTAATTTCTCTTAAATCAATGAAATGTTTATTTAAAATAAAAACATTTTGACAATTGAAAAACACTAAAATCACGTCTAAAATATGAACCAAACATAATAATGATATGGTACTTTTGCCCTAAATATTTCTTCTTTTCTTGCATAAAAATTTTGCAAATAAAAAATGTATCAAGTGTGTTAATTATATTTATTAATAGTTATAGTTTTATATATAACCAAATAATTAATATACTTTGTTAACAATACGTTAAATATGCTGTTGAGCTATTTCCTCTGACATTAATCATTTTGAATAATTTGGTAATTGATCATTATTTGCCTATTTTATATTTTCAATTATAGCATTTACTTGCAGCATTCTAATTTTTTCTATCTCTAATTTAAAAATTGAATTAACAGATATAAGTGAACAATTAATTTACTCTTAAACACCAAAGTACTTCTATTTTTTTAGGTAATTTCAATGCAAGCATAAAATTATGTCCTTATGTAGATGTTTTTGGGAACACCTTTCAAGAGTACTGTGAAGGTCAAAATTGTGATGCAAAAAGTGTGATGTCGGTCATCTTAGGAGTGACTCCGCATTGTAAGATCTGAATTATTGGTATTACCACTGTTTCAGCGTCTTTCTGTTCATATTCAATTTTTGTGGCTTTCTGTTCATATTCAATTTTTGTGGCCTCATTTGGTTTTTTTTTACGAATATGTCAGGGTCATTGTATAGTGTATAAGACTTTTTTTTCTTTAAAGAATAAAGACTAACATATAACTTAATAGATATAAAAAAGAAAAAGATAAAGAAAAAAAAAACGTGATAGATATATTGGCAAATAAATAAATATTTGAAAATACGATACAAATAATAGATAAAAGAATGTGATAGATATACAAATAAATAAATATTTAAAAATACGATACAAATAATATATAGGTTTAATTATGTTTTTTGTCTATTTTTTTATATAAAAATATCAATTGATTTCTTTTATTTGTTTTAATTTAGTTATTATTTTAGAAAATTTGATGTAATTAGACCTTAATTGTTAAGGCACCAAAAATCCTTAAAAGATATGAGGAGACATGCATATGTAACCGTTTTTAATTACATGACGCAATAGAAGGTGATCTTCGAGGGTTGAAAACATGAAATAGGGAATTGATTCGTGGGATAGAAGGTTGTCAATTGATTCGTTGTGAGTTTTGAGTTCAATATTTTTTTTTTTGTGCTTTATATTGCATTTTGGTTTTGAGAAACCAATTTTTTTATGTTGGGGTATGAGGTGTTTAAATGTTGTTGTTTAGTAATTGTTTTTGAAATTTGTCAGAGGATAAAGGTGTGTAGTCTGTAGTCTCCCATTCGAAAGTTGCGTTTTAGTGTCCTTTTTCTATGAGGTACGAGTGGTAATATATGTCTTTTATTTTATGGGCATATGGATATTTTATATGTTTAGATATATATTTGTTGAGATGTATAAGGATTTTTTTTTTGAGGTGGTGATCCACCATTAAAGGAAGTTTGTAAGTGATAAGAAACTAAAATATAAGGGAAAACTTCAACCTGGCCCTATGACCTAGATTGGTGGAACTATTTTGAGGTTTTAGGTGTATTGAAAGAGATGAGTTATGTTGGAGTGAGTATGAGGATGAAGTTGAGTTAGAGGACGGGGATCAGTGCGAGAACTAAACACCAAAAGTGGAGTTACACAAAAGATGTGTCATCTATAGGCATATTGGACACAACGAAAGTTCTTGTGCCAAAGCATATTAGCCACACCAAACCTGAACCACACCATTTCCACCACATAGACCAATATCAACCCCATCAAGTCCTCACGTCGAAGCTACTAAGTTTAATGCACTATCTATGCCATCAACAAAAGCAACACACTCTACTTAATGCTACCACACAAAGTATCACAACACAATTCTTCTACCACATAACCCATCACAAGGCAAACCAAAAATTAGACACAAATTGAGTGTTAGGAGGGCATGAATTTGGAAACCATGAACCTTGGGTGATATATGTTTGGAAGCTGCAAGTTTTGTTTTATCATGTACTTTTGTAGAAGTTGTTTGAAACTTCTAGGACATATAACAACTTATTTATTTATTTTATTGAAGACATATGGTAAATAATGTATTATGAAATGATGGACCAAGTCTTTTGTGATTAATTATAAAGTACAATATTCTATTTGACAATACTTCCACTTAGATATATTAACTCTACAATCTAAACTTGAAAAAGATATGACAAACTCATAACCCTCATGTTATCTTAAGGACGACTTGCTCTAGTACCAAATGTAACATCTCAATTTTTCACAGTGTTCAATTACTATAGGATATATCACATTTTTTATTTTACACAACAGTTAACTCGAGGAAACATATAAACTCCCATTACAATTATTCATAAATAATTTATAATAGAAATATTTATATGTGTACCATTTACACTACAAGAATACATACTACACTAAACCAAAAGTGTAAAATAAACTTTGCAAACAAAAAGGAAAACTCGGAACATCCTACCCTGAGATTCAGCTTCGTTACCAACTAGCACCTGCTCTTTAGGGACACCACCTAAGCTCAACCACTAAGGTGATCATTGCAAAAGGAAAAACAAGTACATATATGAACAGAGACATACAGAAGGGTAAGCTAAATACTAAAAGGATATACATACATTTTAAAACAATAACAATATACATCCATATTATGAATCAAACAACATCTAAAATAGTTCCCATCAAACTTGTATTCCAGCTATCCGGATAGATTTATTAATGTCAGACTCATGGGGAACCTGCACCTGTGTATGGTGGAGCGACTTGCTCAGAATAATAACCACAACCTTAAATATAACCATAATGTCATACACCAAGGTTAATCCCTCAAACATCTATGGCCAAAATTAGTGACCATAAACTAGGTCTCCAGTTACTCTCCACGACATGATCTCCCATCTCCACTTGAGATGGAGTTATTGAGAGTGTCATGATCATCCCCAATCCAAGAGACCCTACTCCAATACATTACACAACATAACTAACTTAGGATATTCCTCCTTAGAATTCATTTGTCACATCATACTTAAATCTACACTTCCCATATTATTTGAATATCATTATACATGTTACCCATATGTTTTCACCATACTTAATCATATACATAGCTTCATGTAAACATCATCATACAATTCACATAAATCATTAAACATCCATCAAGAACAAAAATCATCCCCTAAGGCATCTCAAAGCAACACATAAAAACACCTACAGAGTAGCGCCCAAATGCCCAAGAAGTGGTGCTCAACACCCTAGCTACTATAAATTGGCTCTTAGCGCTCATGGACTGGCGCTCAACGCTAGACACACTGGTCAAGTGGGGCGCAAGGGCACTATGGTGAAAACTTCTCGTAAAAAGGGCACCTAGGGGGCGCTTGAGCCCAAAGCTTGCACAAAAAGGGTGCTTAGGGGGCAGTTGATCCGCATGACAACAAATTGCACATTTCGAAATATGCTTTTGATGCATCTAAGACTTTTTCAATTGATCAAAGAGGCTCCATGCACACTAAAATTCATGTGAAACACATGTAAAGATGAAAATAAACACTTCTTTGATCATAAGAACCAAGAATAGTTGTATCAAACCATTTTTGACATTGCAAGAGTGCCTAAACTCCACACCATACCTTTCATTCAAACTTCTGCCAACAAAGGCTCCTACCAAGTCATAAATGACTCCACAACAGACTCTAAACACTCTCTTTTTGTACATACTTCTTAGTTTAAATTCTTATTAGTCAAAACTCCTAAATTGAACATAAAACCTTCTAAAGTCACCCTATTAACTCATACCTAGTTTCATATCATATTATTAGTAACTCAAGTTCCCAACAAGTCTCAATTGACCTTACCAGACATTTTATATTGTTGTTCCTCTTAATATACTCTTACTTCTAAAATTCACCTATCAAACCTCTCTTTTTACTAAAATAAAGACTTGCAACCCAAACTAAACCATCTTTTCTCAACATAACAACTCACTTGATACTATTAACAATTCAACAACAACATTCATAACAAGAATCAGTTCTAAACAAAATCAACAAAATATATTAACATCATTTAACCAATAACCACCATTTCAAAAAAACTCCAAACCCAATAACAACCATTTTAACACAATTATTAACATGCATCAGTTTCATGAACTACCAAATATTCTTTCATATTCAATAACTAAATTATAAATTAACTTTAGTTTCCCTTGAACTATTGACTAGTGCTAAAAGAACATAAAACTACTTCCTCAGTTTAAAGAGCTCTATCTGTATCTACAAATCACAAAATCATGATCGTAGTATGCGGTTAAAACCATTGATCAGCAGAGAATCTAAAGGAACACTTAGATGACACGTGCGGTAGAAAAATGTTCATATGCATAAAAAAAATGTGAAAAATAAGAGAAAAGAGTATAAATTAACTTACTCTTTTGCGAGAACTGATCAGCTAGACTAGAAGGTCTTTTCGCAGTGATCACTTTAGCACTCTCTGATCTTCAAACAGATGACCCAACAAATAGAATACCTAGAGAGAATGAAGAACTCTAGAAGAAATTACTTTTAAAGAGATAGTGTGACTTGATATGATGAAACTCGTCATTTAAAACTTCTATGTATATTTTAAACTTTTAAAAAGTATTCGAATCTCATTATTTAGATCACACTACCAATTCTAAAAAGACAATTTTATAAGACAATTTTATAGGTTCTAACACCAACCAAATAATTTTTATTATAAAGTGTAGCTTATTGCTTTGATTTATTTATTAAATATACTAAACTTAAATTCAATTAAAAAAATACTTCTAAACTAACTCATAAATAAAGTGACTCAATAAAAGAAAAGTCAAATGATAAAAATGTATAGATTTATTTTAGTATAATTAATTCTCTAACATTAAACTAAAAATAATTCGTGAATACATTAATTATTGCTAAATAATTTTATTTAAAATATTAAAAGAATATCTTTTTTTTTTCAATTTAAGACATATTTAAAAAATAAATTTCATTGAGATGTATTATATAATTTATATAAATAAAACAGTCATATTTAAGAATAAATTTAAAAAATAATTTTATACACTCGTTAGACGAATCCCAATATATATTTTGTTATAGATAAAAAAAACAAATCATTGAAAGAATGTTTCAATAAAGCAAAATACAAGTAAAGAGATTGTGAAAATATGGGTGGCAATCAATATGAACCCTGACAAGTGAACTAAATAAATATCAAATTAAAAAACCATTTTCTTTATCAAGTTTTAAATTTTCTCCTGAGAACAGATTCGATGCAATTTGAATCGAACTTTTTGTGCATTAAAGAGTATTCTATGATTAGCTATATATTTATGTTTCTAGAAGTTGTATAAAGTATACTTAAAAAAAACACTTTTGAACTAGAAAAATTGTTATTTATTATGTATTTATATAAAGAAACACATTTTTGAACTAAAAAAATTGTAATCTATTATTAATTTATATAACCTGTATAAATACTAGCCAATTACAATGTATTATGTCTTCTTTTCATTCACTGAAGTAATTTTATGTGTTTGTTAATATTAATTAATTGATTGGGATCAATAAATTTATTCATAAATATTTTTATAAAAAAAACGTAAGAGTTGGTTAAAATTTAATATCGATCTAAACTTTTACAAGCTTAAAAGCTTAGAAATTATTATTCATTTTGTTTTTATTGAAAAATGTTCTTACGTCATCGTCAACATTTCAAATTCTTTTACCGGAGTACTATTAAACTACACAAAACATTATTTACTAATTTTTAAAACTAATGGTAATAAACAAAAGTACTATTTGGTGAGATTACATAAAAAAAATATGTTAGCTCTCTAGTGTATTTAAATTTGTTCAACACACATATAATCATTGAAGTATTTAATTAAATAGATATATCCAAGAATTATAAATAGGCAACGATGTTGAGTATTCCTTTTGCATAAAAAAATATCTAGAAATATTTTAGTTATCCATATTTATTTTCATTCATTAAACATTTCTTCACAAAAATTTTACAATAGTAATTAACTTCATCGGGTTTCTTTTATGTTTTTTCGAAAAATGTAAGTTTGCACAATAATTGATATGTAGTTTCAATGTTCCATCACTTTCGAAGTCAATTGCTCATCTCAATAACAATACATTTCAGAGACCATATATACAAAAGTTTTTTCTTAAAACCTCTAACTTCTGATGACATGTAATAGGGTGTCCCTTTGAACTTGATCTCTCTTAAATCCGTATTTGCCTTTTCGCTAGTTTTGAAATTCAGAAATCTTTAGTTGATATTTCGTACAACCATCCGATGAAGAAAATGTCGGAACAATCGGTACCGTTATAGAGTCGCGCAGCGGAATAAAATATTTGGAAAGCGTGTTGCGATCACAAATCAAGTTTTGATAGTCCGTTTTAGAAAAACAATTTTCTTAGCGAAAATTTATCAAACAGTTAATGTGCATAAAACAAAAAAGAGTATAAGGAGTAAAAAAATTGACACACTGGATTTTTATCTTGGTTCGATTCAAAAGAATCTACGTCCAGTTGTTAATCACTATAAAAAGTGATTAACGATTTCACTAAAATCAGTTTCAACAAATTACAATAAAAGTGAATAAAAAAGCAGAGAGATAAAACATTCCTTCGACCAACGAACTGGAAGCAAGCAATCTACACTTTCCTTCGATTGACGAACCGGAACAGTGCAGAACAGTTCTTCCTTCGACCAACGAACTGGAAGAACAGTAGCGTTGCCAACTCGAAGAGAATCGCTCCGACCTTTGACCCACAAAGCGCGAGCTTCTCCTTTTCACGAGACTAGGCAGTGCAATGAACTAGCTTATGGAACTTCCTCAGATCACACTGTATTCTCAAAAGCTCAGAGTTGTATTCTAAGAGTTTTGGAACTAACCTACATAGCCAACTGGTCTAAGTTCGCAGAGATGAATTATAACTACCACAGATAATCGATTGTTGTTAGTGATAATCGATTATTCGAGTCCGTTACAGGGTTTTTCAAAAAGTGATAATCGATTATCCTGAGGAATAATCGATTATTCCAGAGACTTTGGCAGTTCTCATCAGAACTAGTGATAATCGATTATTTGGAGTAATAATCGATTATTCCAGAGCAACGAGGTTTTTCAGAAGGGCTCACGATAATCGATTATAGCTTCTAATAATCGATTAAATGCGTAGCAGTTCTAGAAATACAAATTTTTCTAAGTATTACATGTTTAAGGCTTTTCCTAATACATTTATAATCTACAAAGTTCTTTTAAAACAACTATAACAATGTATCGTCTTTCAGCATCATCAAAATCATTTATCTTCAAATTTACCAATGCTCCTCATTGGTAACAAGAAAAAGGATAATGTTTTCTAGTTTATGATCACAATGAACAATTCCCTTTTCATGCATGCAAGAAAGTCCCTTAAGAAGCATTTGACGGTAGACTATCACTTCCTGATCGAATAGTAACTCAATCTTTATTAAATGACCTAAAGAACCATGAGGGGCATACTCTGAAAAGGTTATAAGTTAAACAACCTCTCTCAATAATGTATTTCTAGTAATAACACTAAATAATTCCTTCATAACCCAATAATAACTCTAGAACTTTTTTCTCCCTTAGTATTGAATAAGAAAAACTTGTATTCAATACAAAAACTAAGACCTTCAAATTTTGCTTTTCTATAAGATGCAGAAGAACAAGATACACTGTGTCATATGCTTACAGAGACGTATTTAAATTCAAGAGTTCTTATATATATATATATATATATATATATATATATATATATATATATATATATATATAGATATATATTACTAAATATATGTTTAATAAAAATTAATTATCATCTTCAAAATAGATTAAAGATAAGAGAAACAATGCATATCTTTGGTTGATCTTTCTTTTTCCCTTGGACTCTTAGAAACCTTGAATTTCTTTAAATAATGGTTGATGTCTATAAGATTGCTTCAAGGCAACTCAAAACTCTATTCTTTAGTTTGATAACTTTTTAAAATGTTTTTTGTACCTATTAAATAATTAGAACACATATATAGCATAGACAAAAACTTGGTATATTTAATGGATTATGTTATTTTCATAATCTATTAAGGTTTGCACACATTTTTAATCGATTAGCTATTTTTCTTAATCGGTTAAAATAGTGAGTAAACCCTAGTTTTGAACCGACGCGAAACACAGTGGTTCCTAAACCGAGGCATATACATGCGAGGTAAAAAGAGGTAGCATTTTTGCCTCGGTTGGTTTTGAACCGACGCGATATATGTTTTTCTTTTTTTTTTTTTCAGAAAATTCGGACTTTTGGCTTTCAAAATCATTTTTTTTCTTTTTTATCTGTAAGAGCGGAGACGACGATGAAACAGCGTGACAAACGGTCAAAGGCGACGACGAATTGCCGAAGACAAATACGAACGGCCGAAGGCAGCGATAGACGAACGAAGACGGTGATGAACAGCCAGTGGCGATGGGGAACGACCAATGGTGACAACAAACAACATAGTTTGCGCGAGAGAAGGAGAGGCAGCAACTTCAAACAATAAGTTAAAAGTTTTTATCATGGTGGCTAGTTGTGGAGGTAGCGGTGGCGCCCAATGGTGGAGGTAGCAGTGACGACCAGTGGTGGAGGCAGCAGCAGCGGCCAGTGGTGAAGGCAGCAGCGGCAACCAATGGTGAAGGCAGTGGTGGCAGATCTGCAAGCTATTCACGCGAGATGAGAAGCAGCAATTCGCAAGAGAGTCTGAGGTTGAGTTTGACTTGTGTGAGTTGACGATGGTGGTGGTGATAAGCTTGTGGAAGAGGAAAATGAAAGGGAAGAATGAAACGGGAGAATGAAACAGGAGCATGAAAGGGGAAAATGAAAGGTCTGAATTTTAAAAATAAAAAAAGTTATTACCTTGGTTAAGTAGATAACCAAGGAAATAAGACTCTATTGCCTTGGTTCTAAAGACAACCGAGGCATAAACCTTTCAGAAAAAATTCAAAATATAATTATAAATAGAAAAAATTAAAGATATTTCTAACTATAGGCATTGTTTCGCGGTTAAACTGAGGCATAAAGGCCTTATGACATTGGTTCAAACGGAATCGAGGTAGTAGAGGTTGACAAAATGGATTTGAAACATTCAAATATAGAGGTTGTCAGCTTTTTGCAGGACATACTACCTCGATTCTGCAGATAACCGAGGCAGTAGACCTATTTTGAAAAAGCTGGCAGGTGAAAAGTCTGATTTAGGAAAGGCAGGGTTTTTTGCCTCGGTTGGTCAGAGAACCGAGGCAGTATACCCTTTAGGCATTGATTCCAATTTAATCGAGGCATACAGTTTCACAAAAACTACGAAATTGCCACCGCGTTTTGATACGCTTCATTTTTTTGAAACCGAAGCTTAACGTTCGAGTTAAAAACCTCTTTTTTTACTAGTGCCTCTTCATTTCCTTCTTTTTCATCAATATTTTGGGCTTTAAGCATATGCATTTGATGGTATTAGGTGTATTAATCAATTAAATAAGTGGTCTAGTAGATTAAAACAGAAAGCAAATGGTTTTTGACAGCTTAACATATTAATCCATTATGAGATTAGTTAAAATATGCAAAGCAATAATGTTATTTCACTTTTTAGGATGCACATTCAACATCTAGGATACCTAGTAGTTCATTTATAATAATGTCAAATTTATACTTAGGTAGTGGTTTAGTGAAAATGTTTGTTAATTGATGAATTGTATCAATGTATTCAATTTTACATTCACCTTTTGATACATGATCCTTTATGAATGGTGTCTTATTTCAATATGCTTTGTTTATGCTTAATTTCACGTAATCCTTTGACAAGATTCTTTGAGACTAGTTCATTTAACTATGACATATGAATGTGAGCTAATTTCCTATGCCATAAT
This sequence comes from Vigna umbellata, assembly GCF_029865625.1. Taxonomy (NCBI): domain Eukaryota; kingdom Viridiplantae; phylum Streptophyta; class Magnoliopsida; order Fabales; family Fabaceae; genus Vigna; species Vigna umbellata. The sequence continues at coordinate 55,522,066 of NC_142165.1, read as the reverse complement.
CATGGTTAATCGTTTTTAGCAAGCACACATACAATAAAATCAAAATATGTGTTTTCAAAATCAACCATGTAGATATTTTGATAGTGTTTACCAATGAAAACTAACCCATCATAGGATGCACATCATATCAAGCAGTGGTTAACTTCAAAGGTTACTTTTTAGGCCCTTATCACATAGTTGGCTAATACTTAGAAGATTTTGTTTGAGACCTTTTACTAGCAACACATTTTCAATTTCAATAGTTGATGGAGTTCTTACCTCTCCAGTACCAAGGATTTTACCTCTCTTACCATCACTATATGTGACATGTCCACTAGTTTTGTAAGATATTTTGATGAATTTGCTTGCATCTCTAGTCATGTGTCTTGAACAACCACTATTTAAATATTCTTGACTTCACGATTAGCCTACAATACATATCAAATCCTCCTTTATACGTCGCCCCCCCCCCCAGATCAGACGTCAAAAAGGCCCAAAAGTATCTCATTTTAAGCGCCAAAATTAATTTTTTTTTACAACATAGACATCGCCTCCCAACCAAATCGGACGTCAAATCCTCCTTTAGACGTCGGCCCCCTAGATCAGACGCTAAAAAGATATGAAAATAAACGTCGGTACCCCTCAGATCAGATGTCAAATCCTCTGTTAGAAGTTGTAAAATCACAATTGAAAGGTCATTTTTTCAAACATAAGACATCGAACGTAGAGGGGGCCGACGTCTAATAGACGTCGGATCCCTTTTTCCAGACATTAATAAGCTGCGAAAGTACCCAAAACAGTAGCGCAAAAATGGATTTTTTTAGTAATTAGACGTCGGATCTGGAGGGGCTGACCTCAAATGCCCTTTTAAACCCCAAAAGCTCAGAATGTGAGCCTCACTTTCTTTCGTGTTTTCGTTTGGGTTGTTGTTTCGTTTGCGTTCACCATTGCTACTATAAGGTATGTTTGATTAATTTTCTTCCAATTAATTTATTTTGCACCGATTAACTTTAGTTTGCACCAATTAAATTCCATTTGCACCGATTAAATTTCGTTTGCACCGATTAATTTTGGCTTATGATACAATTTTGTTCGTGAGTTGATGAATCTTGGCGGCAGCAACGAGTGCCTAATCTCCATTGCTTGAAACTCATAATATATACAATTTTATAATGTGCTATAATGATTTTCTGTATTTCAGATTTGGTAATACTATAGAAATAAATTAATTTAAGAAAAAAACAAAAGGGCCGTGAGTTTAGGAGGGGTTTGACGTCAAAATTGTCATATGGGGAAGGAGATTCGACGTCTCCCAATAAGACCTTAATTAGCTATCAAAACATGTATACCATAACAATTTCACACAAAACATTCACCAAAAATCACATTTAAAAATAACGAAAATTACACTAGTTATCGTCAGCGATCAACGCTAGAAAACTACCCCCAGCGACAAAGTCACTAGAATGTGGCGCTTAGCGCCAGAAAACTACCCCTAAACGCCAAAGCCACTAGAGTGTGGTGCTCAGTGCCAGAAACTGCCCCTCAACACCAGAGCCATTGGAATGTGGCGCTCAATGCTAGAAAACTACCCCTCAACGCCACACTAGATGATAACAACCTACAAATTGGATTTAAATGCTATTCAAACTCAATTCAAAAGACCAACTGGGTATACTTAGCACTGTATTTGATTCTTAGACTTGTTTAGAACTTATATTTGGACATTGATTGCTCAATTGAACATGATTTCAATGCATTTAGACCAAGTTAAGTACCCATAAGTCCAACTAACAGTTCTTACTATACAAAGCCAAATTTTTGCAAAGTAAGATACCAATCAAGTCCCAAATAACCTGAAAACAGTTCCCAAAGATGCATAATTTGTCTAAGACCATAACTATAGAATTTCACTAATCAAAACCCATAAAAATGAACCAAAAACTATACAAAACACACCGTATTAGTTACCAACCAGTTCTACATCAAATTCCTACTAACACAGAACTCAAACAAGTCTAAATTTACCCTTAAACCGATCCAAAAATATAGCTTTTCCCAAATAACCATTATCTTAACTTTTCACCTATCAAAACCTCCTTTTTAGCCTAAAAACTACTTATTTCTTCTATTTAATACCAATCAAAGATCTATAACAGCTTAGCAACTCAAAATTCACTGAAACTACCATATTAAACTCATCAAAAACAACTTTCACCTCAGCATAAAAATTACTCACCATCATTCATCAGATGTTCAATTCACCACACTCCTTTTACAAGCAACTCAACATACTAAAATTCTCATTTCAATCAAACAACTCAACAAATCAAATTTCATGAAACAACTTAATTACTCAATTCAACTATCATACAGTCATACAAAAATTAATTAAAACATGAAGACTAATTAAAAACAAAGTAACTAGCTCTTCTTACCTGACAGATGACCAAACAGCTCTAGGAGTCCTAAAACAACTCCAAAAGCTAAGGAAGCTCTATCTACTCCTAGGAATAACAAAAACAAGATCAGGGTACACCATTAGAAGCACTAATCAATAGAGACACAAATTGAAAACTCAAATAACACATGTAAACTAAGCAGGGCCTACATGCAAGAGGTACAAGAAAAGACCAAGAAAAAGGGTTGGAAACTCGACTTACTCAAACGAGAGAAATTGATCGGTCTATATTGAAGAGTTCGCCGCAAGGATCAATCATACAGTCTCGGTTCTTCAATTGGACGAGCAGGGAAGAAGAACCCTTAGAGAGAATCAAAGAACTCTAGAAAATAGTTTCTAGAGAGATTGTCAGTTTTAAAATAAATGAAATTCGTTTATAACAAAACTTTTTATATTAAAACTATTTAATATTAAAATAATTGAGTTTCATTATTTTTAAACTACTATCACTTCTACAATACCATTTTCTAAGTCTTTATAAATTTTATCTTGCAACTAATATATTTATAATTTATCACTTACTTATATTTAACATAGGAGAAAAAGAAAGAGTGTATTTGTATATATTCTTTGATAAATTATTAATTCATTTATATACTTAATATTATTTAGTCTTTAAAAATAATTCTATTTATTAAATCTATTTTATTTTTTTATAAATATTATTCAGAACTAATAAAATTATTTTTAAAATATAATTGATTTTCATATTTCAATACTTTTTCATAACCAACAAAATTGATATGTTAAAAACATATAAAAGGTACCTCTAACATTAAACTAAAAATAATTCATCAATACATTAGTTATTGCTAAATATTTTTATTAAAAATATAAAAAATTATCTTTTTTTTCTTTTCAATTTAAGACATATTTAAAAAATAAAATTTCAGACTCAGATGTGTTATATAATTTATATAAATAAAACAGTCATATTTAAGAATAAATTTGAAAAATAAGTTTATAGACTCGTTAGAGGAATCCCGATATATATTTTGTTATGGATAAAAAAAACAAATCATTGAAAGAATGTTTCAAAAGCAAAATAAAAGTAAAGAGATTGTGAAAATATGGGTGGCAATCAATATGAACAGTGACAAGTGAACTAATAAATATCAAATTAAGAAATCATTTTCTTTATCAAGTTTTAAATTTTCTTCTGAGAATAGATTCGATGTAATTTGAATCGAACTTATTGTGCATTAAAGAGTATTCTATGATTAGCTATATATTTATGTTTCTAGAAGGCGTATGAACTATACCATAATGATGAACTATAATATTTATGAACTAGAAAATTTGTTATCTATTATGTATTTATAAAAAAAACACTTATGAATTAGAAAAATAAAAAATTGTTATCTGTTATGTATTTATATAACCTATAATATTAGATAATTACAATGCATTATTTCTTCTTTTCATTCCACTGAAGTGATTTTATGTGTTTGTTAATTTTAATAATTGATTGGGATGAATAAATTTATTAATAAATATTTTCTTTTAAAAACGTAAGAGTCCGTTAAATGTAATATCGAAACTTTTAATATTTTAAAAGCTTAAAAATTATGATTTCATTTTGTTTTTGTTGAAAAATGTTCTTACGTCATCGTCAGCATTTCAAATTCTATGACGGGAGTAATACTAAACTACACAAACATTATTTACTAATTTTTTAAAACTAATCAACATTGTAATAAACAAAAAAAAAAAAATACTATTTCGTGGGTTTACATAAAAAACATATACATGTATATAATGTACTTAAATTTGATCAACATAGATATAATATTCAAGTATTTAATTAAATGGATACGTCTAATTTGAAGGATTATACCTAACCATTGGATATTCCTTTTGAATAAAAGGATGATCTAGAAGCATTTTAGCCGTCCATCTTTGTCGAGGATCATTGATCAAACATTTTTTCAAAAAATCCTTGCAATCGTAACTAAGTTCATCTGGTATCTTTGGTGCTTCATTGAAAAATGCAAGCTTGTACAATAATTGATCTGCGGTTTCAATGTTCCACCATTTTTGAAGTCCAGTGCTCATCTCAATAACAATACATCCAAGAGACCATATATCTAAAGGTGTTTCCTTAAAACCTCTAACTGATTCCGGTGACATGTAATAGGGTGTCCCTCTGAACTTGATCTCTCCTAAATCAGCATTTGCCTCTTCGCTAGTCTTGGACAATCCAAAATCAGAAATCTTTAGTTGATATTTTGTACGATCATCCCATGAAGGAAAGAGGAGAATGTTATCCGGTTTAAGATCACAATGAACAATTCCTTTTTCATGCATGCAAGAAAGTCCCTTGAGAAGCATGTGAGTGTAGACTATCACTTCCTTGTCGGATAATAACTTTGTCTTTATTAAATTGCCTAAAGAACCATGAGGGGCATACTCCATGAAGAGGTTATAAGTTAAACAACCTCTCTCAACAATGCATTTATAATAATAACATTGCACGATTCCTTCGCAACCCCGTAATAACTCAAAAACTTTTTTCTCCCTTAACATTGAATATGAACAACTTGTCTTCAATGCTAAGAGTGAGATTTTCGGCTTTTGTTCTTCTATAGAACGTAGAAGAACCAGATACACTGTGCCATATGAACCTTCTCCCAAAACTCTCAATTTCTTCCACTCAGCCATGTCTTGAAATTTTATTATGCTTGAAGTTATGTATTGAAATACAAAAGTTATTTCTATGTATATATATTTATAAAGTAATTGATGATTTTGAAAAAATGAATGTTAATATAAAAAGATAAAAGATATGTTTAATAAAAATTAATTATTATCTCGAAATAGATTACAGATAAGATAGTTAATAAGAAAAACAAATTAAAGATCAGATAAGAAAATAATAATTAATAATTATATTCTAAATATTAGAAATATATAATATAATGTAATCTTATTAAAAAAAATAGTATTGTTAAAACTATAACGTAGATAAATTGAATAATATAGATTTATTTTAATATAACTAATTCAGTTACAAGATTCTTTCACGAAATATGATTTAAAATATATTATTATAATGGATATTTTAATTGTAAAAATAACTATTAACTTAGTTTTATAGATTAAAATTATATTTCATTAGATAATGGTAAAATATCATAGATAAAACAAAATATGATAAGATTATCAAATAATTAAAAATTTTGTGATAATTATTTTTTTCATATTTTTCTAAAATAATCTTTCATATAATTTTCATTATAATCGATAGCTTATTTATTTGATTTATTTATAAAATATATTAAATCTAACCTTAACCAAAAAAATACTTTTAAACTAACTCATAAATAGAAACTCAATAAAAAAAAGTCACATGATTAAAAAACATATAGATTTATTTTAATATAATTAATTCAGTTACAAGACTCTTTCACATAATAGGATTTAAAATGTAAAAATAACTATTATCTTATTTTTATATATTAAAATTATATTTCATTAGATAATGATAAAATATCATCTATGAAACAAAATATGATAAGATTATCAAATAATTAAAAACTATTTGATAATTTATTTTTATATTTTTTTAAAAAGTAATCTCCCATATATTTTTATTATAATCGGTAGCTTATTTATTTAATTTATTTATAAAATATATTAAATCTAACTTTATAATCTTTTTATTTTATAATATTGTGTAATTTTTTTTTTCATCTTATAACTAGTACATTTATAATTTACTCAGCCACTTATTTATATTTAACATAGGACAAAGATATGTATTTGTATATATCATTTGATATATTATTAATTCATTTCTATACTTAATATTTAATATTTAGACTTTAAAAATAATTCTATTTATTAAATCTATTTTATTTTTTATAAATATTATTAGAAATTAAAAAAATTGTTTTTAAAATATAATTGATTTTCATATTTCAATAACTTTTTCATAACCAAAAAAATTGATATGTTAAAAACATATAAAAGGTACATCTAACATTAAACTAAAAATAATTTATCAATACATTAGTTATTGCTAAATATTTTTAAATATAAAAAATTATCTTTTTTTTTTCAATTTAAGACATCATTTAAAAAAAAATTTCATTGACTCAAATATATTATATGATTTATACGAATAAAACAATCATATTTAAGAATAAATTTAAAAAATAATTTTATAGACTCGTTAGAGGAATCCCAAAATATATTTTGTTATTAAAAAAAATCATTGAGAATGTTTCGAAAGCAAAATAAAAGTAAAGAGATTGTGAAAATATATGGGTGGCAATATGAACAGTGAAAAGTAAACTAAAAACAATAATTAAACAAATATCAAATTGAAAAACCATTTTCTTTATCAAGTTTTAAATTTTCTCCTAAGAATAGATTCGATAGAATTTGAATCGAACTTGTTATGCATTAAAGAGTATTCAATAATTAGCTATATATTTATGTTTCTAGAAGTTGTATGAACTATATTTAAAAAAACACTTTTATGAACTAGAAAATTGTTATCTATTATTTATTTATAACTTGTAATTTAAATGCATGTATGTGTATTTTACTCTCTCTTTTTTCATATTATAAAATGAAAATCAATATAATACAATTAAAATATATTTTTTTGGACATTATTGACTTTTATTTTAAAATTAAATCAATCGGATGACAATAACAGAATTGAAATTATTGAATAGAATTATTTCTAATGAATGTGCAGAGAGGGAGCATCAATACTAGACGACCCCATTAATTAAATAACAAGATAATACCTCTTGATTTATTAGTTATATAACCCTAAATCAAATTTTATAATTAACCTTCAAGAGTACTGAGTATATTAAATATCAAACAAACACACGTATCCCAGTTGTCAATTAGTTAATTAGGTAAAATTTATTTCATTTCATACTTATTAGTTTAAGAAATAAGAAATTTAGCTCTTTAATTTTTAGGTGATATTTTAATTAGTTAATTAGGTATAAGTAATAGGATTAGACACTAAGAGAACTTTATTCCCTTGAGTTATGGTTTATATTCGTCTAAAATATCTTTAGCTGAGGTGTAAAGTAATTTTAAACATAAAAGTAGAATATAATATGCATATTATAAAACAATAACTTTTCTGGAAAAGGTGAAACGAAAGAAAACGAAAGGAAATAAATAAATTTCTTCAGAAGATATATAAAAGAATTTTAAAAAGGAGAAAATAACATATAAAGCTAAGTCTGAATAAACTTTTCACAACTCTACGTTTACGTTAATTCTTTCATTTGTAGAACGAATGTTACCGAGTGTACTTAATGGTCACCTGATCAGTTCAGTACTCGGAGATTGACCGTTCCAGCAAGAAAATGATCAGAATATTTAATAATTAATAATTAAGTTGAACAATAACAATTATTTATGTATAACTAATAAGAATAATAATCATTGATTAAAAATTAATAAAGACTTAACGGTAAATTCATTATAATATAAATATATGTTTGATTTATTAATTTTTATTATAAAATTATTATGCAAAAGTAATTGACAAATTGAACAAGAAAGAAAGAAAACGATTAATCTAATTTGAATAATTGAGGATCATCAAGAACACTATTTAGTTTTTCGAACAACTTGAAATACTTTGAGAAGGGATCTCAATCTATATCCCTAAACATCACTAAAAAAATTCATTAGATTTACCTTTTATTATTTTAATCTCATTATAAAATTATTGTGTATATTAAAAAAACATATTTCTTAATTTGTTAACATAGTAAAGACCTTTCCATCAAAATTACAAATATACATGTTAAAAGAAATCGTGGATTACTTTGTTGAGCTTCAATTTGTTTGTGTAACTCAAGTGTTTTGACATCTTTCGAGCAAAATTTCCCTAAATGAATTATCCAGAAGGGGTTCTTAATTTCCATGGTAACGTGAAATAGATTAGATTGAACGTGATTTCCAAATATTAGGGTTCGAAAAAGAAAAGTTATTTATGAGCCGAATTACGTTGGATTGAAAAGAAACAAATTTTTTTGTTTGGGAAGCACGATTGGACACTCTTAGAAGAAGGAAAAAGAAAGGAAGAAAGAGAAAAGATGGGAAAATAAAAAAGGAGGAACAAGATCTGAAAATGACGAAGAAGATAAGTTGTTTTGGCAAGTTGTTTTTTGGCCTTACTAGCAGCACACATAAAGAAGTTGATGTAATTCTGAGAAAGTGGGAGAAAATAAAGAATGGGAAGGTTGGAAGTGTATTGGGTAGGTGACCCCAAAAGATTTTTTTAACTTGGTTGACCCTTTTTTGATGCCATGGTCCCCCCAAAGTCGGAATTGGTCACAATTTAAATGTGAAATCTACGACCACACGTAGAAGAAGGCCATAAAATTGTACTTCAAAATTGGTCCAATTGTAAGACAGCTGGAAGTGCCCATTCCTTGCATTATTGTATTAAGATTCACTTTTGTTCCTTCAATTTTGGTTTCTTTTTCCCCTCATAAGGTCACAATAGGTGTGCTCAATTTGGTCTTCGTGGCTTTCATTTTTCTTAAATGCTGGAGCCTCTCACTCTCTTCCAATCATAGGGCATATGCACCGTAATCATCCCACACGTATTGTAGACCCCTTTCATAAATGCACAACCCCTACGGTATCACCCACAATGCCCTACAATTATTCATAATTCATAACTTTTATAAACCACTAGCACAAACCCTCTTTATGCATATTACAATAACGATAACTATTATATTCACAAGGGAGAATCGTTAAAACTATGTAACACTAATAAAACTTCAATCTATAATTTGAATTTTGTACTACATGGTATGCCGAGAATACGATGAGACAAATCATCAACTGATAGGTTATAAACCGACGTTAAAAATTATTAAAAGCCAATTAATTAGATAGCAGTCATTGATAAACGATTAATAATATATTAATAATCAATTAATATATTTGATTATAAATTTTATGAATAGAAGTCTAAAATTAAGGTAAACTCATTTTTCATGATCTAATTTCTTTTATTTTTTTAAAGAAACATATCTGATTTGAACATCAAATTACAAGTTAACCACTGAAACACTAATCGATTTTGAAGAAACATACTTAGAGGAAATATATCTAATTTGAACATCAAACTATAAGTTAACCATTGAAACACTAATTGATTTTGAAGAAACATAATTAGAGGATATGGATAATCGTAATCCAAAAAACAAACTAAGTTTGAAAAATTCATTATAGACCCTGAATAACATAAATTTTTTTTGAGACATATCTTAGATGAATGATTAATTGGAGGAGTTCTTGGTTGATTGGATTCATACTTAGCTATTCAACGGGTTTTGTCGGCCTGGATGTTAAGTGGCCAAACCTTGACGTACAACATGTGGCACACAGTGAATCACTATTGCTAACTACATTATTTTTTCTTTTTATTTTTCTATTCTTTGCAAGTATCCTTCACAGTTTTTTACTATTAAAGTTATTTTTTTTTTTAAATGTGACCAGACAAGGAAAGCACATTCAAATCCAAAAGCTTCACAACACAATTTCAAAACCACGACAAAAGTAAACAAAACGTGAGGTGAAAACTGATGAAAATAGAAATTATATAGCTGTGTCAGTGAAGGGGAAACTTTATAATGCGAGAATTTATATTGACTAATTTACCTTATTTGTAGTTTATTTTCGAATATCATAAATCTTAAAACGTAGAATTGAATATTTATAAATACATCAGAAATTTCTAATATTTTTATATTTATTTAAAAAATTACTTCTTTTTGTTGACCCTCCACTAGTTATTTATTGAGGATGGTCTTGTTTCAAAGTACGCGTAAAGGTATTGGTTATGATAATAAGAAATGAAAATTGAAATGAGTTGAGTACGTGAAGGTGATATAACATAAATAGGAGTTGGACGTGGTAACTGTAGGATTCATGCACTTAATTTATTTATTTTTTTGTTAAATGAACCTGTCCAGTTGGAGCAGACATTTTGGGGGTGAATTAGTACTAGACTAGGATGTCGATGACACGTGGCTGTTTGGCTCATCCACATCTCGTCCATTATAAAACAACATTAAAACGCCGTTTCCGTGTGATCCTTTTGTTCACTCACGCAGCACGTGACTCTCCTTTTCCTTCTCTCTCACTCTTCTTTCACTTTTTTCTGCGCCAAACTTTTCACTGTTCCTTTTCTCTCTTTTCACAACAAAAAGTGAGAAACCTCACTTCAAATTCAAATCCCCTTCCTTAGCTTTCCATCTCTTTGCTTTAAAATCGAAATCGAGTCTACTCTTCTGTCTCAATCTCAAAAACCGAACACCTCAAACAAACCCTCTTAAATTTTCCTAACATCATGCGTAAAATTAATTATTCATTTCAAATCCAAGCTTGTATCATGTTAGATTTATATATAACCAAAATAATATTAAACATGTATAAATATGTGGTGATAAGTAAAAATTTATTATAATTTATAAATTGGAATCAAGTAAGATAGTTGGTGGAATTTGATTGTTGTATTTAATGTTTATATATTTAATTTTTTTTAATTTAAATATCAAAATATATTTTATAAATACTACCCGAATGTTTCTGAACAAAAAAAACTCATATTACTTAACAAATCAGAAACAATCACAAACAAACTTTAAAAAATAAATTGAATGATTGAATTATCTTGAAGTTATTAATGTAGTTATAATACTTTAGTATATACTTTTCTTAAATATCATTCTCTTCCTCTAATAAAAGAGTTGTGTATGATAAAATATAGGGTAACAATTTCTTTAATATGGATTTGAGACATTCTCTCCCTAATTCTTAAATTATAAGAAGTTTTCAATAAGATAACTATTACTATAATCTTAGAATAATACATATAGTTAATGTTTAATCCAATTGTTTTCTTATTAGGCCAGATATGATGTGCTCATAATTGAACTTTCTTCTTTTAGTAAACTCGTTACTACATTTCAAATAGATTTTAATGTTTATAAACTAAATCAGTCCGACAAAACTCATAGGTTATATTAGTAGCTGACACTTTTAAAGATATATTGTGATATTTTTAATATTTATTTGTATCATAATATTTATTTAATTTATTAAATAATAAACAACAAATAGATGATAATTTTAAGTTTGTATTAAATTAAACTTGGTAATATATTATACAACGACGAATCTAAAAACTAACATTAAAAATTTACCTAAAAATTCAAACACATACTACTTGATTGTCTTCTATTCAAATGCCTAATAATAGTCCAAACATCATATTAGACCTATCAAATCCCTACTACGGAATCATTAATGTTAACCAAAATATATTGACATATATTTAAGAAATATAATTGTGATAAATAATTAAATTTTTGAACTTAGATAACATTCCGATAATTCATAAATATTTTTCTACTTGTTATTAAACATTTATGAAGCTTTTTTTTTTATAATTTATTTAAGTTTAGAAATTAACTTAAAATCGTTTTATTGTATAGATGTGTATCTCTTGGAAATGAATTTGTTTGGTAGTACACAAATGAATAAGAATGCATTAATGATACATACGATAGGAGTAGGTTTTTCCTAATGTGTGTGATACACATTGATACTTTATTTCCATCCTTGGTGTCGTCGTCATCTTCGCGTGCATTAAATTTTCTTGTTCATGCATTACAGATTGTAATAGAATTTTTGTTTGTTTCCTTCAATGCTATCGCTACATTTTCAAAAGCTCCATTTATTTCCTTGTGACATGTCCATCCCAACGTATTCTTCCGCATTTTCAAGCCTTTGAAGATAAAAAAGAAAATCAATCAAGTTTTAAGTTACTCATTTTGATATATTTAATTGAGTTTTTATTCTAATTTTTTATCCTATTGAGTGTCAAAAATTTATATATATATATATATATATATATATATATATATATATATATTTTATTTTTTTTTCTTTTACTGAATTCATATTATTTTATTTTTTGTTCCTCAAGTGATTAATAGTTTACATGTCTTTGGTTACATATGTCTTTACATCAAAGATAAAAATTAATATAATTAAATTTTATGTCTCATAAATTTGGATGTTAGGTCTTAGGTCTCAATTAATGTATCTTTTTTCTTGATTTGTCTTTTCTCTTTCTCATCGTTCACTTCTCTGTGATTTTTAAAATTTGATCTCACCCAATAATAAATCAAAATTTGATCCCATCTAATAATAGATGTCTAGTCAAAGAGCATTTGAGATTTAAAAAAAAGAAAAACTAAGTTCATATTTACTCTAAATATTTTTTATTCTCTCTTCTCTTATCATTTTATTATTAATCTTAATGAGTTTAGTTAAGAAAAGTGATAATTTTAACTTATTTTATTATATAAATGAAATTTTGTCATATTTAGACGCTTCATTCTATGTCTTTGAATTCTGAATTAATTTGTTTGTTTGCTATTTTTGAAAATAAACATTTTAGGTGTAGGAAGTTATTTATGATTTTTGATAGAATTATAAGATAGATGACGGTCGTTATATTTTTTGTTCTCATAGAATTTGTGATTAGTTGAGTATTTGTTTGAAGGCTTGAACTATTGAGTGTTGTTAGTTTGGTTTGATAAATGATTATTTAAAATGTTTTGTATTGAATATTGTTATTGATGAGTTTATTTAGTGACTATATTATGCATGTTATTATAAAATTTACTTCAATGAAGTTTTAAATATGGTATAAATAATTGCTCATCTAATTGTCGCTCATGTTGAATTATCGAAAAAATTTTGGGTAAAGAAGACAAGGGATCCATGAGAAGGATACGAAAAAGAAAGACATTATCGAAGGCTCTAGTTCGTCGGAAACAACCAAAAACTCGTCGGTAATGTCTATTATCGACGAATTAGCGATGATCATTTTGCCGTCGGTAAATTGTTTGTTGCTAACAATTACTGACGGCCTTTGTCCTTCGGTAATTACCGAAGGGCAAAAGCCTTTGGTAATTACCGAAGGACAAAAGCCTTCAGTAATTACCGAAGGACAAAAGTCAATTAAGAAGCTAGAAAATCAGCTCTGCTGCAGCCAGAAAATGCTATACCAGAATGCACCACTAGACTTTCATCAAACAGTTCAGGTGCAGGATTTTCCAACATATTAAATCAAGCAATTAATAGGCTTGCAACAAAAGGTGGCACTCAAAATGAACTTAGTAGAGACTCTAAAGTGGATTTAAAAAGTAAGAAACAATTATAAGTTGCAGATATAGCTAATTCGAACTCAATTTTAAAATAGACAAAAATGTTTGATGAAATGCCTAAGAGAGGTGCTGTAAAATGTGCATCAGATTTTGAAAATTTGGCTTGGCACGAGTTCACTCGCCTTTTACAATGCAGGCTGTTTGTTAATTTTGAATTGTGCACTTTTTTTAATCAATTGAACCAAGCTTTTGCTACCAATTTAAGATGAAATTCAATGCAATAATTACAGCAACACATATTAAAAAAATTATGCAACTCATATCAGAAAAGTGTTGAAAAATTGGTGGTTTGAATGACAAATTTGCTCAAACGAGTTTGGACACTTAATTTTATTATTTGAGCAACTTTGTTTTACCAAGTAAGGCTTGTGTAAGTTGCCATCAAAGGCTAAATACATGCAAATCATAATTTCACTGTTTGAGTTGCTCTTAACACCAAAATTTAAGCCAATTCACCAACCAAAATTCAATAAATGAATGAAACTGATCTGGAAACAATTAATATGACTCTAGGATAGTGATTAAAAGTTGAACAAGACTCTAGGAATGAATTAAAAGATGTCCAGCAGGAGGTTCTAAACTGGACAGATTCAAGTGAACTTTTGTCACTCTTTAAGTGAACTTTTTTGGTTCAAACTACTCAAACTTTAAGTTTTAGGTAGTTCTTTGCTTTTGAGTAGTGTTTTACCTTCATTTTACTACTTTAAACTTATTCGGATATTAACATTAGTTATTATTATTCTACTTTAGGTGAATTGCCACTTTCTCACCCTTTTAGTAGACTTTTTTAGGTTCTACATACTCAAACTTTGAGTTTGAGGTAATTCTTTGCTTTTGACAAGTTTCCTAGCTTCATTCCACTAGTTTATACTTGTTAGGATGTTAACATTACTTAAAAATCCTGTACATTAGGTCTAATTGCAATTTCTCACCCTTTAACTATACTTTTTAGGTTCTAAATACTCAAAGTTTGAGTTTGAGGTAATTCTTTGATTTTGACAAGTTTCCTAGGTTCATTTCACTACTTTAAACTTGTTAGGATGTTACCATTAGTTAAAATTAGTCAACTTTAGGTCAATTGACAATTTCTTCTAAATACTCAAACTTTGAGTTTTACCTAACTCTTTGCTTTTGACAAGTTTCCTAGGTTCATTTCATTACTTTAGACATGTTAGGATGTTAACATTACTTAAAAGTAGTGTACCTTAGATCTTCTTGCTATTTCTCACCCTTTAAGTGCACTTTTTAGGCTCTAAATACTCAAACATTGAGTTTGAGGTAATTCTTTGATTTTGATAAGATTCCTAGGTTCATTTCACTACTTTAGACTTGTTAGGATGTTTACATAACTTAAAATTAGTCTACTTTAAGTAAATTGAAAAATTCTCACCCTTTAAGTACACTTTTTTGGGTTCTAAAAACTCAAACTTTGAGTTATAGGTAATTCTATGCTTTTCACTACTTTCCTAGCTCCATTTCACTTCTTTAGATTTGTTAGGATGTTAACATTACTTAAAATTCTCTACTTTAGGTGAATTGACAATTTTTCACCCTTTAAGTGAACTTTTTTGGTTCAAACTACTCAAACTATGAGTTTTAGGTAGTTGTTTGCTTCTGAGTAGTTTCTTACCTTCATTTGACTACTTTATACTTATTAGGATATTAACATTAGTTAAAGTTAGTTTACTTTAGGTGAATTGTCAATTTCTCATCTTTTTAGTATACTTTTTTAGGTTCTAACTACTAAAACCTTTAGTTTTACGAATTTGTTTGGTTTTGGGTAGTTTTGTAGTGTCATTTCACTACTTTAGACTTGTTAGGATATTAAGATTAATTATTGTTAGTCTATTTTAGGTGAATTTCCACTTTCTCATTCTTTAGTAGTTCTTACCATTTGAGTTTTAGGTAGTTCTTACCATTTGAGTAGTTTCCTAGGTTCATTTAACTACTTTAGACTCGTTAGAATATTAACATTATTTATTGTTAGTTTACATTAGGTGAATTCCTAATTTCTCACTTATTTAGTACTCTTCTATAGGTTTTAACTAATCAAATTTTGAGTTTTAGGTACTTGATCCAATTTAACATGTTTATTAGCTTCATTTCACTACTTTAAAGTTGGTAGGATGTGTGGAATACACATTCTTAGGTTACTTTAGGTGAATTCTCAATTTTCCACCTATTTAGTACACTTTTCTAAGTTTCAAGTAGTCAAACTTTGAGATTTAGCTACTTGATCTAATTTGACATCTTTCTTACCTTCATTTACCAACTTTAAACTTGTTAGGATGTGTAGAATACACATTCTTCAGTTACTTTAGGTGAATTCCCAATTTCTCACATATTTAGTACATTTTTTAGGTTTTAAGTAGTGCAATTTTGAGTCTTAAGTACTTGATCCAATTTGACATGTTTCTTAGCTTCATTTTACTAGTTTAAACTTGTTAGGATACGAAGATTACACATTCTTAGGCTAATTTAGGTTAATTTCGAATTTATCACCTATTTTAGTGTAATTTTAGGTGCTTAATGGTTAAATTTTGATTTTCTTGGTATTTTGGAATTGTCACCTCATTTTTATCTTTCTTTTTTGTTTTAAAACTTGTCTAGATAATTAGTTTACTGTTTTGGTTAGTACTTTAATACACTTTGCATTTTAGTACTTTTTGTGTATTCTAGGTACTAGTTTTAGGTTCTAGGTTGTCATATTTTGAGTTTTAGGTACTTTTTGTAGTATAAGTTCTTAATTAGCTAGGTTTTATTCTAAACTTGTTAGGATAATTTTTAATTGTTGATTCTAGGATTACTTAGTGGTTTTCCTATTTTCACCAAGGTTGACCTTGCTTTCTAGGTTCATATAGTTAACATTTCTAACATTTATATTCAATCCTTTTCATATGCCTAGTGAACATCATGGTTTAATCACTTTATAAGCACATACAGACCATAAAGTACACCTTCAATCATCCCATATACATTACACATATCTTACACACTGATTCATTCACTTAAAGCAACATAATAATACATTATCATCTTCAAATAACAATATATTATCCACTATTACAACAGAGTCAACATTCAAAACATTTCAACATCATTAACATCTCTATTTATGCCACAATTGTCACAAACACCATACATTTTATACATCATTCCTAACATTTGAGCATCATTAACACCTACCATTTCGTGGACATTTTATAAATCATGAATATTATTATCAGTGCTTCAAAAAAAATGTGTCAAAATACCAAACCAAACCTGACTACAAAAATGTGTCAACGAAGCACTACGCAACAACCAACCTAACTTCACGGCAAAGCCCTCCTAACGCCAAGCTCCACGAACCACTACCCCTGCCGCAACACACAGAACGAAGAAGAAGAACCCTAGCCACCCAACCCGTAAACCAGCCACCAAGGAACTAGCGACACCATCCCCAACAACAACCTCTTGAAACCGGCTTAGGGCGACCAACCTCGCGTTGATTGAAGCCAATATGCACGAATCTTTGAAGAGGGAAAGGAAGACACCCACCCACCAACGAACCGCTGCCACCGTTCGGACCACCATACTCTTCAAACCGGCTAGGGAACACCAACCTCGCGCCTACACAAGGTTTACATTGAGAGAACAGGGAAGGGAGGAGAAGGAGTACTGAAATTGATTTTGGGGAATTTGGGGAAGGAATACCTCCAATGTCGAATTTAATGCACTGTGGGCATTACCGAAGGCCAAAGGCCGTTTGTAAAGACAATAAAGTAGGCCGCCGGTAAATCCTTTGGTAATCATCCCGTTATGGAAGGCTTAAAGACCGTCGGTAAACAACAAATTAATTATCATTCAAGCTTCTAAGAAAACAAAGAACACAATCATTTTCACGATATTCCTTCATTGTCTTAGAAACAACACAACAAGAAGAAAAAGATTGACATTCAGGAATTGGGCGAAAATTGCAAAGTTCATCTTAGAGAATCTTCAGTTTAGTGTAATATGCAGTAACACTTAGGTCAGACTGATATATTGAATAAAGATTTTGATGCAATTGTGAAATTCGAACAGAATCACCTTAGGAGAAATAATCTTTGAGATCCTTCCATGTCGCAGTTGCAGAGTCAACCCAAATAATACTTGTAGCAATCTCATGAGAAACAAAATTATTGATCCAAGATAAAACTAGATTATTGCAACGCTTTCATGCGGGAACCATGGGATCTGTATTAGTTGGACAAGGAATGGAACCATCAACAAAGCCAAATTTATTCTTCATTTGTAGTGCATTAGACATTGAACGAGCCCATCCATGATAATTGTGACCTTCAAGAATTAGAGAAACAAGCACCAGCGAAGGATTCTTGTTATGGTGAATGTAATAGTCTGTGTGTTGTATCTTGCAATGATGCGAGAGTAACAAAGGGAGTAGCCATAAAAGGAGAAGAAAAGGCAGGAAAGCCAAGAACGAAAGGTAGAAGATGAAGATTTGGACAGTAACAGAATTGGTTGCGAAAGTATGTGATGAAGAATTAATTTTCTCCTGATACCATGTTATGAGAAAAGAAAAGATGAAAATTGTGTATCTTAGATCTATGTGGGCATTCTGTTCCAACCGTTGTCGGGCCACTATTTGACCACCCACTAATTATAATCTCACGCTCGAGATGTCTATACCTCGGTGTGAAGGGAATGTGTTGGAAGTCTCACATCGACTAGAGATAAGGCCAAATTATAATATATAAGTGGAGTGCAAATCTCACTATACAAGTCGATTTTGTGGGGTTGAGTTAGGCTTAAAACCACTTTCTAATATAAATAAGTAGAATAAATTTATATAACCTTTTTTATGGTAAATTATAAATTTGATACGAACATAAACATGTATACTTTGAATTGAGGACCAAGATTGATTTGAAATAAGTAAAGGATAATTTTGAGAAAATCGTGAATATGATTAATGAATTGAATTATTTAAAAGTTGTATTATTCAAATGCTTTAGGAATTACTATTGAAATATGGTTTGATTTTGCATTTGGGTTGCTTTTTTGATATTTTCATTCAAGTGGAGGATTTTCACTCAAGAAAGAATATAATAAAGACCAAGACCTTACTTTTTGTCCTAGTTTAATTCATGCAAAATATTTTTTTCTCAAAGTGAAAAGATTATCTACTTAGACTAAAATAACTAAAATAGAGTTGAAAATAACTTTGTTTTCAACCGGTAGAACATGAGGCTATAATTAAGTTGTAGAACATGTAAGAGAAATAATGAAATATTGTAAAACTTATTCTAAGAGACATTTCAAATGTGCTAGTTGGTTAGCCTATCTGGCCTCGCTTGTGGCCCGACATATTAGTAGGCTAAACCGGTCGAAACACTACGAGCTGATAAAGATTCAAAATTCTGACTCGATTAGTTTCTATTCATTGGAATTGGCGGACTGGCCCTTCTCACTTTTCCACTCATTTTTAATAAACTTTCATTTAATTGAGTAACTAAAATTTTTATATTCTTTTTAGGACTTATCATTTAATTTTATAATCAAGTGAGATGATATGCGTACTTGATTTTGTAGTTTGAAATCACAACATTATGAACTTAAATAAGAATAAAAATAATTTTCTAGAACTGTAACAATATTTCGGGAAAAATGGTAGCATTCTTTTTTTAATTGAACCAATAATACCCTTGCCGTTAATTTTAGTGGACGGCGTTAACTTTAGTGTATCGTGGAATGCTGACCCAGCAATTAATTATGATGTGGCGCATGTGATGGAATTTATTTTATTTTAAGTTTTAAATAAAATCCTTTAAAACAAATTAGGGTGCCCCTCCTCCGCCACCTCCACCTCGGCTACAACTTTTTCTCCGGACAGATTCCTCCTAAATATGGCACCTGACAGTACCTCTAGTACCTTGCCATCTCCGCAACGAGCTCACGGGAAACATCCCTCCGGAGCTTGGAAACCTCACCACGCTTTGCGAGCTCTACATTGGAAACCTCACTCTTCCTCTTCCAAATCCCCTTTTGACTTCAAACCTTCCTCACCTTCTTCTTCTTTTCCATTCTAATCATATTATTTTTATTTTTCTCAAACCACCATCAGACATTCCAACAAAACAACACCAACTCCTCCATTAATCGGTAATCTCCTTCAGATAGATTCTCTTTAGTTTTTCATTTTTTGTTTTATTTTTATATATATGTATATAGTTTTTTCATTTTCACGGTCATGTGTTGACGATTTCTCCCCTTTTTTTGTCCGTTTGTTTCCAGCACTGCAGAATCTTTTCTTTTAATTGGTTTCTGGGAAGATTTGGTTGATTCGATCCTCATGGGGAGCGATTTAGGTTTGCAACCATGTGATTACGTCATTTTGGTTTGTGTCCTCGGACTCCATATTTTCTTAAACCTTGTACTGGGTTGTATTGTAAGAGGGGGACCTAGTGTGGGAAACAAAAAAAACATTGTCGGATTCCTTGCATCTGAAGCTCAAAAGTCAATGGCGAGGGACAGAAGGGGGCGTTCGGCGCTGCCGCAATACGGTACCGAGAATGCCAGAAGAACCAAGCCATCAACTTCAGCGGCCACGCTGTCGACGAATGCTGTGAGTTCATGCCAACAGCCTACGACAACACTCTAGAGGTCGTGATTTGCGCCGCCTACAACTCGCGATTGACACTTTCACAGCAGCCCTTGGTGGCTATTTCTAGTATGCAGGTCCCGTGGCGATTTCGTGGTGGTGGCTTCAATTGAGTTGATGTGTGATTCGCGTGACTGCCATGGAGAAGATGATGGAGTAGATTCTCGCGCTAGAAGTAGATGCATGATTCTGGGTTCTGTGGTTTAATCTTCTGCAGGTTGCTTGCGATTGACGAAGGAGGAGAGTGACAGAGGACTTGCGACGACCATGGAGGTTCACAACAAAGGTTGATCGGACGACTACCGGCGAGGATGGCGGTGGCGGCGCATAGTAGCTAGGGTTTGGAAATTAAGGTTTATGGGGAGAAGACATAGATGACGTGGTAGGAGGTGTGAGGTGGTATGTTCTAGTTGGTTAGCCTGTGCCACGTCGTAATTAAAGGACACCTCAGCATGTCACATCGCAAGAAAATTAACGCCGTCCACAGCAATTAACGGCAAGGGTATTATTGACTCAATTTTACCAAAATAGGGACCCAATTGAGAACTTTCAAAATATAAAGACCCAATTGATACGAATCCGCAGAAATAGAGACCTCCGAAGACATTTTTTTCCTAAGTTTAATTAATATAACTATTTTTTTTCCTAAGTTTCAATACACAAATATCAAATTTAAGATTGTGAGTCTATCACGTGAAAAATGGTCCTATGCATATTTTAATGGTCTTAGTTTAGTGCTTAAAGTTGGCATGTACGAGTATCATTGAATAAGCTTACCTATTTAGTATCATCTAATGAGCTTCGTCACCCTAAATTCCTAAGCTCATAGCCAGAGGCATGCTTTTCAAAGTCAACATCACTCACCTTCACAACCTATTATTATCTCAACTTTTCATCTTTCTTCATTATTGCTTAGGTTAAGAAACAAAGAGAAAGGGGAGAAGTAACGTGAGATGATTTTGAAGGCTACATAACACAAAGTTCATATATATGTAAAATGACATAAATAATTTCTAATTAATGATAAAATATATAAAGACAACAGTAGTTTATTAGAACCTATTTGTTTTAGTTTTACTTTTAAGTTCCTAAAGAGTATTTTGCAAATCAATTTTTATAAGAACTAAGAAAAAAAATATTTTTGTAATTTTATACTACAAACTGTTTTAGAAATTAAAGGAAAAAACTTGTTTGTTGAATTGGCTTTTTTAAAATTGTTTATAACATTAAAAAAATTGTTGTATCGATTCCTTATTATTTTCTTAAGTTGTTGAATTGCTCTTCGTTGCAAAAAATACGTTTTACAAATAATTTTAGAAATAATTAGTTTAAAATTACAATGTTTCCGTATGGAAGACCTAAAAAAATGATGAACCAATTGCAAACGTAATGCTCAAAGAGGAAACATGAGAACCTCTATTCTTATTTGAGAAAGTATGGTTTGATGCTCTACCCATCTATCAATCATTACTCCTCAATCTATAAAAAATAATTAAATTAAATTAAATCTATCAATTTCTTTCAAATGGTTAATAATTTTCGATCGTTTTTCACAATCCAATAACTTTTTTTCCATCAATTTTTAAGGTATTTAAATTAATTTGACTACTTTTTGTATAGTTAAATGTTTCTTAAATTTATATATTTTATAAACCTTTTAGAAATATATTTTAAATTTGTTTTGCAAGGTTTATTTTGTTTTAAAACTATTTTAAAAATATACTCTTATTTCACCAAAATATATCATAAAAATGTTAAGGAATGGTTCAAATTTTATTTTTATCTAATAGATCAAGATGGTCGGAATTTTTAATTTAACTTTTAATAGATAAAAGTAATTTCTTTTATCCCTTTCTATATAATCTGAAATATATTAATCTCATTAATTCGTTTTCACTGCTAAATTACAGAGCTAAATAGATTCATCAAGTTTTTATCCCAAGTAAATTAATTTATTACGAAATTATAAAAGTATGGATAATATTTTGATTTCATTAATTCGTTTTGACGTCAAGTTGAGCTTACAAAGTTAAATAGATCCATCAAGTTTTCACCCATTTATTACAAAATTATAAAAATATAGATAATACATTAATTTCATTCATTCGTTTTCACCGCCAAGTAAAGCTTACAAAGCTAAATAAATTCATCAAGTTTTCATTCCAAGTAAATTCATTTATTACGAAGTTATACAAGTATGATAATAAAATATCCTTTTCTAATGATTTATTCATTATTTTTCAACAAAATCTTCTTTTAATATTTAATTGATTAAAATTAATTCAACCAACCTTTTAGAAATAAATTTAAATTTAATTTTTCAAAATATTCCTTTAACATTTTCTTTACAACTTTTTTTCGAAAAGCATTTAAAAATAACATACTCTAATATATATATATACATGTTTATTAAATTCAATATTTTAATGGGTGAATGAGATTCATCGATGTATTGCATGCGAGGATATATTAAATCCACTGAAACACTCTTTCTTCCTGAAACTCTGCATCTGACGTCAATCTCATCAAACTCGATGCATATTGCATCATACACGTTAACCCACTCCAATTATATGTCTCCAATCTCACCGTCCATTCAAATCCCACGGCCCATATTGCGACTGAAATTCCACGTGGGGCCCAAATAGCCAGCTTCAAATATGTGCTGAAACGCATGCTAAAGCCTTCTAGGGATTGCCAAATAAAAAATTAGAGTAGTCAAATCAGTGTTGCGATAAATAACTTAAATAATATTTAAAAAGAAGGAAAAGTTATTTTTACATTAGTAGAAGCGTGAAAATGGTTGCAAAATGGTGAAAACATGATGAAGTTGAAACTTGGACAGGCTGTGAAAGTGGCAGCGAATGAAAAAGAGACACGTGGAAGATGAGGATGTTGACACCTCAGTGGTCACAGCTGTCCCCGCTCACCAGGTATATAAATACGTCTCTCCGTCGTCAATTTAATTCAAACACTCTCTCTACACTTCACACTTTCCTTCTAATCCACAACATGGCCTCTAATTACAACCCTGCCATTACCTTCTCTGTAGTTCTCACGCTGCTCCTCCTTCCCTTGCTAACTGTAGGGGAGCTTGTACAGGAGCAACCACTTGTCCTCAAGTACCACAACGGTCAGCTGCTCAAGGGCCGCATCACCGTCAATCTCATCTGGTACGGCACTTTCACTCCGATCCAACGCTCTGTCATCGTCGACTTCATAAACTCGCTGAGCAGCGCGCCCAACGCGGCGCTTCCTTCCACTGCCACGTGGTGGAAAACCACGGAGAACTACAAGGGGGGATCCTCTGCGCTGGTCGTAGGGAGCCAGATTCTCCACCCGGCTTACACGCTCGGGAAAAGCCTCAAGGGGAACCACCTTCTCGCACTCGCCTCGAAGTTTAATCAACTCAACTCGATATCGGTCGTCTTAACGGCTAAAGACGTCGCCGTCGAGGGTTTCTGCATGAGCCGCTGTGGGACCCATGGCTCTACCCGAAACGTTCGAAACGCTGCCCGCACCGCTTATATATGGGTTGGAAACTCCGAAACGCAGTGCCCCGGGCAATGCGCGTGGCCCTTCCACCAGCCGATTTACGGACCCCAAACGCCACCATTGGTTGCGCCTAACGGCGACGTCGGGGTTGACGGAATGATAATTAACTTGGCTACCCTTCTTGCTGGGACCGTCACGAACCCTTTCAATAACGGTTACTTCCAGGGCCCCCCGACGGCGCCGTTGGAGGCTGTTTCGGCTTGCACAGGGGTTTTCGGGAGCGGGTCGTACCCGGGATATCCGGGTAAGGTCCTGGTGGATAAGGTGACGGGGGCGAGCTACAATGCGCATGGTGTGAATGGGAGGAGGTATCTGGTGCCAGCGATGTGGGACCCTCAAAGTCTGATATGCAAGACTCTCGTGTGAGAGTTCCACGTGGCGTGGGATGGTGTAGATATTGGTGGATGGGTGCGGAAGCAGGGGATGGATAATGGATAATGGATAAAGGAGAATGGAAGAATGGATAATGGAGAATGGATAACGGAGTGGGATCGGACGGAGTGTGTTTCTAAATTCTGAGCCTGCTTTTGTCGTTTAGTGTTACGTGTAAATTGTGGTACTAAAGACTATAGAGGAAGTGGAATGTTGTATAAATAGTAAATTATGAATAACGAAGAATAAGATTGAAAAAGGGATATCATTAATGTGATATAGATATATTTTATATATGAGAAGTTAGGTTGATGGGTTTGTTTTGTGTAATTTTAAGAAAAGGAATCGAAAGTGGGTTTTCTTTTTTATGAATTATTGATATGTATGGGTAAAGTAAGGTAAGGTGGTTGAGGAATGAAGCGGTGGTGGAGGGGGGTTGGTGTTTTTGTTTGTTTATGGTAAATGAGAATAAAGGTGGTGGTGTTGGGGGCCTGGGAGACCATTATGGCGAGGTATCGGTCATGATGATGCTGGTAAGGTGAAATGAATCTAGCAAGGTGTAAAAGGCTACAGGGATGTCATTGTTTTTAGATCGTTTTGGTGGGTCCTTTATCTCTGCAATTATGTTTCCGATAAGCATTGGCTAGTACCCTTGATAACACAAGGGTGAAAGATTGATGGTCTTCTTCTGAAATAAGCAGGACCTTGGGCAGAACACTCTGATGGGTGGTGGAGTTACATGCTACGTCTCTTTCTGTTTCCTAACCAGTTTCTCATTCAACAAAAGTAAGATTTTTAAATAAGAACTCATGAACGTGTTAGTGTATTCATGCGAGAAAATTGAATAATAAAATTTACACTTTATAAAGATACCTGGTTATTTGGTTTTACCCTCTGTTATAAAATAACTACCATAATTGGATTTGGTCTATGCCTCTAGACATCGTATTCCTGAGTCAGTTCTTCCACATTTTTCAATGCTTTTTCGTGACCAAGTTGCTCACTGCAGTATTATACATACATGTGAAGGATATAATTGAATGAACAGCTATAATAAGCATGGTAAGTCTGATGCACTCAAATTGTTAGTTGATTACATTTAAGAAGGCATTTACAGCAATCTAAAGTGTAAAACCATGCAGATTCTTCTGATGCTCAGTGAAGAGGGTCACGGTTTAAGGTTACTCAAGAGAAATTGCATGGACAATCTTTCTCCTGCGTGAAGAATGAGTAGAACTTTCTACTGAAATCTTTTCAAAAATTTATTTATCTCTTTTTATATGACCTTTTAAATGGTTTCTAGTATTTTTCTCATATCAAACTGTCCCTAAAATTATTTTATAACTTTTGATCCATAATCAATAAATGTTTTAAGCTATTAAGATGAACTTCCTTTCATGAGAGGATATTAGAAAACATGATTAGCCACAAATTGCATCGCTATTTCTCTCCACATATTAACAGGAAAAATTAGGTAAAATGAATAAAAGAAATTCGATAATTTAAGGTAATTTTGAAAAAGATACAAGTTATTACTAAATTTAATGTCACTAAATAAATTAACCAATTTTATTAATTACTATGAAAACCGAATTAACTAAAATAATCTCGTACACAAAAATGCAAGTAGTGTGTGGACCAAATAAAGTCTCAGGCTATTGCTATGGATTATCGTAGCAACGTTTTCCCATAGCCGATTCTGGATTATCATAGTTTTGACTTTTGACAATCACGACACAGGCTAGTCTACAACAACAACAATAACTAGGAACAACTACTGTTTGGATTTTCGAGAAGAAAACTGATGCACCTATACAATAGTACAATTTGAGAGAAGAAAAAAAGCAACTGAAAATCCCATACATTAAAATTTTTTAACAGATACTTTTACAAAGAACCTTTGAATATATATGTCAAATATAAAAAAAATGCAGAAGAATAAATCGTAAGCTTACAGGGTTTGCTGCTAAATCGGTGGTCGTACTGTTCGTTCCCTCATGCTGAATGGCCTGCATCAGCCATGACACTAGAACAAGGAGTAGGTTATGTCCTTCCATCCATTAGACAAAAGTTCTGATTCAGCATAATTAATAGTAGGGACTATAGCGCATTCCCATTCTAAACCTCGGAACTTTTCTGCAATAAAAAAGATGAGTGTTACACGTCTACTATTTAGAGAAAAAATAGAAAACTTAGATTGCTAAACATTTGTGGCGTGATTTGATGTTTTTGAGGTCGAAGATGAAATGCCCCTGGAAAAAAAGAAATGAAAACAACATACCCATATCCAAAAGGAGCATAAGCAAAAGGAGGTGCATACGGGGCTCTGCCTCGAAACCCCTGGTAAGGATTAGGCCGGCGAGGACGATATTGCTTCATCCCTGGTATATTGGTCCTCTTAGCAGTAACCTGCAAAACGTCCACACCAGAATGGGAGGTTAAAAACGAAAATACAGATATTATTTAAACAGCAAGACTCTATGTTCTAACCTTCAATTGACGCCCGTGTAGTTCAGATTCATTCAGCGAAAGAGCTTCTTGAACAGCCTGCACTTCAAGAAACTCTACGTAAGCATAGCCCTTTGGTTGGCCAAACTTATCAGTTCGGATGGTGACTCTGTTTACAGTTCCACATGACTGGAAATGCTGCTGCACTTCTTCTGGAGTACATGAATAGTCCACCTGCGGAAAATATCAATCCTAAGAGATTAATTGATGACAAAGCCACACAGAAAGCCAATCAATTTGCTATTGGTTGTCCATGGAAAGTTTTGTCAGTTGCAACAAAAACATAATGCTAATATTCTGGAAATTAATTATAACAAACAACCATGCAATATAATACACACCCATTGCCTATTTAAATGTTTGTAATTTGATGTCAGCCATCCACTCCAACTCCTTTCTTCATAATATCCCAGGATACTATGCAATTTAAACTACAAAACATCCAAATTTTAATTTTAATTCACGGAACTGCAAAATGGATGGGTATGTTTCATGAACTCTTTTTCGCTTTTCTACCCCTTCACCCTCTTTTTCTTTCAAGTTGTGTGGTGACTTAGTTAAAATAGCAGTAAAAAAGAAATTTGATTAAGAAGTTCCTCTTGATCCCAAGAAAACAGAGAAATGACAAGGCCCCCTCACCATGACAAAAAATACCTATTATACTTTTGAGCACTAGGCACCGCCAAAAGCATCAGTTGGTTTTGCAATCAAAATGGGAGATACCAAGAGCTGTCCTTTAACTACAAATTCCTCTTCCCCCCAGTAGGAATCCACGTTCTCGATCTGCAGTCTAATCCATTCCTCTGTCCATCCCACCACAAAAATTGAGTTTCTATGCTAATGGGCCTGTATTTTCACCCTAAATTATAATTAGCTTTACATGTATTTTCTTTTTCTTTTTCCTACCTTCCTCTTCTCTATCAAACTATGACGTTTTGGATTTGACTCCTCTAAAGTGAGGGGAATTCGATATTGAAGATAAATAATAACGACTACTTAAAAAAAATCACAGATTGAGATTAAAATTAATGTCAGATTTTGTTAAACATGTATTTAATTTTATCACAAATATAAACCATTGGTTTTTTAATCAACAATAACAGGGCAGTTTTATCATCTAAAGTGCATCTCCTCATCTTAGAGGAGCCAAATCGGTATGTCCACCATACTACAACTCCATGAATATCACTTTACACAACAAATAACGCTTTAGCTTCTTAAATTTTGTCAATCCCTCCTTTTTTTTGTTGCATAATTTGTTTTCAAATCTTCATTTTGTAAATTTCTCACATGATTTTCTCTCCATCTAAATATATTTTTTTGTTCACATACTTCCAACTGCAGCACTACTAAACCAGAAAACTTGCAGATGAATGCATAACCTGCAATTGGAGTCGGGCATATGTCAATTAGGACGCCACCATTTGAAAACACAATCAAACTTTGAAATATCAAGAACAGATTCAACACAAAAAAAGTTCTCACCATCAAAAAGTTCAAATTAGTAGCAATTTACAAATTCAAAATTTCCAAGACTCAAGTAGGTGAAGACTATGCATTAATCTTTCAATTAGTAGTGAGGCATTCGCATTATACACGAGCAACAGACATGAACAACTTTGCTATGATACACGAGAAATAAAAGGTCAGCTAAAGCCAATACAAACTGGAGTTATCAGACACAGAAAAACGCATAAAAGACCACATAAATGGCCATGGACATTTGATCAGATGGAGTAAAACAATGGACTGAGAAAATCTATCAATATCATTTTATCTGTGTATAAAAAAAAATAGCCCTCCCCATGTTAATTTCAAATAAGGTTGCACACACAGTAAAGTGGGATGAACATTTATTCCTCCAACAGGATTGGTTAATATGAACAGCTTAGGGTTTTGAAAGCAGCACATTCTAAAGGTGAGAAATATTTCAGGGCTTGAAGTTGCTTAGCAACAGTGATCAAAAGCAAGCCAATCAAAACAGGTCAGGTGGATAGGGCAGGTATGGATTTGAGTAAGAGGCTATAGATAACATATCATAGCATAACGGGTGAAACAGAAGACATGTTGCTAAGGTTTGGTCCATGCCCTTCAAGAGCTTCGAACAAGAGACACAAGAAAACTAAAATAGAGGAGCCATATCCAGTAAAAATTGTAATTAATGTTGACGCTGAGCATAAGTCCGATAGAACATAGGATCTAAATCATGATACAACAAGATTTGTAATGTTCCAAAATCATAATTTCTATTTGAGAGGCTTTATGCCATCAATAGTCTACTCATCCAACATAATCTTGTTATCCTAGATCTGCAATCTGGTTTTGAGTTATTAAACTACTATGGATACTGTCATGGTACG
This sequence comes from Vigna umbellata, assembly GCF_029865625.1. Taxonomy (NCBI): domain Eukaryota; kingdom Viridiplantae; phylum Streptophyta; class Magnoliopsida; order Fabales; family Fabaceae; genus Vigna; species Vigna umbellata. The sequence goes on along the minus strand of NC_142165.1, from coordinate 55,492,945 downwards.
CATCCAGATGTTTACCATTGATTTGAATAGAAAATCTTTACAATCAAACAGTAATATTAATTATTCTTCCGCCTTTTAATGGACATATATCTATATTTAATCAACAACTTTCCAGTGCCCTTGCTTTAATTTTTCCCTTCTAACCTTTGTCTGCGAGTAAAAATTTCTTCTACATCGCATTGCTTCAATTCCGCATGTCAAGTAGCGCTTAAAGTCACTCATTTATGACTAATGCAGACACAAAAACAAAAAAAGCACTCACTAAAAAAAACAGTATGCTGAACTAAAGCAAAACCTTGAAATAAAAAAACAGTAAACAAAGGCAAGAAACATGCCAAATGTTGTCCAATATGGCTGTTAGGATAAAAGACATTTTGATCTTGCTGCTGGGAATATATTCTCACTGTCAGAAAAAAGAGAGACCATTTATGGATGTTGGAGTTCTATTCTATCACATTCAATTATTCTAACATTGTCACTTTCACATGCAGACACACACACATGTAAACATGTGAGTAATATCAAAGCATGAAATAACACACACATGTAAAGATGTGTGTAATATCAAACCATGGGTGTAATATCAAACCATGAAATATGTTTTTCATAACATTAAGGTTCAATCGGTTTCCTAATTATGCATAATGATGAACTGCTAGAGTCTAGACTGTATAGAGCCTCAGGATTAAGAGTAACGAGATTAAATCAAGACCCTCAACAATTAATTTAAACACAACATAAAGTCATATGACTCCAGGAATCACAATCCATTTTGTTTCCAAAAGCAGCCAACACATTCATACACATTGGCTTGTTTTGAATTAATAACTACATGCAAAATATATAAGTTAATCTCAGTAGTACACACAGCCCATATTGGTAAACACGACAATTAATGAATTAAATGAGCAAAACATAAAATTTTAACGTAAACAGAAGAAGAGACAGCTCACATTGCCGACAAAGACTGATCGAGAATCTACTTCCTCTTTATTGTTCTGACTCGAAGCAGCAGTAGCAGGAGCTATTTGGAGATAAGAATCAATAACAGAAACAAGAGTCCAAGAATCGATTGTAATGAAATGTCTTGCACACTAAGAAAATACAGTGGTCACACCATGTGCAAGGAGAAGAAGATAAATCAGAAGGAAAAAGACAAAGGTAAGAACAAAACAAATAACATCCACAAAATTTTCTTTTCAGGTTAAGAAAAAGAGTCAAATAAAAGAGACACGTGGGGAGACTCTAGGTTGTCACTTAGGCCTCTCTCATTCACAACATGAATTGCATCCTGCTATGCACTCCTTTAATGGAAATTGCAGAAGCCTTGAGCACTAGGGAACCTAAAGCATCACCAAGTATCGCCCGAAATCAAATAATCCATGCATTAACCCAGTAATCCATATTTGAAAACAAAACTTGACAAATTTTCAGCTACCATCAGTCTATAACACAATTATCTCGAGTGTAACAAAACATCTTGCCATTCATAACCAAGTTAGAGAGCCTTTCTCAACCTGTAAAGTGAACTCTTCGGTCTTCCACATCGGAATCAATTGGATATCGCACCACACATCACTAAGCAACACACCGAATCCTAATTTCTCAAGGTAGTTAACTAAAATCAACTAATTGGATATATTATGATCTATATCAACAATGTAAAACAAACAAATAAACAAACTAGAGCTAATTCCCACATAGAACACAGCCAATTCGACCCAACTTACATCAAATACATATAATTTCACAAACAACATAAAAAAAAAGTTGAATATTTTAAAAACAAAATCTACCGAATTGAAAAAAGTAGCAAAAAAAATTTACGAAATGAGGTACCTTGTACAGATCCCATTTCCTTCTCGACCTTTGCCTGCATCTCCCGCAAAGCAGAAGCTTCGTCTTCCATTTCCTTCAAGCGCTTCTTCATGTCATCCAACTCCAAGCCCTGCAATGCAATCAGCAATAAGGGAAATTCATGCAGAGATGAAACGCAAAAGCATATGGAATGAAATCATTGCATACAGCTTCGTTGCTGTCTGAACGGAGCATTTCAACGTCGTCATTTTCCATGCTGTTCTCTCTTTTTCTGCAATTTCCCTTTCTCTGCCATTACTTATACTTTACCGCAACAATCATTTTCATTTCACAATTTAATTTAAGGGTAAAATGGTCATTTTGTCACCAAAAGTATAAATTACTACTATTATACTCTTTAAAATTATATTTTAAAACAACTATCTAAATTTTTGTCATAATAGCCCTAAAAATTAAGACATTTTTAAAAAAACTTTGTGAATTATTTATAATATAATTTCATCAATGTTTCACTAAATTTTATTGTTTATTTTCATTTTGATTAATAAATATATGTTGGTCCAGATCAAGAAAATATAACCACCACAGAAAATTAATAATGGTTTTTAAAAAAAACTTTTTCTTAAGATAAAATTGTTTATACATTTAACGCTATTATATTTTGAAAACAAAACAAACTAAAAGACTTAAATATGAAAAATTAAAAGAAAGCTTAAAACAAGCTAAACATTGTATGTCTAAGAAGAGAAAAAAATAAAAGAAGCGTTTATTTGGCAAAACGATACCATGAGCTTAAAGAATACTTTGTCCAACCATAATTTTTGTACAACACTTGGTATATTTAGAAAAGAGACTAATTGTTAAAAGCTACCTAACGATAGAAAATAAAAAAAACTCTTTGTTGTTCTGAGCAAACATTAAATGACATTAAATGTTTAACGTTTAAAAACAACAAAGATGATAAGACGTATCTGCTGGATGCACAATATACTCTACTCTTTGCAGATAAGCTATTCTACACGCATCCACAGAGATACACATCAAATAATAAAAATGGACGTTAGAGATAAAGAAGATATTCACAAAATGTCTTTCACTTGAAGTCATGCCTAAAAAGAACGTACAACGTACTTCAAGCAAAGTACTGGAAAAACATGTCTGCTCTAACAAGTTGACTTACCCAATGACTGTTGTGCGAAAAAAGAGAAAGCATGAGTATCAAGGCCAAAGGCTGAAGTCTAACAGACATATATCCATGAAGCCTTTAAATAGAAAAACTTTCAAAAGAAAAATCAAGAGGATAATTTAAGAGGATAGTCGAGTGAAAAGCTTACAACGAAATATCAATCCTAGAAGCATTGAAAAGAGAAGAGAAGAAATAGCTCAAGAGAAAGAATATATCTAAGCTGCAAAAGAGAAAAAAAGAAGAGAAGAGAAGAGCAAAAAGAAAAAAGAAACATTCTTCAGCTTCATTGTTATATTGCTTACTGTTGTAAGAGAGAAGAGAGAAATACTTGCGAGTGTTTAGATTGCTTTGTATTGTATTTACATCCTCTCTATATAAGTAATAGTCTGAATGACTTATAAGCAATCACTGATTGTAATTCTAAAGAGAATCAAAATACTTACAACTGAACTCACTTTGAGTTGAGGAATCTAGGCGCGGTAGTCTAGTACTAGGAGTGGTTCGAATACTCAAAGAAAATCTAGGCGCGGTAGTCTAGTACCAGGAGTGGTGTGAATACTTAAGGAAAATCTAGGCGCGGTAGTTTAGTACCAGAAGTGGTGTAAATACTCAGATCAGGAGTGATGAGAATACTCAGTTGTAATCTATCTTGTTAAGATTATAGTGAAACCCTCTACGGAGGAGTCTGAACGTAGTTTAGTTGCAGTGAACCAGTATAAAAATACTTGTACAATTATCTCTTCTCTCTTCTAAACAATCCTCTTATAAAAACCTGCTGTTGTGTTTTATTTTTAAGGGTTAAATATGTTTTTAGTCCCTAAACTATTGACCGTTTCTGGTTTTCGTCCCTCTTCCAAAGTAAGGTACAATTTAGTCCTCAATCTTTAAAAAACGTTCGTTTTAGTCGAAAAAACGAACGTTTTGAGGACTAAAACGAGGACTAAAAACAAAATTTTGAGGACTAAAACGAACGTTTTTCTAAAGAATGAGGACCAAATTGTACCTTACTTTGGAAGAGGGACGAAAACCAGAAACGGCCAATAGTTTAGGGACTAAAAACATATTTAACCCTATTTTTAAATACAAGATTCTTCCAAGCTAAACGATTACTTTTAATAAAGAAAGTTCTTACTAAACGCTATAGTCTAAATTCTGAATAGCACAATAAACACAACAATCATTTACCAATATTTATCAAGTTGAGCGTTTAAGCATTTAAAAGAAAAATTTTAAAGCTCGATAAAGTGCTATATTAGAAGGACTGCAAAAAGTTTTCCATTAACGCTATTCAACCCCCACCCTTTATAGTGTTTTTCTGGTACTTCACTTTTGTATAGCACACTGACCATTGATATGATCACCACCATTAATTCAACTTTCAAATATTGATATACGATACAAAGCGTTTAAATGCTTGTGAATTGAAAAGCAATCTTAAGGTATAATATTAGACATTTTTTTGCATTAAACTATTTCTTCTATAAGACATTTCTATTGATAACATGTTTAAGACCACGTCTCATTGTTCAGAGCTTATGTTCATTAGAAGATATCTTTGCTTTAGTTCTTTTTCTCTCATTAACACTTAATGAATATACATTGTTTAGAATTTTAGTGTTTTGTTCTTATCAAGGATAAATATGTTAGTTTTAGCACATAAGAACTTACCTTGATATTTTTGCATGTCTTTCTTAGACAATGTTGGTTGAAATTTATCTTTGTAAAACACATTTGTGGGTGATAGTTTCTCACATTTATTGTTTTACAAGATTCTCTTAGACATTTTTTCACTTATTAGTCTATGAATGTATATACATGTGTTAAGCACAATGTCTCACAATTTTATGTAGGTTACTAATCAAACACTTCCATTTAAGAGTGCATCATATTGTTTGATGCTCATTTCTCTCACTGAGATAACATCTTTGAAAGACATTTGTATTTTCAGTTAGCTCTTGTATCTTTGCAAAACGCTTTTCTTCTTAATCACTGAAGCCTATTGTTTTATAAGATGTTCTTGTGAACTCTTCTTAGGTTGATCAAACGTTTTCGCTTGATAATCCTAGTAAACTAGGAAAATGTTGTTTCTTTAAATCCTAACACTTTTCATATTAGCACTTAGACGCTTTTGAGATTAGGTCTTCTTAGACTTTCAATGTCTATGATAGACACTTATAGGAGATTTGAACCTAATTCTTTTGGTTTTTATCTCTTGGTCGAAAAGTTATCTAGACGATTCGATTTGATAGATGTTGTTGATGGTTCTAAGATATTGTTTATTTCCTAATGTTCAAACACTCTCTTCTTGTGATCACTCAAGGATATATCTATGTTTTCTTTTTTATGTATTTATGTTCTCTTTTTTCAAACACTTGTTTCCTATAAGGTTCTTTAGCAGTTTATTGTCTAAATCTATTTTCTCAAGGTTATGTCTATGTTCATTATCTTTAGACACCATTCTTTCTAAGATGATATTTTGATTAATGTTATCTATTAAACTTCAAAACTATATCTGCTAGACGATCTAGTCTCTCTATATGATCTTGTCTCAACACATAAATTTGTTTTCATTCTTTTTTGGTAATTGGGTGATATCACCTTGACCTTTCCTCTTTTTTTTCCATTCATAACAACCTCCCTTTTTCTTTTTGACAACACGCATATTGTTTTATCTCCATCCTTAATAAGGAAGGTAAGATTTTCACATGTTCAAGCACAAGATGCGTGTATGAAAATTGAGGTTAAAAAACGGACAATTCAATTTATGTTGGACTAGTTGTTTGGCTCTAGGCTAGAAGTGTTCAACAAAGAACTTTCCTTGATCCTCTTCATGCTTATCATGCTTAATAGAAATCAAAACTACACACAAAACTACTAAAAAATTACTCAGGAAATATGCCTTCATTGTACCGCTAGTGTTTCCTCTTATTAGGTGCATTGACTATTATGTTAAATTGTAAACTCTACTTGCAATGCATCTTGAATTTTTAAGCACTAAGACTCACCACTTTTCTTGATTTTGCAACTCCTTAAGGTTTTGAAAGTTATAATTTTTTTTTCTGGTTTTTCTCTCAGTTCGTGTTCCAACCAAAAGTTCAAAAAGATTTTATATGCAATTCCAAAAGATATCAATTGCTGAAAATGTCCATGCTTATACTATGCAATAATTCAAAGCAAAAACAAAAATTAAAAACAAATTAAAGACAAAAATTAAAATGTATAAAAATTAAAAAGAACTTTTTTTTGTGGTTTTAATATTCCTCTGCATCAAAATTTTCTGATTGACTCCTAGACCAAACTATCTTGTCAAATAACTCTATCATCTTTAAATTTAGAGACTTCAACATCCTCTTTATTATGGGTTTAGTTCTTTGAATGTTTTGTAAAATGCTGACAAAAGATAGAAAAGAGACAACAAATAAAGATTTCCTAAGACGTGTAGATTCATTATCCTTAAGAACTTATATGTAGTGTGTTGTGCAAGTTTCCTAGGATACAACACGAACTTCTCGGTAAAGCCGATGATATTAGAACTAGCAAGTAAGACTCTTTTAGAAAAAAGAGAAAGAATACCTATAATACTATAAAGGAAGAGATAATAAATGAGAGAGTGAGAGAGAAGAAAATAGAATATAAAAAAAATGTTGAGAGAGAGAGAGAGAGCTAGTTTGTTGACTTTTTTTATGGCTAAAAAGCTTTTCAACACACGTTCTTACTAATACTGGAAATTTTGACCAAAGAAGTCCTTAAGATTTTTTTTAAATGCTGATAAAAGATAATAAAAGCCACAGACAAAGATTTTATGAGGCATGTAGATTCACTATCATTAAGGACTTATTTGTGGTGTGTTGCGCAAGCCCCCTAAGATACAACGAGAACTTTCTAGAAATTTCTAAGGATATCAGAACTAGCAAGAAACTCTAAAAAGAAGAAGAAGAAATTAAGATAAAAAAAAAAGAAAAGGAAAAAAGTATTGTGAGTTTTGGAGGTGAGCATGAGCTTAATTATAAGTCCTGAAAAAGATTGGAAAACCACAATACCTAAGAGATTCATGTCCCGTGACTTAAGGAAGAGCACAACGATTTGTGAAATCTTAAGCCTTGCAGGAAGAGGAGCAACCTCCAACATTTGCAGACCAGCTTCCAATGGCACACACATGTGAGAGAAGTTTGAGGAAATTGAAAGACTAGCGTTAGCTTTGTTTTAAGTCTTCACTTGAGATGTATATATTTCAGCATGAAGAAAGTGTGTTGGAAGTCTCACATCGACTAGAGATAAAACTAATTTAGAATATATATATATATATATATATATATATATATATATATATATATATATATATATATATATATATATATATATATATATAAGTGGAGTGCAAACCTCACCATACAAACCGGTTTTGTAGGATTAAGTTAGGCTTGAAATCCACTTCTTAACACACTCCATTAGTCCGGAACTTACAATTCGAAAGTTATTTCCATAAAGAAGATTTTGGATTCAAAAATTAAGAAAATATTATCATATTTTGGATTATTCAATCCTAAATGTTCTTTCATATTTAGAAATACTTTTAAATTGCAGGTTCCAGATACCTAATGCAATATCCTTGTCTGGATTGTTGACTTTGGAACATATTTTTTTGGATTCACCATTCCGAAAATATGAAAAAAAAACTTGGAAAAACCACCACCACCTACCATCGACAAAGTAGTGATACGAAATCAAAAACAAAGGAAACATTGTTTCTTTATTGAACGTTGAAACACATTGCTTTTATTTCAAACCTTCTAAACTTCCGCTCAACAAGGTTGGTGAAAAGAGATAAGAAAGGAACGAAGAAGATGAACGAGGAGAGGAGGTGGGATGAACGCGAAGAGGAAAGAAGGGCAACTGATGATAGTGCAATTATATATTATTAACTCAAAAGAGTAAAATGAACATTTAAAGAATTAGGGAGTGCAAGAGATAGCAGCCTAATAATTTTTGTGTAACACTTGACAAATTAGCAGTGAGCTTAGAGATTGGAAGTGTTCATTTTGAAGGATACAAAAATTGGGTTTCGATGCACATATCTGGGACGGGTGTTTCACCCTACACTTCCAATATCTTATCCTGCATTTCCAAATATTACAATTTTAACCTTTTAATATCTCATCCTACACCTCTAACTTTTTTAAAAATTTTATTTTGGATATTTTATCTTGCACCTCCAACACTTCATCCTTTTAATTTTTTTGGAAAATTTCTTTTTTAACCTTAGTAAATATTTTTTTTAACTTTTCTCCTTTTTATTAAAGTAACTATACATCTCTTTAACACTGCATCCTCTAACAAATTTTTAAAATTTTGTTTTCTATTTATAATTTAATAACTATTTAATTTAATTTAAAAATCTAATATAATTTAGTATTTTTTCATATTTTAATAATTATTGAAATATAATTTGTATTATTATAATAATTATATTAAAAAATTAAAATTAAAATAACTAAAATAATTAAAATAAAACTAATAAAAATAAAAAGCAAAAATAATAATATAAAATCTGATTTAATATATATAAAAATATTAAATTAAATTAAATTATTATTAAATTTAAATAAAAAATAAAATTAAAAAAAAAATAATCATTGGCTATTGGTATCCAGTAACATAGTTATCGGATTTTCAATTCTGAAAAGAAAGTTTTTAAATTTTTATTTATTTATAATTTATTAACTATTTAATTTAAAAATTTAATATTATTTAATATATTTTATTTTTAAATAACTATTAAAATATAATTTATGTTTATTATAATAATAATAATATTAAAAAATTAAAATTAAAGTAATAGTAATTAAGAAATCTAAAAATTTCGAAACTTTATTTCATTAATTTAATATTTTAATATAATTTAATATATTTATATATTTTAAATTAGATTTTATATTATTATTTTTGTTTCTTTATTTTTATTATTATTACTTTTATTTTAATTATTTTAATTTTAACTTTTTTAATATAACTATTATAATAATACAAATTATATTTTAATAATTATTAAAATATGAAAATATAATAAATAATATTATATTTTAAAATTAAATTACATATTTATTAAATTATAAATAAGAAAAAAGTTTTAAAATTTTTTATTAAAAAAAGTGTAGAATTAAAGGGGTGCAGAGTTATTTTAATAAAAAAAAAAGTAAAAGTTAAAAAATTATTTACTAAAGATAAGAAAGGATGTTTTGAAAAAGTTGGAAGTACATAGTTTGGAGGTGAAGGGTGAAACACCCTCTGCAACATAGCAAGCCAGCACCAAGTTACCAGTCATAGGACATTGTTTCTTGCACATCCATGTTTTCTCACTGCACTCATGTAGATGTTATGTTATGAAATGACTATTTTAGTCCTATTGAAAAAATTAATAAATATCTAAATTATTTTCTTTCTAGAAATAGATTATTGTATTATTCGTAATGTGTTATCTTTTAAAATATACTTTAGATATTTATATTATACAATCGAAAATACATTTAAAAATTTAATATATTTTGGATTGTGCTTTTCAAAAAAGTATTTTAATTTTGAATTATACAATTAAAAAATATATATATTTTTTATATTGTGAAATTCAAAATATATTCTAAATCGTTCAATTTGGAATTCATCTGGAATCCATAATGTATTTAAAAATAATACATTATGATATAATACATATTTTAGAATTAAAAATATAGTATGAAATATACAATAAAAAAATATTAATTTTGAAATTGATTCCGAATCGCATATTATTTATTCGTCTCCTTCCTTCTTCATTCATTCCCCTGACCTCTTACTCAAAAAACACAATCAAATCCATAATGGCCTGCCTTCACCGCCCACCAACGCCTCCTTCACTGTAAAAAACGTTGCCACAACAACAATAAAGATATAATTGCTATTTTAAAAATCATGGGGTTGTAGAAACAAAACTTAGAGGTGCATGAAGCAATGACCCTATTCATACTTCTTATAATTAATTTCTTCCTACTTTATAACGTTTTCTTTTTTTCTGATGAAATAACTGTTTTACGCTTAATAAAAAAATTAATAAAAACTTGAATTATTTTCTGAAAATATATTTCAAATTATGCCATCTAAAATATATTAGGTTTCGAAATACATTGTAAATTTTCTCCAAGCTTCATCATTAGAATTTGGTGGTGGCTTAATTACGGGGTTTGAAATTTATGGCCAACAGTTTCGTGTGGGCTCCATGGTAGACAACATAGACATTGGAACGGTTTTGTTGGTCTAACAATGCAATGAATGCGCCCACGAAGAAGTGTAAATTCCTGTTCATACCTTTTTTGTTTGTTTATTTTTTTGATGTCATTCTACTATTGTTTTCACCGCTATTTTCATTTTGGAAAAGATGTTTTGCCATTATTCTTTATGAAGTTTGTGGCCATGTTCATGTTTGGTAGAAGATTTCAAAGTGGCAAATGAAGTTTGAATAGAGTTGATGAACTTGTCATATATTTTTATATAACCAATTGATTTAAATAACATGGATCGTAATTTTTTTTAATAAAGATACATGATTCAATTTCAAGTCCGTCTAATGATATGATTAGACTTAATCATAATATATTTCAAATGGAAAGAATGGTAGGAACGTAAACTCTTCAATCGAATTAAAAAGAGAATGACAAATTATCCTTAATTAAATATTTAAGGAATGATTTAATTATCAGTTTCAGAGCACTAATGTTTCCATTCCTAATATCCTTCATTTAGATCAATTACTATACATTTAAGATTTTATTTGTTTTGAAGATGAAAGTTCCATCACGGTTATTCTTAAAAAGTGTCTTAAATTAAAAGGAGAAATAAATATTTAAAATACCTTAAATTTTAATGCCTAAAGAATATGAGATTATTCTCTTATGATTTAGTTAATTTTTTTTTTCACTATACATAGAATTGAAAGGAGATAAGATTTATATAACTCTTAAGCACTCTCCTTTCAATAGTTTTTGAAATAGTTAGTTAAACCGTTTCATTTAACAAAATTTATTAATGCAATAAATGAAATGACGTGACATTGCTTCGTTATGAAAATTTCTCAAGAAAAAATTTGTTTTAAAAGCAGCATGTTAATGTTTAGTCAATTATAAAATTAAATTTGATCGTGTGAAGATGAATATGACTTTACAATTATGGTATATTTTCTCTTATTTCAAGGGTTTTTATTTTTGTTATTTGAGGTGTTCTCAATCTTTTCTTGGCATCGAGTATAACTCACTACAGGTTGAGTATTCTAACCACTCTTGGTACCGAGTATAACCCACTCCTGGTTGAATATTCTAGTCACTCCTGATTCAATATTCTAGTCACTCCTGGCACCGAGTATAAACCACTTCGGGTTGAGTATTCTAGCCGCTCTTGGCACCAAGTATAGCCTACTCCTGGTTGAGTATTCTAGCCACTCTTAGACAACTATTCATATCGAGTTTAGGCTCTCCAAGATCTATCCTAAGACAATTGTATAGTTCGAGTTTACCCATTTCTGGTCGTAAGTGTTTTAGTTCTCTCCATAACATACAACAAATCCACTCCATGATATTACAAGGTACAAATGGTTAACTCTCATAGAGGGGATATGTTTACAATTACAATCTGACATTTGTTTTTTGTTGACTCTCCTATTTTCTCTCTCTTCTCTTCTTTAAGCATTTTTGTGTTAGACGCTACGTGTGCAGAGATGAACTTCATATCAAATTTTAAATGAGGCTTTCTTTTATTTGATTTTCTCTTCTTCTATCTTCTTCCTTTATGAAGTTTCTTCTTCATATCTCATCTTGGTTGAGTTTGCTTTCCTTACATCTATTGGATTGAAGAGTACCAGACAATATAAGCTTTGAGATGAGATAAAGTTGATGCTTTATGATCCTTTTTAACCATACTCCTTCTCTATCTTTTTCTTCTCTTCTTTCCTTCCTTTATATTTCACCTTTTATATATTTCTGCTTCAATCATCCTTCTACATTTTTCTTAAGAGTAGCAACTTCTTCTCTTCAGTTGATCTTCTTTATATATGCCCTTTTGAAAATTGACCGTTGGATGCTGAGTTGATATTCAAGAGAGCTGGCAGCCTTTAGGTGAGAGGTCAGACTTAGTCTTTTCATCAAATATGTAGTGCTTATCTGAGTTTTCATTAAAGAGTAGCTTGTACGACTTTGTTAGAGTAGAAGTCTTCAAAAGATTTACTCTAGAATGTGTTTCACTTCTCTCAATGTCTTTATTCAATGTGTGTAGATATTCTGATTAATCCACTGTATATTCATGTTTTGCACAAATAACAAGGACAAGGTATACAAGCAAGATAACACTTTACAACACACGCATTAAATGACTTGATCGTTTATAGCCGTTAATTTATATTGTTTGTTCATAAACATCTTGTCATATGTCTTGTCAATAATTAATGTGTCGTTCAAGTATATCACTCAAGAAATATTGGACGATGTACAACTCTTTTGACAATAGATGACATAAGATATTAGACTTTTATGAGAAGGTATTTTAGATTTGTATTTTAGCGGGCTTTTTTCATTAGACGGTATAAAACACTTTCACTTACAACAGTACTTTTTTATGTAAATTATTTAAGTTTCAGTGTTGTTACGATTATCAATAAAAGATATTTTAACTTGAAAGTATATCCTACTATTTTTTCGGATATTCTTAGAATAATGCCTTCTTGACATATTCTTCTTTTTGTCTCTACATGAGTACAAATATGTTATCTCTAAAGCTTTCATGTAGACTTTCCTTAATGATCAAACACTTCCTGTAAACAATGTGTCAGATGATATAGGTTTCTTAGAAGAACTATTGTGTATGTTCTTTCTTCGAGAAGACTATGTATTAGCATTTAGTCAATTTCGTAGCTTCTAATATAAAGCCTTAGGTTTTCATTCGATTTAAAAAAGTGCTTAGACGTTGTTTATGATTTTCTAATTCATTAAATCAGTTTGGTCTAGAAAGCATATATTCAACTTTGACTTTAGACGTTATAAGATATCCTTCTTTGCTAGATGCTACTTGATTAAAACAACTTTTCCTAACCAGTGATATTTCATTTAATGTTGATTGTTAAACTTCAAAACTTGGGTTGCTAGACTGTCTATCCTTCTTTAGACGATCTCGTCTTAACAGGAGCAGTTTGAACAATATCAGCAGATCTATGAGGGCAACCATGTAATGCATAACACTTGTCAATCTTGTGGCCTAACTTGCCACAATGGTCACACTTGATAAGTCCTTTTCCCGACTTGCGAGAATGATTGTGATCATGACGTTAATGTAGAGGAAACATGTGTATCGTTGATGGGTTTACTAGGTCCACGTAAAACTATATATGAGATTAGTCTCCCTTATGTTGAATATACACATAGGGTACTCTATTTATAATAGAAGAAATATGGACTAAGCACAAAATACAAATAAGAACTAATAACAAATAACTAAGATAAAATATAAAATAAAGATAATATATTTAACACACTTCATGGCCTAATACCTGAATACCACAAAATAATTGGGTGTAACCAACGCCTCTAACAAAGGCAATAGAGGTCAAGAACAACATCATTGTGGAGTAAATGTGAAGACAACAAAAAAAATATAGTGAACAAAGCGTGATGAGTAAGAACGATGATTGACGATTGAGAATCAAATAAGTTAAAGAAAGACAATGGTTGAAGTGCGAACATTGAACGACATAAGGTAACTTTAGAGAAACTAAGGAACAAAATAGCGTAAGAATGCAAAAATTTTAATTTTTCATTGATATGCAACACATTCAAGAATTATTCTGCATGCAATCGTCGTTAATTGTCAAAATTTAATTTTGTGACGATTCAAGTGCAACCATTGTTAAAAAGTTTCATTTAATTACAAATATATCACCATGTCCTTTTTTCTTTATGACAATTGTCTAGAAATTACCTTTAATTGTTGACCTAGAAAATGATTTTTGCATTAAGGATGACATCACTAACTTTAGTTATTGAAATGTTTAAATTATTAGAAATAGATAGCATGTCCATGAATGGAATGCATGGTGAAGTTTAGCAAGCTCTTGTTGTGTTGTGGATGGAGATGATAGGTTTATTTAGCCCCAAAAGAAAAATACTACACAAAAAATTGCACAAAATAATTGTCAAGCTCATTTAGCAAAAAAAAAAAGCTACAAAAAAGTAACTGAAAAAATTGCAAAAAAATAACTTATGGGTCCATTTAATAATAAAAAAACTACAAAACAAATTGAAATATTGGCCCACCTAGTGATAAAACATATTATCTCACAATTAGTTCTCTTATCTTAGGCTAACCTTATTTGACTTGACTTTAGACAGATCAAAATAAGTCAAAATGATCTATTTTGTTATCCATACTTTAAGAGAAGTAAAATTCACTTGCATCGTTTTAAATTAACATAAAAAAAATAATATTTTTTTATATGATATCTCATAATGATAATAATAGCAACAACAATAATAAATAATAAATAATAAATAATAAATAATAATAATTAATTTTAAATAAAAATGTTATTATATTTTATTTCATGTTTTTAAAGTGAAATAATTATTTTTAAAATATAAATAATATGTTTATAATAATAATAATAATAAATTTTAATTAAAAAATGTTATTATTTGTTTCAGTTCATGAAATAAATATTTTTAAAATATAAATAACATGTTTAGTTAATTACGCTAACCAACCAAATAATGAGTTCTAATTAATTGCTCAAGTTAAAAATCTAGTTTTTCAATTTCTTTTTATTTGATAAATATTGGTAACACTTTTTTAAGGTCTTTTTATTTATGGGACTTATATAATTAAGTTTTAATCTCACACTATAATAAAATATAAATTTCTTTTAAATATTAGTATCAGACTAACTATCATACTATTAGCTTCGACGTAGTCAACTCTAAAGTGATATAAAATATTAATTAAAAAAGCTAAAAATGTAATTTTCTTAAATTTTATATCAAATAAATATTTGACTTAACATCAACTTAATTAAATTAAAATGAATATTAAAAATCAATAATAGTTAACTTTATTTATTTTTAATATTTATATTTATTTAAGTTATCATCATTTAAGTGTAAGTTAACTACAAAACATAAAATAAATAAGGTTAGAGTCAATTTAATGAATTTTAATTTTATTGAATTTTAAATTTCTTTTATTTAAATTAGAGTTAGTTAAAAGGACACTAAATATAAACAAAAAATTTAAATGTGGGGTTAATTTTAATATTTTTTTATTTAATTTAGTATTTAGGTTAACAAAGACTAAATGTTGATATTTAAAGATGACAAATCTTCTAAGTTTTCTTAATTTCTGTATAAATCTCATCACATCTTCTTTATTCATATTCATCAATATCTTCACACTCGTCTTTTTAATCCACCCATCTTTATCTACATTTTCTTTGGGTTAGTTAGTCCCTAAACTTTAACGTGAAATCAAAATTCATTTATGTTTGAAGCTTTAAAACATTTTGGTGCTTAAACTTTAAAAAGGAAAAAATATATTTCTTTTAAATAAAAAATATATTAACTTTTTTTATGTATTGAATGATTTTCGAGATTGATATTTAAGTTAGAATGTGTTAAAGATTTTAAACCACTCCAACGTTAACCAAAAACATTGCTTGACATGTAAACTTTTTTAATGTAATTGGGTTAGAAGGAATATATTTATTATTTTTAAAATTTAAAAACTAAATTATATCAAAGTTTCGGACAAAATCAAATTTCAAATCTTCAACTCCATTCACATTCTTCTCTGTATGTTTTCTATTCATAATAATCTCTTTTATCTATATTCATCTTCTTTATTTACAATAATATTCTTAATTGATTATATGTTTTTATTTATTTTTTATATTATTTGAACATAAAGATAAATGAATGATATGATTTTTTTAAGTTACTCTTAGGATTGACCAAACCAATACAAAAACTTTAAAATGAAAAATATCTCGGATCAGTCAAATCAATACTAAACTACTTTTATTAAAAAAATTAATTTAAAAATTAATGATGACTCAAAATTGATGATGATTAGAGCCGGCATTAAAAAGTTCAAGCTAACAATTTATCGTCCTATATATGTTTTTTTTTTCTCATTCTCAGTGTCAATATCATTCATTTTTAATCTTGGTGTTACAATGGTTATTATAATTTGGTTTTATTGTATCATATGATAAAGAGTTCCCAGTATCATCATTTTGGTGTGTGCATACTAATTGTTTTCACATAATGAATAATATATATAAAGATAAAAAAAAATAAAAGAATTATACAGAACCCGCCTTGAATATTTAATATTTAAATATAAGGGTTAACAAAATCACGCAAACAATATTAAAAAAAGGAAAAATATTGATCTGAATTAATTAGTGTACATGTTGCATAACAATTGCTTAAGTTGTGGATCACGCGACGTAAGCGTTCTTTAAATATTCGTATTTTTGTACCCTTCACTCTGCTTGAAATTGACCAAGTCTTCTCGTCATCCAATCTTGGCTAAAAGAAAGCGATTTCATTGTCAGGAAGAAAGTTACATATAACACAATAAAATAAATAGTAATAAAATATTAAATAATATAAAGTATAGATGGCTAATTTTAATATGGAAACAACTTGCTGGCGGCTGATGTACATACATTAGAAGGAGGGAAAGCACGGAAAACAAAAACGAATTATAAAATGAAAAGATAGAATGCGCATATATGCCAAACTATATATGAAAGAAAATATTACTTTAGATGCACATTACTATATCCAATGCGTATAACATTATATATTAATAGAAGCCGTTTTAATATTTGCGAAAACTTAATCGAATTTTTTTTTTTTGTAAAATCTAGCCGAATTAACTTATTTAAACCGTCATAATTAAGATTTTAGTACAACTTGTCTTCATTTGTGACGGTTTAAAGTTAGTGAATTAGCAACATTTAGGAGACAAAATTCACGAAAGTTTTGCTAAATAAAATTTGTGAGAATGTGAGAAAAAAAATGCATAATTAATTCTTGAAAAAAATACGTCATTTAATTGAGATGACGCAGAAAGTTGAGATTTTAAAAGAATGTTGACCTTATAGACAAAAGTCAGAGTACGTAACATGATGTACTCGTTTCATATATATTATATGGAATGAACACATGGAAATAAAGAGATTATATATGCAGAAGAAAGTACGAACAAATGAAATAAGAGGAAGAGCAAGCAGAAAGATCAGAGATGATTTCGATAGAAGAAAAGAAGATACAGAAACCAAAATTCAGATCATATAGGCTTACAACCTCCAGGTTCTTTTTCTTTTTCCTTTTCATCTGTTGCACTGAGATAATATTACAAAATGAAAGTTATGAATGCATGAAGATATAACACGAATGATCTAATCCAACCTATACATCAGATCATATTACATATTCTGAATGTTTTGCTTAAATTTTAACTCAACCTAATCAAATTTATTGTTTCATTGAAATTTATGTATCCTTACTTCTTTACTTGCTGTGCTTTAACCTCCTTGTTTAAAACAGTATCCTTATTATGTCATGCTTTACTTTTTTTATTTTTTTTAAATATTATAGTTATGTTTAATTTGTTTAAATACAAATACAAAAAGTATATACACATTTGTTGATAAAATATGAAGTATTTTTTAACTGCAAATAATTTTTATTTTTTAAATACACATTCACCTATTCTAACTCAACACGTTTAAAATAGGTTGGTTTAGTCCGTATTTGATAATAGGATAAAATTTCAATACAAACTATTTTAATCAAGTTTGGATAACGGGCAAGTTTGGTTTATTTTCTAGGAGCATGGGTGATGCGTATGAGTATAATTTTACATGATTTTTACATACGAGTTTTTGATTTATTTGCGTTCACATGTTGTGATATAACTAGATATTCAATAAATGTTTGACAAAATGATTGGTTGGTGATTATGGAGATGTCAATTTTCCTGGGTATTCATATTCCATAGTCCATACAATAATGCATTTATATCGAAACTTGTATGAAAAGGAAGGAGTATTATTATATTTGTTAACTATTTTAAGTCTTGACTTTGAACGATCTGAAATTTTGGGTGCAAAAGGAATTTTTTTTACTAAATATAATTAATAAAATGAGTTAATTAATTTTACATGGAGGCTCAAAGGAGAGTGTCACGATAAGGAAGAAGACTATTTGATCATGAGAAAAAGCAAGGGTTATAAGTTATCTTATTTTTAAGAACTCAAAGTATATTTGATATTCAAATTTATGTAAAATTATTGAATAATTTTTATTTGTGGGTTGAGACAGATACTGCCCCATTTCTTAAAAAGATTTGCAACTGATCATAGTAATAGTCAACAGAAATTATTTTTCCTCGACAAGTGCATGTTTGTTGTGCAAACACTTCCTCTACGTGGTTGAACTCAAGCCACAAATGTCACAAACATAGATGGTACTAGTGTCCTTACGTGCATTTGTTAGAGTACGATTTCAACTTCCAAATTGTCGATCTTCGTTTGCACTTTCTAATATAGGCCAAACAATGAGTAGGAAATGTTGAAACGCATGTTAATTAATAAATTTCACACGTAATTAAGTTAATGAATCTGTTTATATATATTTGGTTTGATTTCAGAGAACTATATCGAGAAGGGTAGTGTAGTGCAGCAGATCTGCATTAAGTTGTGTTGTCGTTAAATGGCTTCTTTTCTTCCATATAATTCACCTGCTCGTGATGATTATGAAAGTAAACCTAACTCATCAAGAGTTGAAGCCACTGCACTGGAGATAGAAGAAGAATGGAGTGTTCCAAAAGGGAAAGGGAGTAAAAAAGGAGAAAGTTCAGGTTGGAGAGAAGAGGAAGGTATGTGCTTGACATGGAAAAATGTATGGGTCACTGCTTCCATGGGAAAGAATGGAACCAAGTCAATTCTGCAGGGTTTAACTGGTTATGCCAAGCCAGGCCAACTTTTGGCCATAATGGGTCCTTCTGGTTCTGGAAAATCCACACTTCTTGATGCCTTAGCAGGTATATTTTTTGAGAAAATGAAACAAATACACTTTAATTTCATATATAGAAATACTCATATATCTTAATTTTCTATACACTCATGTTATACAATTTTCTATACACTCATGTTATACATCTTATAAACCTCTAGAAATATGTTAAATGTTGATCAACCTTCATTGCATGGTTTAATCTCTTGGAGATTAGGTCAACTTGGACAAGTTTATGTTTTCTCAATAACTTCAAAACAAAAGTTTATGATAATATTTTGTTTTTGAGAATAAAATTCTACTTGAAATGAAATATAATAAGGGTATTTTTAATGTCAAAAAATACCATTTATTTTCCGAAACCGAAACAAGGAGAATTCAGCTGGTAAAGAAACGCTCATGAATGTTTATCAGTACACCAGTTGTTTGGTGCTTAACTCAAATTTCATAAATTTTGTTATGTCACGCAATATTTAAAATATTTAACAATTTACTTTAATTAGTATTAAAATTATTCTAAATCAAACAAGTCTTTCATATTAGTCTTCATACTTATACTCTCTATATATACTGGTGTATATATATATATATATATATATATATATATATATATATATATATATATATATATATATATATATATATATATATATACCAGTAAAGGTTATAGTTTAATGTTAAGAGATATGTTATAATTTTACCGTAGCAGCCCAATCAGTTCTAATGCTAGCATGATCAAAGAACTGTTACCTGTAAGATTTGAACTTTTGTGGTCTTGGAAAACTAAAATGATGATATAAATTCATATTATAGGGAGATTAGGTTCCGACACAAGGCAAACTGGGGAGATTCTTATCAATGGGAAGAAACAAGCCCTGGCATATGGAACATCAGTATGTATAACTATAAAATTCATGAAGAAAAAAAAAAAACAAAATAAATGTTATTTAGTATCAGTAGCCACACGATCAATTAAACATTCTTTGAATTCATGCTGTGCCACAGGCATATGTGACACAAGATGATACCTTATTGACAACCTTAACGGTTGGAGAAGCTGTGCACTATTCAGCTCAACTGCAGTTACCTGACAACATGTCAAAACAAGAGAAGAAAGAGAGAGCAGACTTTACAATCAGAGAAATGGGTCTTCAAGATGCCATTAACACAAGAATTGGAGGATTGTTTGTTAAAGGAATAAGTGGGGGTCAGAAAAGGAGAGTGAGCATTTGCATTGAGATTCTTACACGACCAAGGCTTCTTTTCCTTGATGAACCAACTAGTGGACTTGATAGTGCAGCTTCCTATTATGTCATGAAAAGAATCGCTACATTTGATAAAAGAGATGACGTTCGCCGAACTATTATTGCCTCAATCCACCAACCTAGTACTGAAGTTTTTCATCTTTTCGACAACCTTTGTCTTCTATCTTCAGGTAGAACTGTCTACTTTGGACCTGCTTCTGCTGCAAGTGAGGTTAGGGACTAAACTAAAAGCTTTTTTCATATACCACTCTTTTTCTCATTTTTAATTTTAAGGTTCACCTTTATTAATTTTGCTTTTGTTCAATGTAGTTTTTCGCTTCAAATGGTTTTGCTTGTCCTTCTCTCATGAATCCATCAGATCATATGCTGAAAACCATAAACAAGGATTTCGAACAGGTAACTAACTTGACCATGCTTCCATGGAATAAGTGTTCTTTTCGTGTTTTAATGTTTTAACTTTTCTCTTCTGCATCATTATTGTAGTCAAATTAACGCCTAGAAGTAATATTGAAATGTCTTTTATTTATCAGGACACTGAGTTAGGAGGGAAGGAAACAATACCCACTGAAGAAGTGATTGAGATCCTAGTAAATTCGTACAAGTCATCTGAAATGAACCAAGAAGTTGAGAAAGAAGTAGCAGAACTAGCTGAAAAGGTATATCTTTATTATAGCTAAGTAAATCTCATACCATGTACCTAAATTTTATCAGAAACTAATTTCAATTTACAAAATATCAGTGTTAAACTTTCGTGGGTTTTGCAGGACACCAGTTCAACAAACAATAAGAGAAAGCATGCTGGCTTTATTAGTCAGTGCTTTTCTCTTACCAAACGATCGTCCATTAACATGTATCGTGATCTCGGCTATTATTGGTTACGCCTTGCCATATATATTGCATTGGCTATAAGTTTAGCCACTATTTTCTATGACTTAGGTACAAGCCACCGCTCAATTCAGGTAATAAAGGAAAAGTAACACGTAATATATACAACTTCATATAACTTACTGTGCAGTATTTGACTTTTCTTTACCGAATTAATGTCTTCTAAATCAGAAGTCACGTTTCATTATTTCAGGATAGAGGTTCATTTCTTATGTTTGTATCTTCATTCATCACTTTCATGACCATTGGCGGATTCCCTTCTTTTGTGGAGGATATGAAGGTAATTCAACCCTTTTTTGTTGTGTTTCAAATAGATAAAAGTGAATTATGGTAAAGTATTAATCTCAGTTATTTCTAATGAACTGGCATAAAACATATAGGTGAGACACAACTTTTATAAGATAAAGTCTTATTAAAAGTTAATTTTTTGTGTTTTTTAAAGAAAAAGAGAGTAAATTGTATAAGGAGTAGTATTTTGTGATTTCAAAATAGCAGTGTCCTATTTTGTTGTTTCCAAATTTATAAACTATTCAGTTTTTGTTCTCTCCTTGTGATTGGTCATCCAGGTGTTTGAACGTGAGAGACTAAATGGACATTACAGTGTGACTGCATATGTGGTTGGGAACACCTTTTCATCAATTCCGTTCTTGTTGTTGGTTTCTGTGATTCCTGGATCTATAGCCTATTACCTTCCTGGTCTTCAGAAAGGCTTCGAACACTTTGTATACTTCATCTGTTCTCTCTTTTCTTGTCTGATGTTGGTAGAGAGTCTTATGATGATAGTTGCAAGCATTGTCCCCAACTTTCTAATGGGCATCATAACTGGTGCTGGAATTCAAGGAATGATGATTCTGAGTGGTGGGTTCTTCAGATTGCCGAGAGATCTTCCAAACCCATTTTGGAAATACCCAATGTTCTATTTTGCCTTCCATAGATATGCGTACCAAGGAATGTTCAAAAACGAGTTTGAAGGACTAAGATTCGATTCAGATAATGTCGAAGGTGGCTCCTACGTTACTGGTGAAGAAATTCTAAGAAACACATGGCAAGTAAACATGAGTTACTCAAAGTGGGTTGATCTTGGAATCTTGCTGGGGATGATTTTTCTCTATCGAGTGCTCTTCTTAGTTAACATCAAAACTACTGAGAAGCTGAAACCGATCATTGTATCATTCTTGTCGTCAAGAACTTCTACCAAGCGAACAACGTCGATCATGCAGAGTCCCACTGCCACTCCTCTTCAAGAAGTTCAAGTTACTTAAAGTTAATGTACCAGGTTCAAGATTTGGATGAAAAATCATTTCATTTGTTGAAATAAACTTAAATTTGGGGTTTTGTTTGCACTTACGTTTAAATTTTTTTTCTTTTTTTTTTTGTTGCCGGGTTAGCGTTATTTAGTTGCAACATTTCTATTTTCTGGGTTTGGGTTTTGGTTCTGTTTTTATTTTATTTGAAATTTAATCCCTTTCAATGAAAAGTATAAAAGAAGAAGATCAAGTTATAAGAGATATAGCTAAAAAGATAATGGTGAGATTAGATAAATATTGGGCTGGTTTCAGTGTTGTTCTTGCGTTTGGTACAATTTTACATCCAAGGACGAAGTTAGAAACATTGAGATTTTGCTATGAAATGGTTGTTCCTCTTTATGGGAAAGTAAAATTAGGAAAGATAAAGAAAAAATTGTACATGTTTTTCTCTTAATATTGTTGAAATAGTTCAACTTCAAACGTTCTAAAGCATAAGCATAATAACTTTCATCCTCAATTGCTTTCATCAAATCAAACCTTTTTTTTTATGTAAATTATTTACCTTTATTCTAATTTAATTATTATTTTTCTATAAATAACTTGTTTTTTTGGATTATCATGCTATGCTTTAAAAAAATAACGTAAACTTTAAGTTGCAACAAAAATCAGTAAACTTGATATATTTAGATGAACCAATTATACCAAACATATGGATGTTCATTAATGATGGAAGGTAAAAATAAAAGCTTTTCATATCTTTCATTGATGAATGGAGACTAGTTAAGTATTCTGATTACTAAAGATACATCCCAATTTGTATTCAACATTTTTTTGAGAATTCTTAATAAATGTAGAGCTAATCTTTTTTGCTAGAAAATGCAAAAACAATTATTTGTATTCTTAGTTAGAAGAATGATTTATATTAGTGTTGTCAAAATAGATCATCTGGTCCAACCTGGCCCGATCCACTACGAGTTTGTTAATTAGTGAACCAACTCAACTCAACTTATTTATAAATCAGAAAAATTCGAATTTAGTTTGACCCACCACGGGTTGGTGGGTTAAATAGGTTGACTCATCGATTCACTTAATTACAAACTTTTTTTTAAATAAAAAGAATTAGAAACTTTTTGTAATTCAAATCTAAAAAAATTTCACTTCCAAGACAATTCAAAATAATAAAAAAAGTATAATAGATTCCACGTATAATGAGTCAGAAGGTATTTTTTAGAATTTCATAAGATAATAAATTAATAAAATAAAATTAGGTGGATTGATGAGCCAATCCGACTCACCACGGCTTCAACCCAGATGAATCGGGTTGAAAATTAACCCACATAAAAAAATACATTTTTCTTAAACTTAACTCGGCTCGAATATGTAGTGAGACGGGTTGGCATGTGGATTGTAACCCATTTATATGATGGTAATTTATCTAATTAAAATCTTATTTTTTTTTTAAATTTTCATAAACAATATTTTATATTCTAAATTTTTCTTTCAATTTCATATAAGGTCACAAATGAACATATGGAAGAGTGGAGGGATTTGCTCTCTAAGGATGTCTCTAATAATCCTGAAAATGAACACGATGAATGACTTTATTGTTGAGTTGTGTAGTGGATGACTATATTGAGTTCTAACCGTGTTTCTACAATGTTGAGGTTGATGACTATATTTTATTGTGATTTACGTTTGTAATTTAACTAAGGACAATTTATTATAATATGTTATGCAAACCTAGGGCAATATTAAGGAATATCATTGTGATATATATGCACATTTATTCTTTTATTCTCGTGGAAGGTGAAACTGTCGGTCCTTTCATACTCATCTCATCTTGTTTAAGAATGAACTTTTCATTCCATGTCTTAATATCATAAAATAATTATATTAAAATTCTGTTTGTTTTATTAAATTATTTTAACTTTAAAATTTTTAATTTTATTATTTTAAAACATTTATAAATTCTAATATTGTATTTTTTAGGTTCTTACATATTATATCAAAGTTTTTGAAAAAAAAAAATTTAATTTCTCATCTCCATTTACATCCTTCTCGTCATGTATTTTATTCATAATATCGTCTATATTCATCTTTTTAATTTACAATAATATTCTTAATGCATTATAAGTTTTTATGTTTTTTTGTTTATATTATTTGAATATGAAGATATGATATCATTTTTTTTTAAATTACTCTTAACCGACACAAAAACTTTAAAATGAAAATACCTCAGGTAAGCCAAATCAATGGTAAACTACTTTAGATAAAAAAAATTAATTTAAAAATTAATAATGACTTAATTTCAACTAAGTTGATGATTAGAACCGGCATACAAAAGTCTATGCTAACAATTTACTGTCCTAACGCTATATATGCTTTTTCTCTGTTAATATCTTTCATCTGGTGTTATAATGATTATTATAATTTGGTTTTATAGTAATTGTTTAGATATAATATATAAAAAGATAAAAAAAATGAAATAATTCTACAGAACCTGCCTTGAATATTTAATATTTATAGTTAACAAAATCACGCAAACAATATTAAAAAGGGAAAATATTGATCTGAATTAATTAGTGTACATGTTGCATAACAATTGCTTAAGTTGTGGATCACGACGTAAGCGTTTTTTAAATATTCATATTTTTGTACCCTTTGGAATCGCATTCTCCACTCTGCTTGAAATTTCGACCAAGTCTTCTCGTCATCCAAAGTATTTGTTTTATATATCAAATTATTAATATATACATATCTGTGCTAAAAGAACGCGATTTCATTGTCAGGAAGAAAGTTACATATAACACAATAAATATATACACTGTCATTTATTTAATTGCATAACGTCAAAGTATAGATATGCGGCTAACTTTAACGTGGAAATAAAGAGATTCTGAAGAAGAAAAAGTGGGTTTGTAATTGAAAAGAACGAGGAGTTGTAAGCAAAAATGTGATATATGATTTTGATGTATTGCTACAAAATTGTCATAGATGATTTTGATGTACAATTATAAAATTGTAATAAATAACATTTTTTTTTCTCTAATAGAGAATGATGTTGTCTATTTGAGAGTTATCTATTAGTAGACAACTTAAAAAAAATATTTTATGAGACTAATAATAACATTTGTTTAAATAAGCGTTTGTTTATTGATTATTATTTTTAAATAATTTATTTAATTTTTAATAAACAACACTTTTTTAAACAAACATAGTCTATTGGTTTGATTTTCTTTTTTACAAATAATTTATTTAATTTTTTAATAAACACATTTTTTTCAAACTTGTACTTTCTGTTGGTTTGATTATTTATAGAAAACATAAATATTACAAAAAAAATATATGAAAGAGACAAAGGTCTCGAAGAGAAGAATGTATGAATAAAAAATTATTACAACAAGATTTTGAAACACAACTATTCAGAGTCCAATATGCATTGTGAATAACGAAATAAGAAAATATATAACTGTGAGAAACATTAAAACGTAGCCAAAATCCCTCTGACAGAACCATTAAAACACACCAAAAAAAAAATCCCTCTGAACGAACGCCAGGTGTCAAGCTGAGAGGAGTCAGAAATCAGATAGTGGAAGGCAGGTGTCGGCAGATGAGCGGACGCTCGTTTTGACGTGGGAAGAAAACTGATTTTTCTGAAACTTCCGTCCCACTCTCTTCTGCATGCACCCTTCTTCCCAGACTCTGAAATTCTCATTTTTCTCCTCCTTCTCTCTAAAAAGTTTTCCCTTTTCTCTACCAATTCTCACCTCTTCTCTTCTCCGATCACCCTTCAGGCACCAGTTCTACTCTTCCGGCGTAGAGGACGATCATTTGAACCGATCAGTTTAAGATTTTGAACTGGTAAGTTCATCCTTCCTCCGATCACCCCTCTGAACTCGTTCTATCTCCTTAAACTAAATTTTCTAATACGAGCGTTCGTTCAAGTCACTAGGGTTCGCTCACTATAGTGTTCAGTCTTTAACTGACATTCGTATTTCTTGATACTAAATCTAAATAATCTAAGTTCTCATAAATGCTCGGTTTATTCATGGGAATTCCTCTACGTATTATTCTTTGAATCTCTCGGAGTGACTATGTCCATTGGCTTCGGCCTGGAGCTTTAGTGCCGAGTATGGTCTTTTAGATGTTCGGTTAAAGCTCTTAAGAGTCAGTTCATCTAATTGACTCATTTTGTAAGTTACGTTCGTTTTATTCGTTGTTAGTGATATTAGATTGTACTTGGTTTTCTTTTTTCAAACCGATAGTAAACCTCTAGGTATAAATTCAGTCTGGAATTGGAGACCTCTCATTTTCGTTACAATTGTATAGTCTCGTTCTGAGTCAGGGTTGAACGTTCGGTAAATTGTACCCGAACGTATATTTGTGTGAAATGTTTAAGTGAGATGATTATTAAAGAAAGATGAAGAAAATGAGATATGGAAAGGTTGTGAATTATGGACGAGCGTTCTGAGGAGGAGCGACTCATGTGTGAATATTGGAATTGTAAAGTATGAGTGTAGGCATGCTAAGCTGGCTGTTTATCCTGATGTTCCGTGGGTACTCGTCTTCACGTAGAGGAGTGTAGGTCATGTGTGGGAACGACATGAGGTCCTAGTCCTTAAGGGTACTTTGGACAGATAGGGCTAACCTCGGGTGGCAGCTGATGAGAATATTCCAGTTATTACATCACCTGGGTGTACGAAAGCCTGTAGCTACACAGATTTCATATAGTCCGGACAGTCAGTCTAGTAATAGGCTTTGTATGATACGTATGTTGAATTTACCTTGTGTGTTTGATTATTTGAAGTGTATGATTATGCATGAATTAAATTATATATGCTTACCCTGTGTTTCCTGTATTGTCTTGTTTTGTATGTCCGTCCTGTCGTTGCAATGATCATCCGTTGTGGATGTGAGCAGAAGGGGTCGAGCTGTTAGAAGATGTGCTGGAAGAAGAAAATTTGATTGAAGTTGAAGTTAAGGCCGAATAGTAGGAAGTTCGGTTAGTAGTCTAGTTTTTTAGTGAGGTGGTCGTTCGATCACCTTCTCTTTTGATTTCAATTGATCGTTCGGTATAAACTTTTGTAAACTGTTTGGTCAGTTTTGCTTATCCTGTGCAGTTTTAGTTGTAATCTTTCTGTAAGGCCGTTCGGCCAGAACCGTACGTTTTTCTAGTGTAAGACTGAACTGAAATATTATTAAATGTAATTATTCTATTATATAGTTTATTTTGCTGTATTTTTGGGATGTTACAATAACTGATAATATTTAATTTTACATGTTTTTGTGTATATATTTTGATGAATAAATCAATTTCTTCATAAATTTTACCTCCAAGTTTAGTGTGTTTCAATGTTTTCTTGTGTTTTAGTTAATATATGCTTGTTTTACCTCTAATCTCTCTTTGAGTGTGAAACAAGAAAATAGGAAACAATTTGGTGAAAGAAAACAAGTCTGAACTCAAGGAAGTATGATTGGACAACAAAAGATGGATTTTAAGTGAATACTCACATTAGGTGCCATAAGAGTCATGTACAATGCTGCGAACAAAATGAGCAAACATAATTATTTCGACGAGACACTATTCACTATTCCTTGTTCACTATTCACACGTTGATCGACACTGTTCATTTTTTGACCGAACTGTTCATGCATTGACTGACACTGTGCAAACGTTGACTATCATTGTTCATGGGTTGACCAACATTGTTCACTCGTTGGGCGAGTTGACTTTTTCGCTGGGCGAGTATGTCAAACCAAAAACGTGTAAAATGGGTATTTAGTCATGTTTTCGCAAAGGTTTTGGAGATTCTTCTCCTCCTACACTTCATTCTTGACCTACATTATCCTTTTTCCTCTTTGAGCTTCAATCTTCATCAATGGTGATTTTGGCCCTTTTGGGTTGAGGAAGAAGATGATCACGAATTTAAGATGGAAATGCGAAGGAGAAGCGTGATTGAAGCATTGAACGACTGCAAAGAACCTTGGAAAAGGCCAAACATCTCTCCATGATTTCAATTTTTTCCTTATCTCTTCAATTTTTTAGAACCCTAAGTTTTCCACCATGGCGGGCTTTTCCTATTTGTTGAGATTAAATGTAATAAATTGAATCTTATGTATTTTGTAATGTTAATATAAATACTTTTTCCATTTCAATGTTAGTATTTATATCTATGCTTAATGCTTGCTTTGGTTTGGCCACCCATGGTTTGAATTTTGATTCTTGATGTATTGGAAAATATGACTTGAACTTAGAACTAAAATTGAATACCTAATGGAGCATGTATCTAGGGATAGAACATGATACATTAGTAATCTTAAGACTCTTGAACTTAATGCATGGTTGCTTGTTGAAGATTCATGGAATTGGAACTTGATAAGTTATTATAGGCTCAAAGTCACTAGGGATAGGATTTTAGTATAATGGTGAGTTGATTTTGACCTGAATTTGGAATTGAGATGTTTGTCAATGCACAAGAGTGAAATGGATGAAATTTACTCCTAACAAATTGTAAATACTCAATGTTAAATTTCTTGCACACCAAATGTTTGATAAAAATACCAAAAAGATTTTCTTGTGTTTTTGTGAACTTTTAATGTCTAATTGAGTTATGAAAGGAAAAATTGTCATGTGTTGCACAAGTCCCTTGGGAGAGAATGATATTTATCACTTGCTACGCTGCGATCGGTGCACTTGACATTGCTTTTGCAACTAATAAGTTTTTGGCGTTGTTGCTAGGGACTTGTGTTCAACACGAGGCAATTTGGGCATTTTCGATTCTTTTAGGCTTTGTTGGGTATTTTGTATTTTAATGTTATTTTATATGCAGTTGGATTTAGTCTTTAACACTTTTCATGATTTAGTTTGAACTTAATGATTGTCTTGGGATATGCCTTAGAGCTTGATGTAGTTATTGAAAGTTCTTAAGGATAAAATTTCTGTATTGGAACTAACTAAATCAAACCAGATGTGCAAATCACCAGATATGGCATTGTGTTTGGATTAACTGTTTTGAAACTTAAGGAGAGTTTGATGCACTATTTACACCAAGGGATTGGGTGATGGTTCGTCATATTTAGATAAGCACAATAAGAGGGATCTAAGTGTTCTAACTTTAAAAAATAGGAAAAATATAATTTTTTGGCAATTGTATATTTATTTTGTTTGTGTTTCTTTTATGCATTTTACCTACAAATGTTTATACTTTCCACTGGTTTGATTTGTGCTTAGTGCTTGTTTTGGGGTACGCCTAAGAACATGATTTAGTTGTTGAAATGTCTTGTGGATGAGATTTCAGCAACTAAACTAGCTAAATCAACCGAGATATTGCAAGTCACTAGGGATGAGATTGCGTGTTTGGCCTCCAATGTTCTAGTTCTTAATGCAAGTTTTGATACATTCTTAGGCCAGGGATTGGGTAAGGTGTCTCAGGCTTAGATAGGCGCAACAAGAGGGATTTGAGCGATTTTACCTTAGAGAACAGGGAAAGTAGTATTCATCATCTTATGAGAGTACTAAGTGATCTTGCAACAAAAATGATCCGAGGGAAAGGTTATTTGGGAAATTCATTTCAATCATTCTGCATATTGAAACTATTGTTTGGTTGATGTGCTCATGTTTTGCAATTAATTTCTTTATTTGGTTTTGTATATGTTTTTCAATTTTCTATTTTAATTTTCTGTTTTTTGTTTTTATGATTATGTTTTTCAATTTTCAATCCTCAAATTTTTGTTTCTTTACATAAAAATTGGGTTAATTTGTTTGCTCGAGTATTTTATGCTCTTGTGTATGCTAGGCATTGATGTAGACGATGAAGAAGACACAAGAAGCCGGGAAATTAAAGCAACAATCTAGTTCCCCCCAAAAGAGTTTTTTTTCCTCTTTTCCTTTATATTTTCCTTTCCTGTTTTGTTGATAACAAGTGTGACTTGGCTGGTCTGATAAATACGATGTGTTTGATTATATGACTTTGAGGAGAACCCTTTGTGTTTGATCATAAATTGATTTTGGAATACATTGAGAATGTGTTGTGACAATATCACCTAAACAATAATCAAACATATCACACTTATTCTCATTTCACATGCATAAATATGATATGAAAAGATATTACTCACATTTGTTCCAAACTTGTTGAACATCTTCATTTTCAATTTCTTCGCCCTTGTTCACACGAGCATGCTTGATAGGGAATGTTATTAACATTTGATCGTGATTCCTTTATCTAATTTTTGTGAAAAAAAATCAAACTAGTTAGAAATCAATATTAGAAACTTGTATGTTGTGTATTTATTTATATATTAACTTAGCATTTCTTAGTCTAGGCGTGCATACCCCTTCAGCGAGCCCATGTAAGAGTACTTAGAGTTTTATGCTCTCTTCTTATTTTGTAGGGTTTTTTCACAAATTAAAGGATAAATATATTGCATTTGGATTGTATTCCATTTTCATCCTTTAGATACTTATTGGCCAAGCTAGTTCTAAAATTCCTAAGCAACGTGCCTCCTTTAATACATAAGTCTTGCAAGATGTATCAACATTAAAAGTTAGCTGTAAAAAAAATTATAAGTAGAAAAAAAGTTTAGATATCACAACACATCCTTTAAAATAAGTAGATTTAGTTAGTACACGTTACTTGTATATAATTTCAAATGATGTTTTTATAGACACTGAAAGTTGAGTCTTTCCAATTATCACAATTATAGGAACATTTAATAAACGTGGTCTATTGGTTGTGTGTATTAATTTATAGTGCTTATTTAGAAAAGTATTGTCAATTGAGCTGTACCTATTGATAATTTTGTAGTTGTGATCGAAGAAAACTAGTTAGAGAAACCAAAACTGAGATCAATTAGTGAAAGGAAAAGATAATATAGGGTTATTAGCTCCAGGTTTTCTTTTTCAGTTGTTGCACTTAGAAAATATTACAAAATGAAAGTTATGAATCTATGAAGATATAATATAAATGATCTAATACAACCTATATATAAGATCAGATTAGATATTCTGAATGTTTTTGCTTAAATTTTAACTCAACCTAATCAAATTTATTGTTTGTTATTCATTGAAATTTATATATCCTTGTTTTTCTTCTTGTTCTTAACCTCCTTGTTTAAAACATTATCCTTATGTCATGCATTAGTTTTTTTTTTTAAATATTTAAGTTATTGTTTAATTTGTTTAAATACAAATACAAAAAGCTATAATCACATTTGTCGATAAAGAATGATAATATTTTTTAATTTCAAAGTAATTTTTATTTTTTAAAAATACAATCACTTATTTTAACCCAACACATTGAAAATAGGCTGGTTTAGTCCGAATTTGATAATAAGATAAAATTTCAATACAAACTATATTTTAATCAAGTTTGGATAACAGGCAAGTTTGGTTTATTTTCTAGGAACATGGGTGATATGTAGGAGCATAATTTTGCAAGATTTTTAAATACGAGTTTTTGATTTATTGTGTTCACATTAATAAATGTTTAACGAAATGATTGGTCGATGGATTTGGAGATGTCAATTTACTTGGGTATTCATATTCCATAGTCCATATAATAATGCATTTATATCGAAACTTACATGACGAGGAAGGAGTATTACAATTTTTTAAACTATTTTAAGTCATAATTAACTTTGGCCGTGCAAAAGTCTTACAAAATATAATTAATAAAATTGTAATAATATGTTAATACAGATTTTTTTTAGTAATATTTTAATACAACATACATGTCATTTTCTTTTTTATTTATAATACGTCAGCGTACTAATAAATAAATAATAAATCAAGAAAAAAAGTGCATATATATGATATGTCAAAATATTATAAAAAAAATGTGTTAAAACATATTTATTCTTAAAAAAATGAGTTAATTAATTTTAAATGGAAGCTCAAACGAGAGTGTCACCATAAGGAAGAAGACTATTTGATCATGAGAAAAAGAAAGGGTTAAGTTATCTTATTTTTAAGAACTCAAAGTATATTTGATATTCAAATTTAAGTAAAATTATTGAATAATTTTTATTTATGTGTTGAAGACAGATACTGCCCCATTTCTTAAAAATTTTTGCAACTGATCATAGTAATAGTCAACAGAAATTACTTTTCCTCGACAAGTGCATGTTTGTTGTGCAAATACTTCCTCTAAACTCAAGCCACACATTTCACAGTACTGTAACAAACATACATGATACTAGTGTCTTCACGGGCATATGTTAGAGTACGATTTCAACTTCCGAATAGTAAATCTTCGCTGTTTAAACGTTAAAAACATGTTATGCATATTCTTACTTTGAACTTTCTAATATAGACAAAGCATAGAGGAGGAAATGTTGAAACGCATGGTAATTAATAAATTTTACACACGTAATTAAGTTAATGAATCTGTCTATATATATTTGGTTTGATTTCAGAGAACTATATCGAGAAGGGTAGTGTAGTGCAGCAGATCTGCATTAAGTTGTGTTGTCGTTAAATGGCTTCTTTTCTTCCATATAATTCACCTGCTCGTGATGATTATGAAAGTAAACCTAACTCATCAAGAGTTGAAGCCACTGCACTGGAGATAGAAGAAGAATGGAGTGTTCCAAAAGGGAAAGGGAGTAAAAAAGGAGAAAGTTCAGGTTGGAGAGAAGAGGAAGGTATGTGCTTGACATGGAAAAATGTATGGGTCACTGCTTCCATGGGAAAGAATGGAACCAAGTCAATTCTGCAGGGTTTAACTGGTTATGCCAAGCCAGGCCAACTTTTGGCCATAATGGGTCCTTCTGGTTCTGGAAAGTCTACACTTCTTGATGCCTTGGCAGGTATATTTTTTAAGAAAATGAAACAAATATACTTTAATTTCTTATATAGAATAATCATACTCATATATCTTAATTTTCTATACACTCATGTTATACAATTTTTTTCTTTATTTTTCTTGTTCTTCTTCATATCACATTTACATCTTATAAACCTCTAGAAATATGTTAAATGTTGATCAACCTTCATTGCATGGTTTAATCTCTTGGAGATTAGGTCAACTTGGACAAGTTTATGTTTTCTCAATAACTTCAAAACAAAAGTTTATAATAATATTTTGCTTTTGAGAATAAAATTCTATTTACAAATGAAAAATAATAAGGGTATTTTTAATGTCAAAATACCATTGTTTAATTTCCGAAACCGAAACAAGGAGAATTCAGCTGGCAAAGAAACGCTCATGAATGTTTATTAGTACACCAGTTGTTTGGTGCTTAACTCAAATTTCATAAATTTTGTTATGTCACGCCATATTTAAAATATTTAACAATTTACTTTAATTAGTATTAAAATTATTCTAAATCTTCAAACAAGTCTTTCATATTAGTCTTCATACTTATACTCTCTATATATACTAGTGTGTGTATATATATATATATATATATATATACCAGTAAAGGTTATAGTTTAATGTTAAGAGATATGTTATAATTTTACCGTATCAGCCCAATCAGTTCTAATGCTAGCATGATCAAAGAACTGTTACCTGTAAGATTTGAACTTTTGTGGTCTTGGAAAACTTAAATGATGATATAAATTCATATTATAGGGAGATTAGGTTCCGACACAAGGCAAACTGGGGAGATTCTTATCAATGGGAAGAAGCAAGCCCTCGCATATGGAACATCAGTATGTATAAACTATAAAATTCATGAAGAAAAAAAAACACAAACAAATGAAATGTTTTTTAGTATCAGTAGGCACATGATTAATTAAACATTCTTTGAATTCATGCTGTGACCACAGGCATATGTGACACAAGATGATACCTTATTGACAACCTTAACGGTTGGAGAAGCTGTGCACTATTCAGCTCAGCTCCAGTTACCTGACACCATGTCAAAACAAGAGAAGAGAGAGAGAGCAGAGTTTACAATCAGAGAAATGGGTCTTCAAGATGCCATCAACACAAGAATTGGAGGATTGTTTGTTAAAGGAATAAGTGGGGGTCAGAAAAGGAGAGTGAGCATTTGCATTGAGATTCTTACACGACCAAGGCTTCTCTTCCTTGATGAACCAACTAGTGGACTTGATAGTGCAGCTTCCTATTATGTCATGAAAAGAATCGCTACACTTGATAAAAGAGATGACGTTCACCGAACTATTATTGCGTCAATCCACCAACCTAGTACTGAAGTTTTTCAACTTTTCGACAACCTTTGCCTTCTTTCTTCAGGTAGAACTGTCTACTTTGGACCTGCTTCTGCTGCAAGTGAGGTTAGTGACTAAACTAAAACCTTTTTTCATATACCACTCTTGTGCTCATTTTTAATTTTAAGGTTGACCTTTATTAATTTTGCTTTTGTTCAATGTAGTTTTTCGCTTCAAATGGTTTTGCTTGTCCTTCTCTCATGAATCCATCAGATCATATGCTCTGAAAACCATAAACAAGGACTTCGAACAGGTATCTAACTTGATCATGCTTCCATGGAATAAGTGTTCTATTTTGTGTTTTAATGCTTTAACTTTTCTATTCTGCAACATTATTGTAGTCTAATTAACACTTATAAGTAAGATTGAAATCTCTTTTATTTATCAGGACACTGAGTTAGAAGGGAAGGAAACAATACCCACTAAAGAAGTGATTGAGATCCTTGTAAATTATTACAAATCATCTGAAATGAACCAAGAAGTTGAGAAAGAAGTAGCACAACTAGCTGAAAAGGTATCTTTAATTATAGCTAAGTAAATCTCATACCATGTACCTAAATTTTATCAGAAGCTAATTTCAATTTACAAAATATCAGTGTTAAACTTTCGTGGGTTAATTTGCAGGACACCAGTTCAACAAACAATAAGAAAAAGCATGCTGGCTTGATTAGTCAGTGCTTTTCTCTTACCAAACGATCGTCAATTAACATGTATCGTGATCTCGGCTATTATTGGTTACGCCTTGCCATATATGTTGCATTGGCTATAAGTTTAGCAACTATTTTCTATGATTTAGGTACAAGCTACCGCTCAATTCAGGTAATAAAGGAAAAATAGGACATAATATATACAACTTCATATAACTTACGGTGCAGTATTTGACTTTTCTTTACCGAATTAATGTCTTCTAAATCAGAAGTCACGTTTCATTATTTCAGGATAGAGGTTCATTTCTTATGTTTGTATCTTCATTCATCACTTTCATGACCATTGGCGGATTCCCTTCTTTTGTGGAGGATATGAAGGTGATTCAACCCCCCCCTTTTTTTTTTTCAAATAGATAAAAATGAATTGTAGTAAAGTATTCATCCAATGAACTGGCTTAAAGCATACAAGTGAGACAACAAGAAGATTATATTTTGTTAGAAAAAGGTTATTGGACACTGTTTGACAAGCAGTGAGAAGTAGTATCGTAGTAAAAAGAAATTGTGATGTCCTATTTTGCTGTTTTCAAATTTATAAACTATTCAGTTTTTGTTCTCTCCTTGTGATCGGTCGTCCAGGTGTTTGAACGTGAGAGACTAAATGGACATTACAGTGTGACTGCATATGTGATTGGGAACACCTTTTCATCAATTCCGTTCTTGTTGTTGGTTTCTGTGATTCCTGGATCTATAGCCTATTACCTTCCTGGTCTTCAGAAAGGCTTTGAACACTTTGTATACTTCATCTGTGTTCTCTTTACTTGTCTGATGTTGGTAGAGAGCCTTATGATGATAGTTGCAAGCATTGTCCCTAACTTTCTAATGGGCATCATAACTGGTGCTGGAATGCAAGGAATGATGATGCTGAGTGGTGGGTTCTTCAGATTGCCGAGAGATCTTCCAAACCCATTTTGGAAATACCCAATGTTCTATTTTGCCTTCCATAGATATGCGTACCAAGGACTGTTCAAAAACGAGTTTGAAGGACTAAGATTCGCTTCAGATAATGCTGAAAGTGGCTCCTACGTTACTGGTGCAGAAATTCTAAGAAACACGTGGCAAGTAAACATGAGTTACTCAAAGTGGGTTGATCTTGGAATCTTGCTGGGGATGATTTTTCTGTATCGAGTTCTCTTCTTAGTTAACATCAAAACTACTGAGAAGCTGAAACCGATCATTGTATCATTCTTGTCGTCAAGAACTTCTACCAAGCGAACAACATCGATCATGCAGAATCCCAATGCCACTCCTCTTCAGCAAGTTCAAGTTACTTAAAGTTAATAAACCAGGTTCAAGATTTGGATGAATGCTCATTTTCATTTTCGTTGGAATAAACTTAAATTTGGGATTTTGTTTGCAATTATGTTTAGATTTTATTTTTCTGTTTTTCTGTTGCTGGGATCGCATTATGCAGTTGCAGCGTTTCTGATTTCTTGTTTTTCGTTCTATTTTTATTTTATTGTGTCTGGCCATATAACATACTCGGTCAAGTATTATATGTTTCTGTTTTTATTTCTTATGTACACGATCACTGACCTGCGGCTATTTAATGACCTATTTCGATCAATGAAAAGACAACACAGTGAATTATAGTACAATTATCAGAATGTGTTCGGATTTACATTTTACAAATTGGAATCATAGCTTTCGTGATCTGACTGTCGAGTGAGAAAAAAAAAAGAAAAAAAAAGAGAAAAAGAGTGTTTGAGAAAAGAAAGTGAATGAGATGACTAGTAAATGATATGTTAGTGTCATAATTGTTGTTGAAGAAAGCCTATTATGATAATTGGAATTTATAAATGAAAGATTTTCTTAATTTTAAGACGTATGGAATGTAGTACATAATAGATAGCAAAAGTGGATGGTTTCAACTTTGAAAAGACGGTAAAAGTTACATCTTCAAGAGAACTATGGAGATTGTAGAGAAGACAACACTAGTAAAAAAACAAGATTTTAACTCGCGCATTTGGTATCGGTTAAGTTGTAACCGAAGCAAAAAATAGCGCGGTGGCATTTTTGTAGTTATCACAAATGAATATGCCTCGATTCAAAAAGAACCGATGCCTAAAACTGGTGCGGTGGCATTGTTGTAATTATCGCGCAAGGTATATGCCTCGGTTCAAAAAGAACCGATGCCTAAAACTGGTGCGGTGGCATTTTTGTAATTATCGCGCAAGGTATATGCCTCAGTTCAAAAAGAACCGATGCCTAAAACTGGTGCGGTGGCATTTTTGTAATTATCGTGCAAAGGTATATGCCTCGGTTCAAAAGGAACCGATGCCTAAAACTGGCGCGGTGACATTTTGTAATTATTTTTTTATTTTTTTGAGAGCGTTTAGGCCTCAATTCTTTATAGAACCGAGGCCGTAGACCCTTATTGCCTCGGTTAAAAAAAATAACCGAGGTAATAACATGTGTTTAGGGTTAAATTTCGCAAACAGAGATAGAAGTTGCGCCGCTCTTCTCTTTTCTCCCTTTTTCTTTTGTTTCCCTTCCTTCCTCTTCTCTGCTCTGATGGAGGCGCGATGAAGGATATTCAATGGCATGATTGAGGCACGGCGAAGACGCAGTGGGGGCGCAAGGGCGGTCATTCTCGTTCTTCTTCTCTTTGTTCTGATTTGCAGGGAAGGAGGAAACTTCCTTCCGTCTCCTTTTTCTAATTTTGTTTGGGTTGTTTTATGTTTAATTGATGCTTTGCAAGAGTGGTGGAGTTTGATTCTCTGCAGGTGGTGGTGGGAGCACGTCATTCTCGTTCCGATTCGTCTAGGGTTCCGATTTCAATTTTTGGATTTTTGATTGGAGTTTCAGCTTGAGTTTTCTATTGGATTTTTGATTGGAGTTTCAATTTTTGGATTTTTGATTGGAGTTTTTGAGTGGCGGCAGAGCTGAGACCTCCAGGAACAGAGGAAGAGAAGCTGGTGGAGAATCATTCTTGTTTCACTGAAAATGTGGAATTGCGTTGTTGTGTTGGTAGCTCTGAAAGTGGGAAATCATGCTGGTGGCAGTGGAAGATGGGTGATGGCAGTGGAAGATGGGTGATGCATAAGAACAAACATCAACAACATCCTGAAGCTTAAAAAAAAAAAAACAAGTTACTGCCTCGGTTACGTAAAAACCGAGGCATAAATCCTATTCTTTTTAACTCAGTTCACGACCGAGGCATAAAACCTACCCCTTTTTACCTCGCCGGTATATGCCTCGGTTGTAGAACCGGTGCCTAAAAGCAAAAGTAACCGGTGCAGTATCCTCTTAGTGTACTAGTGCAAATAAAGAGGATAACCGTGTTAAGTATGTCTGTCTTCAAACTCTTAAAGGCCAATTTGAAAATTTGAAGATGGAGGATAGAGAATGAGTAGCCAAGTACATAACATGGTGGGTGGTGGAGAGCATGACAAATAAATTTGTCAGGAATGAGAACCCTTGCCAACCAGCTAGGTTGTGGGAAAATTTTGAGATGATTTTGAAAGCATAGTCTGCACTGTGGAGAGTCCAAGTACTTGTCAACGAATGAAAGAACTTGTCGGGTCACTTGAGAAGCACGAACAACGAAGAAAGAAGAACGGTTACTTGATAAAAAACTACAAGCACAACATGTCTTAAAGGAGAAGCTCAAGACCCTCAAGGTTGAGGTCTTAGAGGTCCTAATGGAAAAGGTCGAGTAAGTTCGTTGGAAAGTTGAGGTCATGACTAAGATGACCATGAAGACAACAAAGAACAAATCGGTCGATAGAATTGACATAGTCAAGGACAAGGTAGAGCCTAAAAAGTCGAATAAAAAGGGAGTGCTTTAAATGTTGTAAGCGTGATTGTTTCTGCTGAAATGGGATGAAGATTTCCGTTGAACGTCCTCTTGTCGCTGTCGAACGATCTCCAGCCTTTGATCTTTCATCGGTCTGGAAATCTTTCGTGCCGAGCATTTTGTTTCTCCTAGCTCTAGTTAATCGAACACCGAAAGGGGGTGACTTGTAGAAGACACCGAAAGTAATATGTAGGTCTTTTATATTAAGTAATGAGTAAAAAGTGAGTTTACCTCGAACTTAAACCCTTATTTATAGAGTTTAAAGGAATCTGACAAATTAATTTACCTCTTAATGGTCATTAATGCAAACCTTAAATGTTTAAGGGTAGTCGTTATCACATTTATTGTGCCTTAACTCTGCTCAACGATTGTCGGGACCGAATGACTGAGAGGTGTTAAATACAGTGAAAATTATATATGGGATTAATCTCCCTTGTGTTAAATACACACATAGGGTTCTCTATTTATAATAGAAGAAATATGGAAAAAAACATATATAGACGGGTCAAACATAATATTGACAAAAGAGAGGTTAGAAGATACAACAGTGGAAGGAGCCATGGATGAATGAGAGAAACCATAAAAAATCCAAAATTCTCCAATCAAGACACTTGAAAAATGAAAAAGAGCAACATTGATGCTCTAAAAGGGAACAAATCCATAACTTTAAAAGGAACTCCGATGAAGGGAGCAAATCCATAACTTTAAAAAGGAACTCTAATGAAGGGAGCAAATCCATAACTTTAAAAAGAACTCCGATGAAGGAAGCAAATCCATAACTTTAAAAAGGAACTCCGATGAAGGGAGCAAATCCATAACTTTAAAAAGAACTCCGATGAAGGGAGCAAATCCATAACTTTAAGGTTTAATCCTTTACTACATCCCTATTTATGTACGAATGTCTCAATTGGGTCCTCGTATTTATTTTTATCTCAATTAGGTCCCTATTTTTGTAAAATTGAGTCAATTGGAACCTTGCCGTTAATTTCAATAGACGGCGTTAAATTTATTGAGTCGTGGCACGCTGACGAAGCAAATTTTAATGACGTGGATCAAATTCATTTCCACGTGGACCTACAGCACCGTCCAGTACTCTCCTCTCCTCTCCTCCTCTCCCCCTCCCCCTCCCCCAACCGAGCACCGTCCAGCACTGAACGGCCAACACCTATCTTCTTCAATCACCTCCAACATTCACGGCTACTGGAAACACCTTTCCATCAATCTTCATAACTGACTCCTCTCTGCTCATCACCCCATCTTCATCCTTACCTCCCAACCACACTCCCCTCACTTCCAATACCATTATCATTCACTTTCACACGGCTCTGAAAATTCAATTCTCCACCCCTCACAATACTCACTTGTATTCACTGGAAATCATCAAGAACCACTCGGACAAACCCACCACCGAAAGCATCACCATTTTGTCTACACTGTAACCCAATCAAAACAATCAAGCACAGAAACAGAAAATAGATAAATGAGAATAGGAGAGCCCATCGGTGGCGGCCTCCAAGGCTGACGGCGCCACGGTTGGAAATGGATCCGGTGGCGTTTGGGTTTGCCACCGACGCCCAGATCGGAAAAGATGGTGGTTGGGTCGCCCAGATCCGGTGGCGTTTGGGTTTGCCACCGACGCCCAGAACGGTAAGGATGCGACGGAGTTGAAACCCCGCCCGGTGGCTAGTCTTCTTCTGTGCATTACTCCTGATAGATCCGTGCTTGTTGCAGGTTTCGTTGTGGGATTTGAGATTTGCATTCTTGGGTCCCCTTCGGATTTGGGTTTTGAAAGAACGCGTCTTGGTGATTTCATCTGGCGGTTTATGGACTATTGAAGAAGCTAAAATGGTGAAGATGGAACTCATGAGATGGGTTCCCTTGGTCTTGGTTGTTGTTTTTCTAGTTTTGGTTAATGGGTCGTTTTCCTTATACACTCCTCCTAATAGCTATCTAATTGCATGTGGTTCTTCTCAAAACATCACCTTTCAAGGACGCACTTTTGTTCCTGACTCACAGCATTCTTCACTTGTAATGAAAACTGGGAATTCTTTTGTTGCTAGCACCAATTCTAGTGCCCCTTTTCCCATTTACCAATCGACTCGGGTTTTCACCGAGA
This sequence comes from Vigna umbellata, assembly GCF_029865625.1. Classification (NCBI taxonomy): domain Eukaryota; kingdom Viridiplantae; phylum Streptophyta; class Magnoliopsida; order Fabales; family Fabaceae; genus Vigna; species Vigna umbellata. The sequence goes on along the minus strand of NC_142165.1, from coordinate 55,451,659 downwards.
AAGCTTCTTATAGGTTTGAGATTCAGCAAGAAGGTAGGCACTGGGTTAGGCAATGGGGGACAAGCACCATCTGGACGACAGCAGCGATTTCACCTCCGAGGACGAAGGCACCGAGGCTATCCGAATCGGCGACACCTTCAACGCCAGTTGCTATGTCGTTCAGTCTAAGCTCGGTTGGGGGAGGGGGAGGGGGAGAGGAGGAGAGGAGAGAAGGAGAGTACTGGACGGTGCTGTAGGTCCACGTGGAAATGAATTTGATCCACGTCATTAAAATTTGCTTCGTCAGCGTGCCACGACTCAATAAATTTAACGCCGTCTATTGAAATTAACGGCAAGGTTCTAATTGACTCAATTTTACAAAAATAGGGACCTAATTGAGATAAAAATAAATACGAGGACCCAATTGAGACATTCGTACATAAATAGGGATGTAGTAAAGGATTAAACCTAACTTTAAAAAGGAACTCCGATAGTGACAACGGTAGACGATGAATCTTATGAAATTTTTAGGGGCTGCCGGCAGACAGCAAAGACCACTGGAAGAGATCAGAAAACCTACTCTGATACCATCACTAGTAAAAAATTGGGTTTTTACAGCGCACATTATGCCACGGTTCAACGGAAACCGCAGCATAATGGTGCGTGGTGGCAGTTTTGTAAATAAATCGAACATATATGCCGCGGTTCTGCTCCAAACCGCGGCATATACTCCAGTCAACCATTGCCTTTGACGCCACGTATGAATAAAAAATTAAATAACAGAGTATATGCCGCGGTTCTCTGGACAACCGCGGCATATACCCCTGCCAATTTATTGCAGGTGCTGACTGGGTCAGAGAATTTGAAAAGTTACAAGGGTATATGCCGCGGTTCTCTGGACAACCGCGGCATATACCCCCTGTAACTTCTCAACTTCTCTGCCAGTCAGAGAATTTCAGAAGTTACAGGGGTATATGCCGCGGTTGTCCAGAGAACCGCGGCATATACCCTCTCTCATCTACTGAAATTCCCCAAAAGGCAGTTGGGGAGACAGTTGTGTTCAGCACGTTACAGGGGTATATGCCGCGGTTGCTCGTAGAACCGCGGCATATTCGCCTCTCTGAAATTAATTTAATATGAATTTGAAATATTTCGAGGTATATGCCGCGGTTGACCGCTGAACCGCGGCATATAGTTTGAAAATAATTTCAAAAATGCCATTTAGGATTATTTATTTAATCAGTATATGCCGCGGTTGGGCGTGAAACCGCGGCATATACCTATATTCTACCGCGGTTAAGTAGTGAACCGCGGTAGATTCCCCCGTTCAGAGTTAAAAATTAAAACTTTGAACAGTGATCGTCTTCTTCCCGCAAGCTCTGTTTCGCGTTTTTTCTTCTCCCTCCGACTCCCATCATCTCCGATACGCTATTTTTCACCGTTTAAACTTGAAATTGTTCGGTCCTTTCTCATTTGTGACGATAAAAAACAGTTTGAGCCGATCAAAATCGTTTGAAACGCGTCATTCCCTCTCCGCTGCGATTTCGTTTTTTTTGCACCAAGCGTTTTCGCCGTTCCTCTTCCAGGTATTTATGCCCTTTTGCATTCTTAAGATGATTTCTTCATTAGTTTTTGCATAATGATAGAGTTTTGGTAATGTATGAAGTTTCTATATTTTTGGTAATGTATGGTATAGTTTTTGCTTTAATTTTGGTAATGCATGAAATTGGTATAGTTTTGGTAATGTATGGTATGGTTTTTGCTATAGTTTTGGTAATGTGTGTTGTAGTTCTTGTATTATTTATAAACCTTAAAATATTATTCACTAAGTTTCAATGATATGTATGAAATTGCAAGTTTGATTTTTAGTAGCTTATCTTTTTATGTAATATTTAGGAATATGGATCGAAATTGGATTAATTTACCACGTATTAGTGCTGAGTACGAGAGAGGTGTAGAGGAATTTATACAATTTGCGCAACGTAATGAGGGGAGAAGTGATGATGAAGTGAAGTTTAGATGTCCTTGTGTGAACTGTTTGAATGGGAGAAAGTTGAACGCAACTCAAATTAGAGAACATCTTATATGTGATGGTTTTCTAAGATGCTATACAACATGGATCTGGCACGGCGAAGAAATGGATTTTCCCACTGACTCTCAAAGTGTAAATGTTACTGATTCCACCATGGAAGAAGATCGACCGGATGAAGACAAATTGGAGGACATGATCCGCGATGTTGGAGCAGAAAATTTTGCCAAAGCTCATGTGTATGAGACGATGTCGACTGATGCGGAAACACCTTTGTATGTCGGTTCAACTAAGTTCACACGTTTATCAGCGGTGTTAAGGCTCATGAATTTGAAGGCGAGCAATGGATGGACTGATAAGAGTTTTACAGAACTGTTGACGTTGTTGAATGAAATGTTGCCAGATGGAAATACACTGCCCACTCGTAATTATGATGCGAAGAAAATTCTTTGTCCAATGGGTATGGAGTATAAAAGGATACATGCTTGTCCCAATGACTGCATTTTGTTTAGGAAAGAGTTTGAATTTTTGACAAAGTGTCCAAAATGTGGCTTATCACGATACAAGTCAAAAAACAATAGTGAAGATAATGGTCAGATAGAAAAAAATGGATCTGCTTTGAAAGTAGTTTGGTACCTTCCAATAGTGCCCAGACTTAAGCGTTTGTTTGTGAATCCCAAAGATGCTAAAAATCTTAGATGGCATGCAGATGAGAGAAAAATTGACGGGCTGCTTCGTCATCCAGCTGATTCAAAGCAATGGAAAAATATTGATCGACAATTCCCCGAATTTGGTAAAGAGTGTAGAAATCTTAGGCTTGGTTTAGCCACTGATGGAATGAACCCATTTGGTAATCTGAGTACCAATCACAGTTGTTGGCCAGTTATATTGATAATTTATAACTTATCTCCTGCATTGTGCATGAAGAGGAAGTACATGATGTTGTCTATGATGATATCTGGTCCAAAGCAGCCTGGAAATGACATAGATGTTTATCTAAGCCCACTAGTTGAAGACTTGAAGGTTTTGTGGGTTGATGGGGTTGAAATATTTGATGCATTCGCTTCAGAGACTTTTATGATGCGTGCAATGTTATTTTGCACCATTAATGACTTTCCTGCTTATGGTAATTTGTCAGGATACAGTGTCAAGGGTCATAAAGCGTGTCCTATATGTGAAGAAAACACTGCAGCTCATCAATTGAAACATGGAAGAAAGACGGTGTATCTGCGTCATCGGAGATTTCTAAAACGTAATCATCCATATCGAAGGTTAAAAAAAGCATTCAATGGAGATCAAGAGAGGGACGAAGCACCAAATCCACTTACTGGCCTTGAAGTTCTTGAAAAAGTTAATAAAATACATCATGTATTTGGGAAAACATCGAAGAAGTCATCTGTAACGACCCGTTGGAAGAAGAAATCAATATTCTTTGATCTTCCATATTGGTCAAAGTTAGATGTTCGACATTGCATAGATGTGATGCATGTAGAAAAGAATGTGTGTGATAGCTTGATTGGTACATTACTCAACATTCAGGGAAAGACAAAAGATGGAGTGAATGCTCGTTTGGATTTGGTTGACATGAATATCCGAGAAGAGTTGGCACCCAAGGAGATTGGTAAACGTACTTATTTGCCCCCTGCATGTTACACAATGTCTAGACAAGAGAAGATAAGTTTTTGTGTATGTTTAAAGAGTATCAAAGTACCACAAGGATACTCTTCAAATATGAAGAGTTTAGTGTCAATGCAGGACTTAAAGCTTGTTGGCATGAAGTCTCACGATTGTCACGTCTTAATGCAACAGTTGTTACCGGTGGCTATTCGTGGAATTTTGCCCAAAAATGTTAGGCACACCATAAACAGGTTGTGTTCATTTTTCTCGTCAATATGTAGTAAAGCCATCGATCCTACAAAGTTAGATGAACTTCAAGGCGAGATTGTTATCATCTTGTGTCAACTAGAGATGTTTTTCCCTCCATCTTTTTTTGACATCATGGTACATTTACTTGTTCATTTGGTTAGAGAAATCAAGTTGTGCGGACCGGTATACTTAAGATGGATGTATCCTATTGAGCGTTATATGAAGATTTTGAAAGGGTACGTTAAAAATCCATATCGTCCTGAAGGTTCGATGATTGAAAGGTATATTGCTGAAGAAAGTATCGAGTTTTGTTCAGATTACATGACATCAACGAATCCAATAGGAGTTCCTCGCACAGCATGGTTGAATAAATTTTCTACAAGTAAAAGCATCCGAGGTGTCAATGTGGTGACAAAAGATCGCGAAGAATTGTTGCAAGCGCATCTTTATATATTGAACAACACAGATGAGGTGATCCCTTTTTTGGAAGCACACAAAGCCATTGTTAAGAATAAAAATCCAAGACAATCAGAGAAATGACAATTGATGGAGCATAACAAAACATTTATGTCTTGGTTCAAATCTGAAATTGACAAAGAGCCACATTCTTCTGAAACTTTATTGTGGCTTGCAAATGGTTTGAAGTTTGATGTCGTGTGTTGTACAGGTTATGAAGTCAATAATTGCACATTCTATACGAAGACTTTGGATGATAAAAGCACAGTACAAAATAGTGGAGTCAGTTTAGAAGCTGAGTCACTTCAATTTTCCACATCAAAAGATCAATCTCCTGTACTTGGATCAATGAGATATTATGGTATAATAGAAGAGATATGGGAGGTTGATTACACCAAGTTTTCTGTTCCATTGTTCAAGTGTAAGTGGTTTGACAATAAGAGTGGTGTGAAAATAGATGATTCGGGTATGACACTGGTTGATTTTCGCAAGGTGGGTTACCGAGACGAACCGTTTATCATGGTACATCAAGCATCTCAAGTTTTTTATGTCAAAGATCCTGCGTCTGACCATTGGTATGTTGCTCTTCAAGGCAAAAAACAAATTGAAGTTAACGAAGACAATCTGATTAATATTTATATTGCTGACAACCATTCATTTCAAACTACAACAAATTTGGATGACCAATCTGTAGTTGACGATGATGTACATGCAATTCGGTCAGATCATGATGAGGGAATATACATATGATGAATCCATATCTTTATGTATGAATTTTTAATTTCTGTATAAGTATTTTATTAATATAACATAAGTTTTCCTTTTATACATTTCCTATGATTACTATTACATGTTTTGTTAATTTATATGATATTACATAAGTCTTGGAAGTGAATTTAATGTTGTTATTTATTTTGACAGATATATGGCTGATCATCCACATTCTTCAGGGGATGAGGCTCCCCCAACCAGATCCACTAGAGGACCCACTAGGATGAAACAACTATTGATCAGGAAAAATAGTGGTGAAAGAACTCCGGTGAATGTGAATGTCACCACGGGTGTGGCAACTGGCCCCCATGCAGATGACTTCCGATCATACCTTGGAGTAGTGGCACGTGATAAGATTAGCATTCTCATTCCATCTTTTGATCATGTGTCCGAGGGTGATCGGAACATTATTTGGCAAGATATATTGGTAAGTTAGTTAATAGCATTTGAATTAAAATTTGTTTATATTGATAATTTTGTACTAATACAACTTTATTATGTTTTTTTCAGATGACATTTGACATTCCAAATGTCCCAACACTTAGAAATAAGTGTTTGTCAACTGTTGCAGAAAATTTCAGAAACTTTAAAAGCAAGTTGACATCAAGGTACATCTTTGGACACCTTAAACATAAAAGTCCATGTAGTTCATATAAGTCCATTGATGAGGAGACTTGGCGGCTTTTTAAAGAGAGTCGGATGTCAGAGGAATGACAGGTTAGTGTAGTTCATATTATTCAATTCCTCATTAACAAATATATATCATATGAACTAATTAATTAATATGTGACAGGCAATTAGAAGCAAAGCACAAGGAACAAGTGCTCAGAACAAAAACCCCCACCTATTATCTCGTGGTGGGTATAGGAAGCTTGAGGAGAAAATCCTCAAGCAAAAGGCAGATGTTATACCACCATCTCAGAGTGGTAGCCCTCCTCAGCCTCCTTCTCCACCGTCTAGACATGAGAAATGGAAGTTGGCCCGTATGCGACCATCGGGCACCTACTCTTCCGACACTGCACGAGAGATTTCTGAAAAAATTGTAAGTTATCACTGTTCCTAAAATAATAAATATTGTCATTATACATACTTCATTAAACTATTTAAAGAATAATGGTGTTTTGTAATGTTACAGGACGCCTTGGTTGAGCAGAGCTCCCAAGGCCAATTCACTCCAGAGGGTCGCCAGGATATTCTTGCTGCTGCAATTGGACGACCTGAGCACCCTGGACGTGTACGTGCTGCAGGTCCTGGAGTAGGAATTACAGATTATTTTGGGAGCTCTTCTCGTCAGCCTTCATATTCATACAGCGATACACAAAGGATGACAGAAGAGATCACAAAAAAGGTCCGACAAGACCTTATACAGGAGATCAGGGCCGAGGTGAGGGCTGAATTCCAGATGCTATACCAGGAGCAGTTTCAGAGCATGCGCCCGGTGCAGTCTCCTATAGAGGAACATGTTATCCCTCCCCCTCCCACAGGTAAACTTAATAAACATTTATGTGCAATTATTTCTATCTCTTGTATAATCTAACATTTACTCTGACAGGGAGAAGCGGCAAAGGAAGTTGTTCCGCATCAGCCATCCCAGAGGATGACATGGACGATGGTAGTCCATGTCTGCTATACATTTTAGAAGATACTGAGATGGTGCTGGTAGCTCGTGGAACAGAGTTTAGGTCAGCGACTGTATGTCATGGTATGCAACTATTAGAGGATGAGGTGAAGGTCTCAGTGGATGAAATGATCATACCAGATGCCTCGGTTCCACTGTCCACGGAAGAGATTTTCACTGTGGAACAAGCATATAAGTCGTTTATCACTTGGCCTAAATTTTTGGTTAAACCAGTTTCTGACCCCTCGGTATGAAATTCTTCTTTACACTTCTCAATTTTAAAGGTTTTTGATGTCAAAACTTATCTTATCTTTTCATGTAACAACAGACGCAGGCACAACAGAAGATTCCTCTATCTGAGGATGACCCTCTTTCTTCATTGCATCTACTTGCTGACATCCTTGATGATAAGCCTTTGGAGGTTGAGTATGATGCTAATGTATTTGGGCATGGCTCTGAGGTCCCAATATACCTTAATAGCCAAGATATCCGTGAGCTTGCGTCGGGAACACAAGAGTTGAATATTTCAATTATTCAACTATGGACGATGTAAGTCTATGACAAATTATTTATATATAAAATTGATTTATATATAAAGTATCCTTATATCAAAGTTAATTTTTGATTTCAGGTATATGTCTGGGGTCACTAATAAGTTGGGGCATTCTGATGATTATGGATTCATTGATCCCCAAACAATTCATGAATCAAATGATTTTGAGCATATCAACATGAGTCTGATAAGAAGTTTTGGAAGGGGCAAGAAAATATACTTTTTGCCTTATATATCCGGGTAAGTAAACTTTGTTAACATAATAATGTTCCATATGTGATTTTAATATTTAATAGTTACGTTATTATGAATTTCAGGCGCCATTGGCAACTTCTTGTTATGTCTATGCAAGACAACTATGCTTTGTGGTTTTGCTCATTGCACAGGCCTCCTCCCACACAACTCAAACAAGCAATTGATTGGTAAGAACCTCAATGTTTGGACTTTCTTTGTTATATAACTGAATGCTAAAACCTTTTTTTATATACAGTTCTATTCCAGCAAGTATGATGATGGGTGGGAGATCAATTGTTAGTAGTAGAAAGATTGCTTGGATTTCTCTCAAGGTTTGACATATGCTATACTTTGTTATAATTGTTTTATAACAAATGTTATTCACTAACTATTATCAACTGTGATGATATATTGTAGTGTAACAGACAAAATGGGTCATATGAGTGTGGATACTATGTAATGTATTGGATGACCCATATTGTTCGTTCTCACATCACAAGTCGCTGGGAAACGGTAATATTTAACTTTAACAAATTTTGATTTTTTAACAAATGTTGAATTCATATACACTAATTAAAATGAATTGTCTTTTGCAGAGATTCAAGACTACTACACCAGTTCCTGAGAAGTCACTATTATTCATTAGGAACGCTGCTGCGAAGTATATAGTTAGATTATACAATAGTTCTTAGATTTAAACAATGCATTTGATTAGATAGAATTTTCTTAGACTTTGTACTTTATTTGATGTTGAAATACATTTGAACATGTGTTTGCTATGTTCAAATTGAATTTGTGTATATGTTTTTATATGCAGGTCTGTTTTTGTGGTAGTGGATATCACAAAAACAGACCTGCAATTTTAAAAAACTGCAGGGGAATATGCCGCGGTTCTAACCACAACCGCGGCATATAGTGATTCGTTTTTTTTAAAAAACGAGACATATGGCCGCGGTTTTGACACTAACCGCGGCATATGCTTCACTCTTTTGCCGCGGTTGAACCGCGGCATATAGTGTATTTTTTTTTTTTTAAAAAAAAAATGGATTTAGGCAGCGGTTCCCTCGACAACTGCGGCATATTCCGCAACCTATATACCGCGGTTAGAACCGCGGCCTAAAGTGTCTGACTTACTACCGCGGCTGAATATGCCGCGGTTCAAGAACCGCGACGTATAGTGAAAATGAACCGCGGTAAAAGCCCCTCGCTGCACTAGTGCATGTTAAATATAGTGAAAATTATATATGGCATTAATCTCCCTTGTGTTAAATACACACATAGGGTTCTCTATTTATAATAGAAGAAATATGGGGTAAGCCCAAAATACAAATGAGAAATAATAACAAACTAACTAAAAGATAAACATAAAAGATATAATATATCTAACAAGAGGCTTTCTCCTGCACGTTGACCGTCGGTTTCTTAGGGTCGTATGTCATCCTGATCGATCGGTCGACTATGAGCCCAAAGTAACTTAGAGGCTCTTCTGCACATTTACCATTCGGTCGGCCATGAGCCCAAAGTAACTTAGAGACTCTTCTGTACCTTTACCGTTCGGTCGGCCATGACCCATAATAACAACGACCATTAAGCAAATGAGTGTAAATGGGAAAAATGCTACAACTCTCTTAAGGCCTGTGACATAGTAAACTACTCTCAAGTTGAGAAGAAGGAGAAGAATTTCTTTACAGAGGAAGATGATGAGGGAATATGAATCTTATTGATGGCAAGGAACATTTCAATGCAGTATAATAGATGAGGAAGGTATAGAAGTAGGGTCAAGGACAAGAGTGGGGGTAATAACCACAGGGGGAGGAGTGGGGGTTATAATCATAGGAGGAGGAAGAGGGTCTGTTGCAGGGGTAGTATAAGGGTGTACTGCAGGGGTAGAATAAGGGTGTATTGCAGAGGTAGGAGTAGGGTCTACTACAGGGGTAGGAGGCTGTATTATAGGGGTAGGAGGAGGCCCCACAGATGATGTACTGCCGGCAGCAGTGGTAGGTAGTCTAGCAGGCACCCTAAGTACATACTTTGGTGCCTGTCGTTGCCTCTTTCTAGGCCTTGCTACCCCCTTTCCTTTATCAGGACGTTCTGAACCTTGTCTTGTCATTACTGCATTGAAATGGTTACAAATAAAGCGAAAAAATATAAATGAATAACGAAGGATCAATGGTTTTTAAAGTCAATGTATAAATAATTGCATACAACTTTTAAGATGATATTTTAGATAACTCTATTCAAATGATAGTTCAATTTGCTACAATAGATGTCCAACATTCAATCGTCGTCATCATGATCTTCATCTTCATCTTCTTCTTCATCATCGTCATTATCATCATCATCATCTTCTTCTTCTTCTTCTTCTTCGTCGTCATCATCATCATCATCATCATCTTCTTCTTCTTCTTCTTCTTCTTCCTCTTCTTCTTCTTCTTCATCACCTTGTATTGATGCTTCTAATTCATCTCCATCACCATCAAGGTCGACCAATGCGGTTATACGTTCAACTTCAATAATTTCTTGTGGTTGTGACATTTGGTCAAGTTGGTAGGCAACATCTTCCTCAACCTCATTTGAGTCGCCTCTAGGCTTGGTTTGTATTGCTACGACCCAACCACGCTTGTCAATATTGCGGAATGGTGGATATGGCACATAATAAACCTGTTTGACATTAGTTGGTAGAATGAAAGGATCAAACGGTCCATATCTTAATCTCTGGTTGAGTTCGACAATATTAAAGTGTGGATCGACTCTAGTACCAGCTCTAGAAGGATCAAACCATTCACAATAAAAAAGTACTACTCTGTTTGGAGAAGTAGTGTTGTTGTACTCTAACTCATATATTTTATGAATGATGCCGTAGAAATCATCATAACAACCCTCTGTTAGGCCCTTCACATACACACCACAATTTGATGTTTTCTTTCCTTTAGACCATTCATGTGTATGGAATTTGTAACCATTGGTGAAGTAAGTGTGTCATTCTTTGACACATCTCATTGGCCAATTCGAGAGATGTCTTAACTCTTGAACCGTGGGAGTTAATGCCTGATTAAAAACCTACAAAGGTACTAACAAAATTATAAAAGCAAGAGTCAAATTAACCTTGCTCTAAAGGTAGGAAAAAGTACGGACCTGATTTCTAAACCAATGGGGAAACTCTGAGTGTATTCTAGCAGAAGTATATCCTTCTGCGACTTGCTCAGCCACAACAAATGAGCTGGTACAAATGAAATTCATTAGTGTATAACAATTGTACCGTTTGAAAGATAAGAGATGGATGATGACATACTCAAGGTACGACTTTACTTCACTGCAATTGATTAAGACATGGACATGAGCAGAGTTGAATTCAGCATCAGTTAACCAATGAGTGAATTCTTTCCCTGCGTGACGGCCTGATTGTCGGAAAACTGATAATGCACCTTCGCGTGGTTCAACTTGCCATTGCATTTCATTTCTGACATGAGTGGGGGACAACATGAAGTTTTTGAAATAATGTGAACAAAAATACGTTGTCTCTCTGTGCAAGTAAGCTGCACAAATTGAGCCTTCTACTCTAGCTTTACTTTTAACTGAACGTTTGGATTCTCCCATAAACCTTTCAAATGGATACATCCACCTGTATTGCGCAGGTTCCCCAAGCCAAGCTTCATATGCAAGATGAATTGGAATATGCTCCATTGAATCAAAGAATGCAGGAGGGAATATTCTTTCTAATTTGCAGAGAATAAATGGGATATTTTCATCCATCTTTTTAAGGGAATTCTCCTTGAGTGTCGTGCAACACAAATCTTTAAAGAAGTTACTAATTTCTATCAGTGGATTTAACACGTGCATTGGCAAACAACTGAACGCAAGAGGGATGAAAGTCTCCATGAATACATGACAATCATGACTCTTCAACCCTTGAATAGTGCCGTTCTGAACATTGGCACATCTGGACAAGTTAGAAGTATATCCATTTGGCATTCTAAGCTCCTTGATCCATCCACACACTATTCTTGCCTGGTCTTTTGACATGGTGTAATTCGCTTTTGGTTTAAATAATCGGCCGTTACCTTGCGCCTTCAACTCTAAGTCTTTTCGTCCACAATACAAAGGTAAATCTTTTCTTGCTTTCTCATTATCTTTTGTCTTACCTATAACATTCATAACTGTGTTGAAGACATTGTCAAAGAAATTTTTTTCGGTGTGCATGACATCGAGGTTGTGTCTTAGCAAGTTGTCTTTCCAATAGGGAAGTTCCCAGAATATGCTTCTTTTAGTCCAATTATGTCATTCTCCAAACCCTTCTATCCTATTCTGACCAGATTCAGTGACTTTTGGATAGTCTTTCACTCTTCTCCAAACGTGTGATCCAGTCAACTTCGGCGGGGGCATATCCGTTTCAACTTGCCCTTTGCGAAATGCCTTTTTGTTTCTTCTAAAGGGGTGATCAATGGGCAAGAATCGTCGATGGCAGTCAAACCAACTAATTTTCCGACCATAACTCAATTGGAATGACTTTGTATGTTCCATGCAATGTGGACAAGCTAATCGACCATGCGTGCTCCAACTAGATAACATGCCATACGCTGGGAAGCCATTAATAGTCCACATCAAGGCTGCCCTCATAAGGAAATTTTGCTTCCTTGAAACGTCATACGTCCAAACACCATTCCATAACTTCTTCAAATCATCAATCAAAGGCTTCAAATAAACATCAATCAATGATTTGGGATTAGATGGACCTGGTATTATACACGATGAAAACATGTAAGGCTTTGTCATACACATCTCAGGTGGTAGATTGTATGGGGTAACTATCACGGGCCAGCATGAATATGGTGATGCAGATGCCTGAATGTACGGGGTAAACCCATCAGAGCATAGACCAAGTTTGACGTTACATGGTTCACTAGCAAAGGATGGATGTTTACGATTGAAGTGCTTCCAAGCTTCACCATCAGAAGGATGACGCAAAAATCCTTCAGTTTTGTTACCATCATGCCATGTCATGTGTTCTGATGTTTGCATTGAAGTAAACATTCTTTGTAATCTTGGAATTATAGGCAAGTAAAACATGGACTTTAAGGGAATTGGTTTTTTTTGCCTCCGTCCAGCATGCATCAAATGATATCGAGGTAAGCCACAAAACTTGCATTCAACCAACAATGCATCATTTTTTCCACTGTCATTGTCATAGAATAACATACATCTATTAACACAACAATCAATCTTCTTGACTTCCAATCCCAATTTGAAACACATTTTTTGGCTTGGTAATAATTCTTCGGCATAAAATTGTTTGGTGGTGTCAAATCTAACATCAATTTTGTGTAGAAGTCCACTGCTTGAATGGGAACGTTCCAATTAGATTTGCTAGCCATGAGTCTAATGCACACTGACAATTTTGACTCAGATGAACCTTCAAATACAGGTAGATTTGCCAGCCATGAGTCTAATGCACACTGACAATTTTGATTCAGATGAATCTTCAAATACAGGTAGATTTGCCTCTATAAGTAAATTGTAAAACCTCTGAGTCGTTTCATTTGGAGGCTCTTCATCATGACTATCGTCTGCTTCTTGTTCAGCATGGTGACGAAGAGCATTGTCGACCATCTCTTGCATATAGGCAAATTGATCTATCTCAGATGTATGTACAATAGTATTCAAACCTGATGCAAGCCGCTTTTCAGCTGCAGTGGAGGTCGAAGGAATTTCTTCACCATGAAATGTCCAAACCGTGTAATTAGGCATGAACCCTTTTTGGTAAAGGTGAAGTTTGACGACTTCATCTTTCAAAATCCTTGTACATTCGCATTTGATGCATGGACATCGAATCCCTCCATCAAGGGCATAATATTGATATCGTCGGGCCGTCTCCACAAACTCTTCAACTCCGATGACAAATGATTCCTTCAAACCTCTCCTTCCACTATAACAATGGTCGTACATCCATCCACGATGGTTGGGAAAATGGGCCATGTTCTGTGACAAGCCAAACAAATAAAAACTTAGCCAAAACAGCAACACTCTATGTGACATAAGTAATAAACCTATTACTACTCAAGTCGAACATGGAAGGCAATTTTAACACTATTGTCATAAGCATTCAATAAGCGCATGCAAAGACAAGTCCTCAGTATTGAAGTGTCTTAGACATCCTAAGGGGTTGTGTATTAAAGTTGGAGGAGACAACTTATTAGTACTGAAGTTCTCTTGTCTAGAGTACTTCCAAATATTTTGTAGGTTCTAAGTGTTTATAGTATTTTTACCCTTCTCATTGCATTGAGAATGTGTGTAGTACCATAGGATTTTAAATGACTACTTAACTTAATCAAGTTGTAGCCTAATAAATGAAAGACAATATACATGAACATACAATATAGACATCAACATAATTTAGGCAATCAAATATCTATAAAAACATGGATATATAATACATATTAACATAATTTAGGCAATCAAATAGCTATAAAAGTATCTACTGACAATCACATTAGTTAAAATACCCAAACTTTTTAGGTTCTAAATACTCAAACTTTGAGTTTGAGGTAATTCTTTGCTTTTGACAAGTTTCCTAGCTTCATTCCACTAGTTTAAACATGGTAGGATGTTCACATTACTTAAAATAAGTGTACATTAGGTCTGGTTGCAAATTCTTACTGTTTTGGTTACTACTTTAATACACTATGCATTATGACCACTTTTAGTGTATTCTACTAACTAGTTTTAGGTTCTAGGGTGTCATATTTTGAGTTCTAAGTTGTTTTTGTAGTGTGACTTTCTAATTAGCATTGTTTTACCCTCCTAAACTTGTTAGGACAGTTTGTTTGAAGTTTCTTAGGCTAGTTTAGTGCAGTGATCCAAATTTGACCATTCTAATGCATTTCTAGTACACCTTTTGAGGTTTTAGTAGTGATTTCAAGAAAGTGTGTTAGGAATCAATTATTGAGTCCATTCTTAGTCATTTCTAGGAGGTAACAATTTGTGTAGAAACTTTTAGGCGTCTTTTACAGATTGCACATCATCGTTCTTACCAAATTTACCATGGTGTAGTGTGATTTTAGGTCCATAAATAGTCAAATCTTCTATTTCTTTGTATTTTCGAATTGTGCCCTCATTTCTATCTTTCTTTTATGTTTTAAAACTTGTGTAGATATTTGTCATACTGTTTTGGTTACTACTTTAATACACTATGCATTATGACCACTTTTAGTGTATTCTACTAACTAGTTTTTGGTTCTAGGGTGTCATATTTTGAGTTCTAAGTTGTTTTTGTAGTGTGACTTTCTAATTAGCATTGTTTTACCATCCTAAACTTGTTAGGACAGTTTGTTTGATGTTTCTTAGGCTAGTTTAGTGCAGTTATCAAAAAATGACCATTCTAGTGCATTTCTAGTAGACCTTTTGAGGTTTCAGTTCAGATTTCTGGAATTTCAAGCTTCAAACAAGTTTGTTTGTTGATTTCATATATGTTTCAAGTATTAACAATTAGTAATACACACTGACATTCAAAATATGTGATTAAGTTCATCCAACTCTGATTTTACATTATGTAGTAAAAGTTAGTTTCTGGTCTGCTGTGGTGCACACTATTTCTGCGAGTTTTGTTGTATCTAAAACTTGAGACAAGTTTCTTATGTGATATTAAGCATGTCTGAAGTGATAGTCATTACAATCAATCACATATCTGCAAAAAATGTAGTTCAGTTGATTTAAATCTGGTTTTTACTGCTGTATCAGAATTTTGTGTCAGCTTTGCACTGTGCTGCATCTTTGCCATGTCTTAAGACAATTATTAATCTGCTAGTTCTTATTCAGCAACTAGATCTAGTTGATTAGGATGTTTCTTGTACATTTCATTGAACCAGCCACCATTGAATCAACTGTTTTTCTAATTCTGCATCAATGATTAATGCATTTTTTGCATTTTGAGCAACTGTCACAGTGATTTGATGCATCACTGTATTTCAGTGCAGTGTGAGCATTTAAAAAAGTTCACTTAGTCATTTGAAACTTCTGACCACTGTTGATTTGATCCAATTTCATTAAATCTTCAAAAGCATAGTTTGACTTCCCATTTTTTTTGCTTCAAATTTGAAACTCAACTAGTCATATACTGATTCAGTGGTTTTTGGCACAATTTGGTTGTCTATATACATATATTTGATGCATCAAAGTTCATCTTTACTGTTCATTTGGTCATTTTTAAACCTTTGTGCCAAATCACTTCCTAAAACATCAAATCTGTCTACATTGGGAAGTGCACTACTGATTTGCTGCTGTAGTATCATTCTTTGCTGTCTAAGTGTTTGTACACACCAAAATTGATGAGATAAACTTGTTTGACATACAATTGGAACCTTGGATACACTGTCATTCGTTTTGCACATTTTTGGTGCAGTATGAATTTCTTTGCTGTTTTCTACACTTAAAAAGTTTCAATTTGCAATTTGGATTGGCAAAAGCTAGGGGATTCTGTTTCAACCATTTTTGACTCATTACACAAGTGAATTTAAATCATTAAAAAGCACATAACCCCTGCAATCCAGTGTTCACGAATCCAAAACCAGAAAACACCAAAATCTTTGCTCTTCTTGCACGCTGCAAGAAGGTAAGTGTTTATACTATTCAATTGGGATCTAGAAATTGTAAAATGTTGTCTATTCTGTCTCTTTCTCACAATAACTTCAGTGGGGGTATATGATGAGTCAATATTTCATTCACTTCACTTAGCTTATTGTACCGAATTTAATTAGGGAATTGTGCTTAAATGTCCGGTATTTTTCCGTTTTTGCTAATTGTGCTTAATTTGACCAAAAATTCTTATTTTAATTAATTTGAATTATTTGGACTAATTATTTGCATTATTAATTGTAGGGAAATTGTTGGATATTATTTGGGACATTTGGAGGTCAAAAGAAATTGCCACATCAATTTTATTTTAAACTAAGATAGAGAGGAGGTGTGGATTTCATTTTCGGGGGTGCACACAGCAGCATGTGGTGGCAAAGAAGCTGCGCATTTAATTGTCCACGGTCCAGCTAGGATGATGAAGCACAATTTTTGACTTGTTTTTCCACCCAATGCTCACGGTTCTCTAAATTTAGTTGGAAGATAGCAAGTTACACGGCCAAAGGGTGCATTCAATTGAAAGAAGAAGCACACAGCAGCAGGTTGCGTTGCAAAGATGGTGTGCACGTTGGGCTTAATAGCTGCCACGCGTCCAAAATGTTTTCCTCATTCTCCAGCAGCCACAATGGAAGAGGGGGGTGCATCCAGCAAAGGGGGTGTCCAGAGAAGCAACACTCACGCTCACACACGAAGCATCCACATCAGCACACGGGAGGCCCAGCAGTGAGGACGTGGTTCTGGAAGCACATCACGCCCTGCAAAGAAAAGAAGAAGCACGGCCCAGCTAGCAGAAAGAGGTCCAGGAGGTGCAGGTTTTTGGGGGGGGCATCCAGCCGCCACTCTGACGTTTTGGGGGGGAATTAGGTTGGAGTGAGCAGCCACCCACGAGGGGGTCTCTCTCGGTTCTCTCTTCCAGCAGCTCTCAGTTTTCATTTCAGTTTTCATTTTTTTTCTTTTCTTAGAGAATAGGTGCTGGGAACATTTTAATTTTGGAAGAAAGAAAAAAAAAAGTGTGAATGTTGTTACGGTGGAATGAAAATAGCTTCACTTTAATTTTATGTTGCTGAATTCACTCTTGCCTTTTCATTTTGCTTTTCACGCACTATTTGATTGAAGAATAGTCTAGCACACTGAGAACGTTTTTGTTTCCTTAAATTACATCTTGCACTTCATTTGGCTGGAGGTGACACACGGACATAGTTAGCTGAAGCATGCACACGTTGAGCTTGAAGAGAACAACACGTTTCTTTTCTCTTTTCTTTTAATGTGCAGGTCACGGCTAGGAAAAGTGGGAAATACACAAGAGAAGCAAGTATCGGTGATTACATTCCTTTTCTTTGCATTCATTCGATTTTGGGGAAAAACTGTTGATTCATGGTTGGAATGCATACGGATGCCATGTTCACGGGAGAAGAAGTCCAGAGATGTGTTTTATGGTTTAGCAACTTCATTTATAATTTATGCCTTTGATTATTTGTTCGCTTCTAAGGTGTTTCTTCGAAATTGTATTTCAAACTGAAATGAGCATTAATCTTTTTAATTTAAGTGTTGTATTTTAATAATTTTAATTGTGTTTGAATATTTATTTTTTTTGCATTGTTGAGTCTAGTTTTACCGTTTATCATGTTGTCCATTTCGTTCAGTTTTTTTTATCTTCCTGTATTTCCAATTTCCTCACTTACTTTAGAAACCGTTCAATCTCAATGTAGAAGCGTTCATCTATAGGACCGTCGGTCCTCATTCTGTTTTCATTTACTTTAATGTTTCCAATTGTATTCGGTTGTGTTTAATTTTCATTTTTAATTTCGTCATTTGCATTCACAAAATATTTCACAAACCCCCCCACTACGTGTTTGATCTGAGACTCGAACCACATTTGGTCCTTGAGAGACGACCTAGGAGTCACTTCCTAGTCTATACTGCATTCTTTATGCACAACTTTTGTTGGGAGGTGCGACCCTCTCATCAAAATGGCGCCGTTGCCGGGGACCAATGGTTCGGTCTTAGGTCTTTTTGTTGTGTTTGTGTGTGTTGTGTTTTGTCTTGTGTTGTGATGTGATGTGATGTTCTGTTTTGTGTGTGCGTGTTTGCATGTATAAATGTGTTGTGTTTTATTTATTTCGTAATTTGTAGTATTTTTCTTTTTCCATGTCTACCTATTCCGATTTCGTGAATACTGCTTGTTTTGCTAGTGCCTCTGATTATGATTCTCCTTCTGCATGTTACTCTGATTGTAATTCATATTCTGCTGATTTCTATGTTGAGAACAATATGACTCACCCTTTAATTTCTGAGAGTGCTCTTTGTGAGCCGGTTTCACTTAAGGAGGATGATCTTCATTGCGATCTCACCCCTGGACTGATACATTTGCTGCCTAAGTTTCATGGTTTTGCAGGAGAATGCCCACACAGACATTTGGAGGAGCTCCACATCATGTGCTCTTCAATGAAACCTCCAGATGTCCCTCTTGATTACATTTTCTTGAGCGCATTTCCGCATTCATTACAAGGAGCAGCTAAGGATTGGAATGACTCTCTTCCTCTGAGATCCGTTACCGATTGGGGATATCTTGAGCATCAGTTTCTGAGCAAATTTTCCCCTGTGCAATATGCTTACAGCAACGGTCTTGGATGGAATGACCCTACCTTGGGATGGTATGATGGTCCACATCATCAATATCAAGAACCACCATTCCAAAGTACTTTTATGCCTCCACCAGTCCAGCAATACGAGAGTCAGCAGTATAATGCTCCTGCCGAAATAGCTCCTCAGCCTTCTACTTCTGAGCCTACATTGAAGGAGTTGTTGGAGCAGATGACCATGCAGAACTTTCAGTTCCAACAAGAGAACATGCAGTTCCAGCAAGAAATAGGAGCTGCCATTCAGAGTATGACTGATCAGATAGGGCAGATGGCCACTCAACTCACTGAGGAACAGTCTCAAGATTCAGAGTTACCATTTCAGACTGTTCAGATTCCAGATGATGATGATAGTGGCATCAACATAGAAGATGGGGAGAAGAGTCATGAGCTTGTTGTTGCGCCACCTACTTTCCCATCATCCTATGTCCCTACCCTTGCACCTGAGGATAGTGATGAGTATTTTGAGGAGCAGGCAGAAATAAGCAGTAATCCTGAACCAGGTAGACCACCTTCATCTTCCCACACTTTAGCAATCTTCAAGGAAGAGGAGGTAAGCATACCTCAATTTGATTATGTTGATGATTACGTTGTTGAGAGGTATGCTGATGATTGTATTGTTGATGAGTCTGTTTTTAATTCTTCCTCTCTGCATGATGAGAATCAATTTTTGATATCAAATTCGTATGTTTATTCTCCATGCACTGAACATGAATCTGAGTCTGTGGTTGATATTGTTTCTGAATTTGAAATTGATTCATGTTTTGAGAGTTTATCTGTTGTTCAGCCTGTTACACTGGGATTAGGTGTTATACCCCTGTGTGTCAATTCTTTGGAGCCACAATGTACTAACCATGTTGCAGGAGGTACATATGAATTTGACCAACATGCACCCCCAGTGGAAGACAAGGGTGCTTACATACACAATAGTTTGAAGATCAACGGGTACCTGCTGAACCTGCTCATCAACAATCTTTGCTTCTTAGATCCAGTTGTGGATGATATCTCCCTGCTAGATCAAATCTGGAGGATGAAGCAATTCTTCCTCAAAACTTCCTTGCTGGATACTGTGGTGGAAGACATCTCCCTGAAAGTCCAAAATTGGCAACTGCCACCATGATCAGGGGAGTTTCCTTTCTCTCTTCTCCCCCTTTCCCTACTTTTAGTGCACTTGTCCATGATCTGTTGGCTGTTTTGATTTCTGATCTTATGCTTATGACACATTGAGGACACTGTGTAGTTTAAGTGTGGTCTATTGGGGGAGATTTTTATTTTTCTTTGTTAGTTTTTGTTTTCTTGGTTAAATTTTTTCTTTTCTAGGTTATTTTTGTCATGTCTTGTGTACAGTTTTACATGTTTCTCTTGATTTCTGGACTTTGTTTAGGTTGTAGATGTGTCTTTCACTTCATTGATACTCTGATTTGTTTGAAATCCTTGCTTTTCTCTGCTTGGGAAGATGATTATGATGTTTGAGAGGTTGAATTGATTGTGACAATTACCCTGTGTGAGATTTGAGCCACTTTATGTTCTTTCTTGTGTTTGATATGCCTCTTGATTGCTTGCGCATATGCCTTGGCTTGACTCTTGTTGATAACTCTTGATTGATATGCATGTTTGGAAGTGATAAAGGCAATTTTGTTCTTGAGCCTCTCTAGCCAAATAAGCTTACCTTGTTCTAATCCTTTGAAAACCCTTTTTGAGCCTATACTTTCCCCCATTTCTTTGTTTTGAAGCTCATACACTAGCCCTAAGTGAAAAACCATGAGTACCTTTACCTTAGGGAATTTTGGAGCTTTGGAAGTGTTTTGGGAACAAGTGTGGTCTCCTTGGGGTTTCTGATGAGTTGGCTAGTTGGTTCCTCTTCTTGTTTTGTTCTGGTAAATATATGTGTATCTTGTCTTTTACAGTTTTGTTTTGAAAAGAGAGAAAAGAAAAGAGACAGGATGGAAAAAAAAAAAGAAGAGCAGAAAAATAGTGAAAAAAAATGTGGGTCAATAATTGTGAATAATGGAGTCAAGAAGAGGATGGAATTAGAGGTTGTGGGTGTGTTTGAATGTGTTTACACTTGTTCCCCATTGCTCCTCTATTCCTTATGGTTTGTAGCTTCTTATCCAGATATACCCTCCCTTGTCCTTGGCCCCATTACAACCATGGAAAGACCTTTTGATTTGAACATGCATATGTTTTGAGTGTTGATATTAGAGTCTTGCCAAGTCTGTTGTTGTTTGCTTTCTTGAGTGCATTGAGTTGAAATTCTTTACCTTATACACTTGAGAGAAACACTGATAGTGCATCTGTGAGGTTTTGTTACTTTTGATTAACCTCTTGAGCTGATTGATCATTTTGCCATGTCTTGAATTGCTTGGATGATTTCATGAGTATCTGCTTTCTCTGATTGATTCTGTGTTGGATATTGTCTACTTCCTTTCTTGGTCCAGATTCCTTGAGAACTGTGTAATTCTGTTTCTTTCCTTGTTCGTCTTTATTTTCCGTGTGCCAAGTTTGTGTCACTTCCCTGGATGTCCTTTGAACTATTCCCTGATCTGCGTCTTGATTTTGCCCAGGAGTGCAAAAGACTAAGTGTGGTCTATTTTGATGAGTCAATATTTCATTCACTTCACTTAGCTTATTGTACCGAATTTAATTAGGGAATTGTGCTTAAATGTCCGGTATTTTTCCGTTTTTGCTAATTGTGCTTAATTTGACCAAAAATTCTTATTTTAATTAATTTGAATTATTTGGACTAATTATTTGCATTATTAATTGTAGGGAAATTGTTGGATATTATTTGGGACATTTGGAGGTCAAAAGAAATTGCCACATCAATTTTATTTTAAACTAAGATAGAGAGGAGGTGTGGATTTCATTTTCGGGGGTGCACACAGCAGCATGTGGTGGCAAAGAAGCTGCGCATTTAATTGTCCACGGTCCAGCTAGGATGATGAAGCACAATTTTTGACTTGTTTTTCCACCCAATGCTCACGGTTCTCTAAATTTAGTTGGAAGATAGCAAGTTACACGGCCAAAGGGTGCATTCAATTGAAAGAAGAAGCACACAGCAGCAGGTTGCGTTGCAAAGATGGTGTGCACGTTGGGCTTAATAGCTGCCACGCGTCCAAAATGTTTTCCTCATTCTCCAGCAGCCACAATGGAAGAGGGGGGTGCATCCAGCAAAGGGGGTGTCCAGAGAAGCAACACTCACGCTCACACACGAAGCATCCACATCAGCACACGGGAGGCCCAGCAGTGAGGACGTGGTTCTGGAAGCACATCACGCCCTGCAAAGAAAAGAAGAAGCACGGCCCAGCTAGCAGAAAGAGGTCCAGGAGGTGCAGGTTTTTGGGGGGGGCATCCAGCCGCCACTCTAACGTTTTGGGGGGGAATTAGGTTGGAGTGAGCAGCCACCCACGAGGGGGTCTCTCTCGGTTCTCTCTTCCAGCAGCTCTCAGTTTTCATTTCAGTTTTCATTTTTTTTCTTTTCTTAGAGAATAGGTGCTGGGAACATTTTAATTTTGGAAGAAAGAAAAAAAAAAGTGTGAATGTTGTTACGGTGGAATGAAAATAGCTTCACTTTAATTTTATGTTGCTGAATTCACTCTTGCCTTTTCATTTTGCTTTTCACGCACTATTTGATTGAAGAATAGTCTAGCACACTGAGAACGTTTTTGTTTCCTTAAATTACATCTTGCACTTCATTTGGCTGGAGGTGACACACGGACATAGTTAGCTGAAGCATGCACACGTTGAGCTTGAAGAGAACAACACGTTTCTTTTCTCTTTTCTTTTAATGTGCAGGTCACGGCTAGGAAAAGTGGGAAATACACAAGAGAAGCAAGTATCGGTGATTACATTCCTTTTCTTTGCATTCATTCGATTTTGGGGAAAAACTGTTGATTCATGGTTGGAATGCATACGGATGCCATGTTCACGGGAGAAGAAGTCCAGAGATGTGTTTTATGGTTTAGCAACTTCATTTATAATTTATGCCTTTGATTATTTGTTCGCTTCTAAGGTGTTTCTTCGAAATTGTATTTCAAACTGAAATGAGCATTAATCTTTTTAATTTAAGTGTTGCATTTTAATAATTTTAATTGTGTTTGAATATTTATTTTTTTTGCATTGTTGAGTCTAGTTTTACCGTTTATCATGTTGTCCATTTCGTTCAGTTTTTTTTATCTTCCTGTATTTCCAATTTCCTCACTTACTTTAGAAACCGTTCAATCTCAATGTAGAAGCGTTCATCTATAGGACCGTCGGTCCTCATTCTGTTTTCATTTACTTTAATGTTTCCAATTGTATTCGGTTGTGTTTAATTTTCATTTTTAATTTCGTCATTTGCATTCACAAAATATTTCACAAACCCCCCCACTACGTGTTTGATCTGAGACTCGAACCACATTTGGTCCTTGAGAGACGACCTAGGAGTCACTTCCTAGTCTATACTGCATTCTTTATGCACAACTTTTGTTGGGAGGTGCGACCCTCTCATCAGTATACCACCAAGCTTGGGGAATTGTACTGGCCTAATAGAGTTTTATGCTACAGCCAGTAACTTAGTTGGCAGTATACCATCAACCTTAGGACTCCTTACCAACCTTTTTGTTCTAGTGATTCCAGAGAACAGTTTGTCAGGGAAAATACCTCCACAGATTGGTAATTGCAAATCACTGGATATGTTGTATTTGAATTTCAATGAACTCGAAGGAGAAATTCCAAGTGAATTAGGAAACTTGAGTATATTACGCGAACTTATGTTGTTTGAAAACCATTTGACAGGAAAAATTCCACTTGGCATTTGAAAATTCAAACACTTGAGCAGGTACATGTATACATTAACAACCTTTCAAGTGAGCTACCTCTTGAGATGGTAGAGCTTAAACATCTTAAGAATATCTCCTTCTTTGAAAATCAGTTCTCTGGAGTCATTCCTCAAAGCTTAGGGATCAATAGTAGTTTGGTTGTGTTAGACGTCACGGATAATAATTTCACCGGTCCCATCCCACCAAATGTTTGCTTTGGAAAGCAATTGGTCAGGTTGAATATGGCTAACAATAAGTTTTATGGCAGCATACCACCTGATCTTGGAAGATGCACAACTCTTGAAAGGCTCAGACTTGAAGGAAACAATTTCTCTGGGGCACTTCCAGATTTTGAAACTAACCCAAATCTCCTTCATATGAACATCAACAACAACAATATCAGTGGGGAAATTCCATCAAGTTTTGGAAACTTCACAAATATCTCTCTTTTAGATTTATCCGTGAACAGCTTGATAGGTCTTGTACCCTCAGAGCTGGGAAACCTTGTGAATCTGTTCACATTGGTTCTTTCTCACAATACTTTGAAAGGCCCTTTGCCACATCGATTGTCAAACTATAACAAAATGATCAACTTTGATGTTGGATTCAATTTCTTGAATGGTTCGTTTCCATCAAATTTTCGGAATTGGACTGAATTAAATACTATAATTCTCTCGGAGAATAATTTTGATGGTGGTATTCCAGCATTCTTGTCAGAATTTGAAAGGCTCAATGATTTACAACTTGGAGGAAACATGTTTGGAGGGAGCATTCCTAGATCAATTGGAGAACTGGTGGATTTGATGTATGTTCTAAATCTAAGTGCTAATGGGCTGATAGGTGAGCTTCCTAGGGAGATCGAGAACCTGAAGAATCTGATAAAACTGGATCTATCTTGGAACAATTTCACAGGAAGTATACAAGTTCTCGATGAGCTCAGTTCATTATCTGAGTTCAACATTTCATATAATTCTTTTGAAGGTCGTGTTCCACTACGGCTAACAAATTTTATAAATTCCTCTCTATCGTTTTTCGGCAATCCTAGCCTATGTATCTCAAATTTCCCTGAAAACAGCTATTTGAGGCCATGTGATACAAATTCAGAAAAACAAGAAAGGATCAGTAAAGTTGCAGTTGCATTCATAGCACTTGGATCCTCAAATTGCACAATTTATTTCCTATCAAGGCTATGATCAAAATAGACAATTCATACATGCTCATATTGCTCAAATTGCAAACTAAACAATCCAAATTCAATTATAATTGGCTCTCAGTTCATAAGGCAATTAACACAACACAATGAGAATGGCAAACACAACAGGATGAACTTTACCTACCTGTAAATGATAACTGTTGGACACTTCAGTGCAGCCCTTTTGCAACCAGCTTTAACCCACTGTGTTGGAACCTTCTACACGTTCTGTGACTCAGCCCCTTATCAAAACCCTAAAACCTTGTAGAATAATGGACAAATTACATTAGCAAAACGTAACACCAACAAATATTAATCATTAAACACCCTCTTACGAAGAATAGGGGCTAAACACATTCAGGTTCAATAAGAAACCTACTTACCTTGACGGCAGGGAAAGAAACGCAACACAAAACCTCCACCGCAGGGATTGTCCACACCCTCCCTCCAACATAGCCTCCTCGACAGTGGCACAAAAGGCAGCAAGTAAGCCTCTACAGTAGAATAGCCGTCAACGAAAACCCCTAATGAAGATGAGAGAAACACACCACCCAGCCTCTCGTAGCAACAGCACCAAACCAGCTCCAAGCCTCACCTCACCACGACCAATCGAAGAAGGAAGCTAATGTTCATTGGGAGCAAAGGAGAAACAATTTTCTCAGACTCAATTGGATTGGGGAATGAAGAAAGGGAGTAGTGTTCGAAGAAAGAAAGTTTGGGTAATGGGAGAAAGGAAGACTTGCACGAAAACAATTTGGGACAATGGGAGAGGGAAATCCCAAATTCGCATTTCATTAAGTCGATGCTTATACCGACGGTCGTAAGCCTTCGGTAAAATCACTCAACCATTATCGACGGTCACAATCCTTCGGTAATTACCACCTCACATGCCCCTCGGTAAAGCCTTCGGTAAATCGATATTATCGACGGCCAAAAGGCCTTCGGTAATTAATGGATTTCTTGTAGTGGATGTAACCTTCGGTAGGTAGTACTTGGCCTTCTACATGTGGCACATAGCCCTTAATAGGCAACACTTAACCTTCAGGAGGTAGCACTCAGCCCTCGACATGCGACATATGACCTACAAATGACAGTGTTTAACCTTTGGCAAGTAGTACTCAGCCTTAGGCATGGCACTCAGGCTGTGTTTTGCATTAAGTTATAGCAGAAAGAGATTAATGTTGATAAGGATGAAGGGTACTCGACCATGTACAGTACAACAACCCCAATTTTGTCATGAATTGAAGACATGTAAAGAACTTTAGTAAAATAGTAGCAGTTAGTCCTTATCTGACTTTCAAAACCATGATACGATATTCGATAGTCGTCAAGCAAAGTTTTACAAAGAAAATTTATCTTTGGTTGTAACCTTACAGGTATAGTAGCCCCCAACCTTGAGAAGTGTAGCGACGAAGAGGTTTGAATGATGGTATGTAAGGTCTAATTAGATGTGATTGGTGAATAGTTGCTTGGAAGTTGTCTTTTGTTCAGTACTAGTACTCGTCTCTTTCCTTTTACCTTTTATAACTTGTGTTTTTCGACTAATGGATATGTAGTCGAGCATAACCTTGCTTAAGTACAATTCCCTAAATGACAGCTGGAAAAAATCCACTTTTACTCATTTGGGGCCTAATAAGGTAGGTTGTATACAAATATGAGAGTTTGTTCAACTCAGACCACAAGGTAGGAAGCACACATAAGTTGTTTAATAGAGACTAACAAGGTAGGCGACACACAAAAAGTTGTTGAACTAAGGTCGACAAGTTAGAAGACAACGAGGGTTGTTCAAATGAGGCCGACAATATAGCCTCTATGGAACTGTCTGAAAAGTTCAACTAGGACCACATAAATAGGTGGTAAGGAATTGCATTTAGGTTCAACCAGGACTACTTGAGTAGGTGATAGGAAATTGCATAAAAGGTTCGACCAGGACTGTCTAGGTAGGCGGTAGGAAACTACATGGAAGGTTCGACCAAGATCACCTAGGTAAATCAGTAGGTTACTGCTTGGAAGGTTCAACTAAGGCCACCTACGTAAGTGGTAGAGAACTACATGGAAGGTTCAACCAGGAACACATAGGAATGCGATAGGGAACTACATGAAAGATTCCACAAGGATCTTCTTAATAGGTGGCAAAGAAATTTCTTGCCTACAAAATAGTCAAATAGAAGTTTAAAAGTGAGAACCTTTATTTTATAGATGAAGTGTCTTGTTAAAGGAAGTCAATCATAGGTCGTGATGTTCCAAGTCATCTTAACCCATGATGTGTCTAGTCATTATAGACTGAGATGTATCAACCCTCTATAGGCTAAGATGTACCAACCCTTCATAGGCTAAGATGTTCCAAGTCAACATAAGCCTACATTTAGAGGGTGAAATATCAAGGATGAAAGTTTGAGGTAGATAGATAAATGCCGAGATGCTCAGGCTGAGAAGTTGAGCCTAACATGGAAGTTGAGGCTAAGCAAGGTCGAGATCCGTCGAGGCCAAACAAGGCCAAGAGCTATCGAGAAAGAACAAGGTCGAGAGCTGTCGAGACCAAATAAGGCCAAGAGTCGTTGAGGCCGAACAAGGTTGAGAGTTGTCAAGGCTGAACAAGACCAAGAGTCGTCAAGGCCGAACAAGGTGCAGAGTTGTCGAGGTCGAACAAGGCTGAGAGTTGTCGAGGCCAAACAAGGCCGAGAGTTGTCAAGGACAGATAAAGCTGAGAGTCGTCAAGGACGGACAAGGTCGATAGCCATCGGGGCCTAACAAGGTCAAGAGGCATCAAAGATTAATATGGCTGAGAGTTGTTGAGACCGAACAAGGCCGAGAGGTATTAAGAAATTACTTTTGCATTGCATTAGCATGACCATCTCATTAGAGGGATGTCCAACTTATCTTGTGCTTGTAATCTTACTTTTCCTAAGGATCATGTAACTCTTTCTTCACAATTTATACCTCAACCCACAATAGTCACCATTTTTCTTACAAAGCCCAGTACACCCTGTGAAGACTCTTTAAACTTCTTGATTCCTTACTTTTCAAACTTAGATGTTCTAAGTCCATGTATCTTCAAGACAAAAAACAAGTGTTTGTAGAAGACACTCTGACGCCCAAGGTACTCAGGTGTGTTAGATAGTAGTTAATATTGTAATAATGAACCTAAACTATTTACCTCGATGTTTGTACTATTTATATGAAAATTATGACTCGTTTGGACTCTCACCTATACAGCCCTAGGTAGGCCCAATAACCCATTTACTTGTTTAATCCAGATTCTCCTAAGTTACAAAGTAATATGCATTACCGTTGTTAGTTCAAGAGGTAGTCACACGAATTGGCTTATGGTCAGGTAGTGATGGTCATATAGGTTAGCTAGTAGCATACGAATCTGAGAGTTATTCAACCAAGACCAACAAGGTAGGCGACACACAGGAGTTGTTCAATTAAGGCCGACAAGGTAGGAAGCACAAGAGATTTGTTTAATCGAGGCCAGCGGTGACACACTAGAGTTGTTCAACTGACGCCAACAAGGTAGGCGACATAGATATTTTTCCCACTAAGGTTGACAAAGATGGCAGCACATGAGATTTGTCTAACTTAAGTTGGCAAGGTATGCAACACATGATAGTTGTTTAATTAAGGTCTGCAAGGTAGGTGACACACTAGATTTGTTCAACTGAGTCGAGCAACGTAGGCAGCACACAAGATTTGTTCAACTGAGACCGATCAAGATGAAGACACACAAGATTTGTTCAACTAAGGCCAACAATATGGGTGACACACAAGAGTTGTTCAATTGAGACCAACAAGGTAGGAGGCACACTAGATTTGTTCAACTGAGGTTGGCAAGGTAGGCGGGACATGAATTTGAAATTTGTTTAAAGCAAGGCTGACAAGGTAGCTAGCACAAAACTGCTAGACAAGTTCAACCAAGAACACCTAAGTAGGTGACATGCAACTACATGGAGGTTTAACCACGATCGCTTGAGTCGGTGGTAGGAACTGCATGACGGTTCAATAAAGGCCGCTTGAGTAGTTGAGAAGAAATTGCATGGAAGGTTCAACAAAAACTGTCTAGGTAGGCGGTAGAGCCTAAGTAGGCGACAATGAACTACTTGGAAGGTTCAACTAGGACCGCCTAGGTTGGCAGCATGGAACTACATGAAAGGTTCCACAATGATATTCTTTATAGCCGACAAAGAACTTTCTTGTCTGCAAAGTATTCAAATAGAAGCTTGAAAGTGAGAACATTTATTTTATAGATGAAATGTCTCGTTAAAAAGAAATCAATCATAAGTCAGGATGTTCCAAGCCATCTTTAGCCATGATGTTGCAGATCATTATAGACTGAAATGTGTCAGGCCACCATAGGTTGAGATGTTCCAAGTCAACATAAGGCTACATTTAGACGGTGAACAAGGCCGAGAGCCGTCGAGGACAAACAAGGCTAAGAGTTGTTGAGGCCAAACAAGACTGAGAGTTGTCGAGGTCGAACAAGGTCAAGAGTTGTCGAGAATGACCAAGATCTTTAGTCTTTGTCTAGAACCAAACATCTTGGTTGTTTTAGACATCCAACCCCAATGAAATGGAGTTTAGCTACTCCTATACATCTAGAATACAAGAGGAGATTGGAATGATGAAAAAGATGGAGAAAAATGGAGTCCTTGAGCCCTAAAAATGCCTTAACCCATCTCTTGAGCTTTTGGTTTGTTTTCACGTTAAAAACTATTATTTTGTTTCACTCTCGAAACTTTAAACCATTGACTAAAAAATGTTATCTCCCTAGGCCAGAATATCCTCTCGTTGGGTGAGAGGTAGCTTTTTTGACACTTTGTCTTGTTCAACTCACTAGGCTGCTTGGCTGGGTTAGTGTTGCCTAAGTCTCATTGGGTGAGTGCTGATGACTCGTTGAGCGAGTGAATTTTCGCAACATCTCTTTAATCTTCTCCAATCTTTCATTTTCTTGTAAAATAAACCAAAAATAGATAATTATCTCTATCTATGGAAACTATATACAAGTTTGCATCTAATAAGTGAGAATAATAAGTAATTATCACACTTATCAGGCGCTTATATTTATCTAGGCCGAACAAGGCCAAGAGCTGGTGTGGCCAAACAAGGGTAAGATTCATCGAGGCCAAACAAGACAGAGAGCCATCAAAGGTCGAAAGAGACCGAGATCTATAATGACCAAACAAGGCTAAGATTCGTTGAGGCTGAACAAGATTGAGATTCGTCAAGGCCAAACAATTCTGTTAAATTATTATATTATTTAAAATAGGTAACATAATACACATTAAATATGAATAAATAATTATGTTAATTTAAGTGATATATATTTCACTAATTTAATAAATTCAACTATCCAATGTGTATTTTAATATAGGCTTAATACCTATGATGGTCCCTATTTTCGTTAAGTGTGTTTGATTTGGTCCTAGTTTTTTTTTTCTGTTCAATATTATCCTAAAGAATGTAATTTTTGTTCAATTTAGTTCTTTTTGCAAACGACGTTTAAATCGTTAACGACAAACAGTCCAGGTGTGCACAAGACTAATGAGATGGCATTTAACTTCTGCCACGTCATCATCTTCTTCAACCTTCAGCCCAAACAGAAACTGAAACCCTAGCGCCGCCACCGAACCCTAATGCCAACGTTGCCACAGAGATCGTCCAAAGTCACCATGTCGTCGTGAAGCCGCTCCTGCAGAGAACCATGGCAGCCATCACGCGCAACCTCCATGACCACCACCATCAAAGTTGCGATCTCCCCTAAATCACGAAAATTTCCTCAGGCCATCGCGCTACCTAGATCACCTTCGCGCCTCTGCCATCACAAGATTTTCTCAAGCCGCCCACCCAAACCGCCAGAAACAGAGAAGGCTAAATCGCACCACCCAAACCGCTAAGTCTTCACCGTCAATAATGTCGCAAGCCACCCTAATCTCGAACTCCATTCGAATCTTCATTCTCGCGCATTAGCCATGAATCATCCAAATCAAGAGCTTCATCGTCAGCGCGACAATCCTTGCCGCCGTCGCGCAAAGCTTCAAGGCCATCATCTTCACCAACCTGTAGAGAACCACAACGAAATCCAGAAAAATCCCAAATCAAAGAAACCTAAAATTGCGCCGCTTCTTGCCTCCATCGACCACCATGAGTGCTTTCTTATACAACTAGGTTCGTCTTCTTCATGCTACCATGACCAGCACAATTCGTGAAATCATCCACCATTGAAGCAAAACCGCGAGCTGCATTTTCTTTCTTCTCGTGACACAGGCGCAGGAAGGTTTCCCCAAATGCACAACCCTAATTTTGGATTGAAGGTTGAAGAAGAGGGTGACGTGGCAGAAGTTAAATGTCATCTCATTAGTCTTGTGCACACCTGGACTGTCTGTCGTTAACAATTTAAATGCTGTTTGCAAAAAGGACTAAATTGAACAAAAATTACATTCTTTAGGACAACATTGAACAGGAAAAAAAAATCTGGGACCAAATCGAACACACCTAACAAAAATAGGGACCATCAGGGGTATTAAGCCTTTATTATATTGAATCTGAATTAGGAAAAGATAAAGGATCCCATTAATCTTTCCTCACATCTAATACCCCTCTCCTTATTTATTTATAGTGAAGTGATTTTGATTTGATTGTGTAAAAGGATTGAGAATAGACCAATATATATTGGTGTTGAAATTCAACATAAATATTAGAGCTGTCAAAATAGGTCACAACCCGCGGGCCAACCCGACCTACTACGGGTTTGAGTCGGATGAGGTTTGAAAAAATTATATTTTTTTATGTGGGTCAGATTTCAACCCGGCTCATGCGGGTTGAACCCGTGGTGGGCTGGGTTGGCCCACCAATCCACCTATCTAATTTTATTTTATTAAAATTTAATTTTAATTTTGTAAAAAAATATTTATTATTTTGTTTTTGCTTTAAAAAATTATTTAAGTTCCTTATTTTCAAAATTAATTAAACACTATCTGAGAGTGAAATTTATAAGTGAAATTTATTAAGATTTGAGTTATAGAAAGTTTGTAACTTTTTTTTTATTTAAAAAAAATTGTAATTAAGTGAGCTAGTGAGCCAACCCGTTTACCCACCAACATGTGGTAGGTCGGGTCGGATTTAAATTTTTTTGACTCGCTAATAAATGAGCTGGGTTGGGTTGGCTCACTAAGTGACCAACTCGTGGTGGATTGGACCGTGTCAGATTAGGTAACACGTTTTGACACCTATGATAAATATGCATGAAAGAGAAAAGAGTTTCTGTTAACTAATTATTAATATTTTATTATTAAAACTATTGATAATGAATATTTTTATTTTTACTTCTCTTTTTCATTTATATTTAATGTTTGATTTTATTCATTATATGTCATTTTTATATAAGAAGATACGTAATAAGTGAAGGTTTCAACATATGAAAGGACATGTGGGTCAATCCAGAAATATAAGAATAACAATGACATCACAAATAATCTCCTCCTCTTATTTAATACATTATATTTCATAAACCTGTTATTTATTCTGGTTAAGATTTTTTTTTTTCCAGAATATCAACTGCACGTTATTTTCTTGAATGAAACTCTTACTCGTATTTTCGGTCTCGGAAACTTCCTCATATAACCAAATTTTTGCAAGATTTATGAGCTTTTAGTTTCTTTTAAGATGGGAGAAAAAATGAAAAAAGATGAAAATGAAAATAAGATAAATTTATTTTAAAATAATCAATTAACATATTAAAATTAAATTTTAATTATTTTTAAAGAAGGAATAAAATAAAAAATAATTTAAAAATTAACCTGATTTTATAATATATCTAGGAATAAATATTTTTATTGGTTTGTTGAAATATAAAAAAATATATAATAGAAAATATAATTTTAATTTTAGACTTTTGACTTGAAAAATAAATATAGATGTTTAAAAAAATAAATAAATTTTGGGCGATGTAAAAAAATGTAAATTAAATACTTATTAATTTTAAATTTTAATATAGTTGGACTATTATTATCTATCTTATTTAGTTTTATTATTTAATACTATCCATTCATTCAACTACTATATATATTATTTCCTGATAGACGTACACATCAGATATGCTCCCTTGATATGAAGGAAAGATGGTCAATTCAAACTTTTCATGCCGTATGACATCTGAATTCATGCACTCCACACTTTTTTTCAACACAACCACGTGATTCATTATTTTTTTTAACAATGAATTTTAATAAATACGTCATAAAAATAAAATATTCTTCACTCTTTTAAGGAAAACAATTGTGTTCATATGTCATTTTTAGTCTTAATATATCAACATTCGAAAATTGTTTTTTAAAAAAATCTTAAAATTAAATTTTATCATAGGTCTCTAGATGAATATTTTTAGTGAAAATTTCCCTTTATCATAAGAAAAGTTAAATAAAATTTGATTTAACTCAATATAAAATAAAAACTAAATGTTTTCCTATTAAGTTTTCTTCTTCTTATTACAAGCTATTAAATATCTTTTACAAAAGTTATGAAATTTTCAAAGAAAAAAATATTTTATTAATTTCTTTATATAATTATTGCCATATTTATAATTTTAAACATCTCTCGTATCTATAAATAAATTATATCATTTTACTACTAAAAACAACCATATAAATTTTGTATCATGCTTATAAATATAATGTAAGTATAACGTAATTAAACATTACAACATTTTTCAATAAACACTAATATGTTTATTAGTCATTAAATATTTTTGATTGTATATATTGTATGTCAATGTAATTATCTGTTTAGTTTACTGTGCTTTTATTCTATTTTTAATTTGAAATTCAAAAGAAACTATTAACCGATACAAACAATAATCGACTAAAAAACTAAAAAAAATAACAGTGCTAATATGACTTTTAAGTTACATTTTTTTTAGATGATCATTGAAAATGATGACATATTGATTGATTGAATTAAAGAAAATAAGAAAACAAACCCATTTCATTGAATATATATCTGAGTAAAAAAAATACTTATTTATATTTGGTTTAGAAAAATTACAAAATGTAACATCCCGTTAGATAAATTAATAATAAATAAAATTCAAGCGTAAAACCCAGTTAATTATATAGATTTATAAACGATTAAAACTTAAATAACGAGCATTTAAAAACAATATACTGATGACATATATAATGAAATCATTATTCTAGTACATATTCATTTTGAGCTCATTTTATCATTATGCATATGAATACCTCATTTATGGTAACAGTTAAAGTTCAAAGTATATGATAATTTGTTATTACATAAAAAATTATTAATAAAAAATAATTAAAGAGTATAAAATATGGATATTGCACCAAACCTATGATAAAATAATACAAAAAGATAAAAACAAAAATCAACATTTCACCAAATATAGACAAATGATATTTATTTGGTAAAAAAATCAAACTAATTATATAGGCATGAAATTATAAAGTGACATAACTCTCTCTTCTCCACACCCAAATTTGTGAACTTATCCGCACAATAATTTTCTTTCTAAAAAATATGTTAACCTTTAAATTGGATTCGTTTACAAATATGTAAATATTACGTAGTGCCCATGACATATCTTTTAAGTAGAAAAAGCTTGACAAACTAAAGAGAAATCACATTTTAATCAAAGTCTAGTAAAACACATAATAATGTACAAATGGCTTTCATAAATTCTTCATAAACAAAATCATGTATACTAAAAAGCACACAAAAAAACTCTTAATATATTCTTTTTGTTTCATCTAAAAATACCACCACACACAAATAGAACAAGATTGGCAACTCCATAGTTTATCTTTATCCAATTAGGCTCCAATTAGACTTTGGAAACTGCCAAATAATTTTCTACAAAATAGTGTTATGCATGGTCTTTTCGAAATTATTACCATCCAATCTAACCAATTATTTAAGTTTGCATGTTTACGTACTAAAGTGAATGGGAGATTGAAATTTTCAGTAGTTTCTCATACTTTATAATATTATAGTGTTTGACGCCGTTTACGACTTAACCTTGGGACATGTTAAGAGATGTTAAGAGATACTAGATTATCATGTATTCCTTGAGAGCGTTTAGTGCATTATTACGATATGTTAGATAACACGTTCTGTCAAACGCTCGCTTGGTGGTTTTTCACATTTGTAAGTTGAATTTTTAAGCAACAACATTTAATTCAGAGTTTATATAGATTGTGTATTTATTTAATCAAACATTGCTTCTTTTCAGATAGAATTTTACTTTAAGTATTGTATTCTCTATAACCATTTATCTTTACTAGATATATTGTTATCTTTGATAGACACATGTTTCATCCAGCATAGTCCCTTACTGTAACCAATCGTTTAGACATTATATCCTACGATTATTATTTTGTTGAGTGTTGTTTGTTAAACCTAAAAACCTGAGTTGTTGGATAGTCTAGTCTTCCTAGACGATCTTGTCCCAACACAACAATTATTAGATGCTTGTGGTTTCAAATAAGAGTTTAGGAAAACATTTAATAAGCAAAGCGATTAACATAGGTATTTTCATACTAGTTTGCTCCAATCTGAGCTACATCCAGTTCTCCCTTAAGACCTCTTAAGGGATTCCACTAATCTTTAACAAGATTACGATGAGTACAACCCACTCTTGGTATACAAGTATTATTAACCACTTATGGTTCCCACTAGTCTACTTGACTATAATAAGTTTAACCACTCTTGGTATCCACCTTAGACAAACTACCTAGACCGTTTGACTCAATTGAGTTAAACAAATACAAGTGTTTGAATTCACTTTTGAATATGAACACTGTGTTTTGAGTACATGTATAGATTCAAATACCTCTCAAAGAGATGATCGATTCTATAAAATATAGTAAAAAACTATGTATGTGATTAATCTCCCTTGTGTTGAATATAAACATAGGATCCTTTATTTATAATAGAAGAAATATGGGCTAATCCCAAAATACAAATAAGAAACAATAACAAATTAACTAAAGATAGAAGATAAAAATAAGGTAAAGATAATATATCTGACACTCCTTCTCAAACTTGTGCATACAAATTGTATGTACTAAGTTTGTTACTAATATAATCCATAAAAACTTAGTGAAAAATATCTTCTTTTACACTCGAGTAACACCAAATTGTTAATGATTTGTGAACACAACATAGAAGATGAAATATTAATCCAAAAGACTCCCCTCAGCAACAAATCTGGGTGGTTTCTCCATGTAAATCTTTTTTTGTAAATTATCATTAAGGAATGCATTGTTGACATCCAAAGGATAAAGAGGTCATTGTTGAAGAGCAACCGTGGCTACAAATAAACTAACAAAAATAATATTTGCTACGAGAGAAAAAGCATATATGAACGATTCAAACACAATGATAATGAAAGGGAAGTCAAAAGAGACAGGAACGAAAGAAGCCATTTATGAACGAGAGAGAGAAACCTTAAAAGTTCAAGATTCTCCAATCAAGGCAGTTAAAAAAGGAAAAAGAGCAACATCAATCCTCTAAATACCTGCCTGAGAGAAGATGGGACGTGCGGCCACGCATGATGAACCTCAAAGAGGAAAAAGAGTGGCCTCGATGCTCCAAACTGCTACGAGATGTGACACCATGCACGATGAAAATGGGAGAGATCGAAAACTTTAAAAGGCATTGAAAGTACGGAATAGCTCTGATGAAGGCGTTGTTGGTGACACAATGGTCGTCTGGCCGAGAGGATCAAAACTGTGTGATCGTCGGTTGAGACTGAAACTCTTGTAGTGGTAGCGATAGACGATAGTGGTAGATGATGGTAGTAGACAATGTTGGTAAACGACAACGCCATCGACGACGGTAGATGGCGTCGCCATCGACAACGACAATTGTAGTGGTAGAGCCAACAAACAATTTTTCCTCAAAAAGAAACTTAGGCTTTAGATACAATGTTGAATATAATAAAAAACTATGTATGTCATTAAGCTCCCTTGTGTTGAATATACACATAGAGTCTTCTATTTATAATAGAAGAAATATGGGCTAAGCCCAAAATACAAATAAGAAATAATAACAAACTAACTAAAAATAAAAGATAAAGATAATATATCTAAAAGATTCAATGTAGTGAAATTTGATAACTTGAAATACTTTTTCTTGTTCAAAGAACAAAATTAGACGCTTTACTCACTAAATGATATTTCATTAAGTGTTGTATGTTAAACTTTAAAACTTGAGTTGCTAGACAATCTAGTCTCACTAGACAATCTTGTCTTAACACTCTTTCTTTATGTGTTTTGTTTGTTTTCTTTTTATATAATCAACACATATGCTAGGATCGACTCGGCTTGGCCTTCAGCCAGGTTTGGCTTGGGGCCCAAGCCAACTCAGCTTGAACATTCGACTAGGACTGACTCACCTCGACTTTGGTCAAAGTCAACTCAGCTTAACCTTCAGCTTAGACCAACTCTATTGGACCTTCGGCATAACCTTTACCTAGGTTTTCTTGTCTTGACCTTCAAGTGGGACCAATTATGTTAAGACAAGATCGTCTAAAGAAACAACAACATCTAGCATTTCCTGTTTTGAAGTTTAACAAACAACGTTGAACGAAATAAGCGTTTATCAATATAAATCGTCTATTTAATAACGTTTTGCGAAAACAACATTTTCTAACATATATTGTCTAATAGACAATGTTTAAAAACCAACGTCTAACAAAAGGAAATGCCTAACTATACGGTTAAATAAAATACTTACGCTTAAGGTTTTATACTTATAATGTTGAACAAGATAAGCGCTTAAACAAAAGAATCATCTAGGAAAAGCTCACTAAACAATGTAATGAAACTTATGAACATTTTTATAACATAAGTGTTTAACGTGTTATATTGTCTAACGATCATATATTAAATGCTTTGCTTCTTAAACGATGTTTTTCTCAACGAGCTGACATGTGCAAAAATGATTTAAATATGTAATACGCCTAAATGATTGCCAATGTTTTATAGATCACGAAATTACAAGAACTTTACTCAAATTTCTACATAAGATCGATAAAGATGTTAAGAGATAGGAAGACATGTTAGGAATGTTTCATTAAAGCTTCAAGCTTTGTAGAATTGTACAAGCTACTTTTGTTAAAGTTCTAATAAAGCATAGTAGATCTGCAACGTAGACCTGAGTGTGACTACCTACCCAAAAAGGTTATGATGTCTACATGGAAGTCAATTCTCAATCTGATGGATCTTTCTCGAAGAAGGCTATATATAGATGATTTCATGAAGAGAAGACAAGAAGAATATGTGCATATAAACAAGCTTGCTGTTACTTTGTTTATTTTTTTCTATATTGTCTAACGCTCTCGTTTAAAGAGAAAATCATTAGAAGTCTTTCAGATTCGCTTTATATTGAAAATTTATTCTTTCAAAGACTTATCAAATTTGTGTCCTATTTGAAAAACCTTTTTGGTTGGCTTATAAATTTAGAAGTGAATTAAAACACTTGGTGTTTAGCTCAGTTGAGTTAAACAATTTAATCACTTGACTATTGTTGATATTAGGAATGGTTGAGACTTGTTGTAAACCAAGAGTGGTGAAACTCGTGTAATCTTTGATAAAGATTAGTGAAACCCCTTAAAAGATCTTAAAGGATAACTAGGCATAGCTCAAGTTGGAACGAACCAGTATAAAAATGTGTTTTATTGCTTTCCTTTATAAATGTTTTCCTAAACGCTCTTTTAAACGCATTAGTATCTAACAACTATTGCAGACCATCTAACCCCTACAAAAGTCATTAAATGTTGCCATGCAAAAAGGTTTTAAAACATTATTCAACCCCTCACCCTTTCCTAATGTTTTCCTGTGTTTCAAATTGGTTTAAAATTTTAGTCATGACTGAGTCATTTTGACCTTCAACGAGGGAAACTCGACTCAACCTTTTGTTAGGACCAACTCAGCTCTATCTTTGACCAAGGCCGTTTAGATCCATCCCGCACTTGGTCCGCAAAATACATATTGGGCTAGCTTGTCCCGCTTTGAAATGTGAGCTCAATAGTCTAGTCTGCCCCGCACAAGTCATGACCTACAATATTTGTTTTTTAATTTCCTGAAAATAGTCGTATTGTTCATATAGGGTTCAGAGAAGGACTGGTGTTATGGCTGAGAGTAATAGATCTTGGATTAGTTTTTGAGGTTGTGGTGGTTTTTGGTTATTCAAAGAATGGACCTCATAGGTTTAAGTTATCTTCATGTCTTTTATATGTTGTCAAGATTCTGAGTTTTTGATAGTGGGTTTTAGTGTTGGGGTCTAACAGAGCGTTGGTATGCAAGTTTATATGTGGGTTATTTCTAGTTTCATTTTTATTTGAACACTCTGAAGATATCACATATTCCCTAACAAACAAGGCAATGAAGAAACCCTTTCCATGCTTAGTACGATCTGTCTAAATCAGACATTCAGTTGAAAGACAAAAATAAAGTGTTAAAAAGGTCACGATGCAAGACAATGATAGACCAAGAATTGTGTTGCTATCTAAAATTATTTCTTACAATCGTCAAACATAGAAGACCACATCATTGCCACCAAAAATTGTGTTTCCATATGATTAGGCAATGGGAAGAACAAATTTGATGACATCTTCATTCTCAATCTAGCAGAGGATGGTGTTCTAAAATCACAATTGGAAAGAGGGAAAGTATCTTATGTAGAAGCTCATCCTACTTGACTTACGGAGGCTATATGCTACCAAGTTCTAGAATTACATTCTTAATTTTTTTTCTCATACGGGTCACAGGCTAGCTTGCCCTGCTCATCCCAAGCCTACATAGGTTGAAAGTAATGTGGGCTGACTGACCTGAAATCTTAACCCACCCCATGTTTTTTTTGAGTGATGCTCCTTCCACCATCTCATCTTCTCCTTGCACCTTTCCAATATTTTTTAAATTTCTCAAATTTATCCTTTTTAATTTTTACTTTTACTAAATTTAATTTTTATTTTTTAAAACCCTAATCTCAATCCCCTCTCACCTTCACTTTCCCTTTCACTCTCAGCAGCAAGCCCCCCACTCCCTCCACTGTCACTTTCTCTCTTTTTCTTAATTTCTACTTCCGTTAACACAACATTTTCCATTTCCTTTCAAATTTCACGAGATTCACCGAACACCCAGTGATCATCGAAGAGAAGTTCAGCTCCTGCGGCCTAAACGGTTTGGTTTACAACGACAAGGGTTATCTCCTGGTGGTTCAGAGTTTCAAGTCTAAGCATAGATTTTCAAGTTTTGTTATTTAAAGACAAGAAAGTGGGGAAGAAATTTTTAGTAGATTATATTATGGAATCATAATACTTCAAAACTCATCAAAAGTTATAAATGTTTTAAATTTATACCATGCAAAATTTGCTTCTTCTGTTAAATTTTGTGTTAACAGAAGTAGAAATTAAGAGAAAAAGAGAAAGTGACAGTGAAGGGTGGGGGCTTGCTGGTGAGAGTGAAAGGGAAAATGATAAAGTGAGAGGGGACTGAGATTAGAGATTTAAAAAATAAAATGTAGAATTGGTAAAAATAAAAAGGGTAAATTTAAAATTTTAAAAAGATTGGGAAGGTGTAGAGAAAAAATGGAGTGGTGGAGGGAGCATCACTCTGTTTTTTTTGTAGACCTGCAAACCGTCCGTCCCACTTTATCATCTTTAATTACTTAAAAAAAATTCAAATTCTCCAAATAAATAAATTATTTTATTAAATTATCAACATTAATATTTTAAAAAAATATAATTGATTGGATGAGAAAATTGGTACATTGTATCATTAAACATTGATTATATGTGTTTCACAAGGTCATAACCGTGGTTAGCAATCTGAGTATCACATGCTCCACCCTCACCACCATGTTTGTTTGGTGGATCATATCATCAATCTATATTTTCCATTTATTGAGCCTCCAATTTATTTAAATAAAGAAGCTAGGTTCCGTTTGAGATTGAAAAACCAAAACGTAAACAAAACTAACACGACAAAAGGAGTAAGGTAGAAAATAATCATTTTTGAAATATAAGAGAGGGAAACGTTCTTGTTATTTGTATTTTGGGCGTATAGAGTTCATTAATTGTAATTAACTCTTATGTGTTAAAATTTGGTCTTGTTTGAAACGTAATAAACCTTTTGTATGTGATCTCTCTCATTGTTATATGAATAGAAAGAAAATTCTGATATTTCTTTTATATTTTCAAATAAATGGTAGTATTCAATTTACGTGGGGTTAAATTTTCTTAAACTACTTTTGAAATTTTCGAACATTAAATCTTTAATAATTAATATACTGGCTTGGTGTTACACTTCATATGCTGAAATCACTTTCTTTTGTAAGTTTTTCCAGTTGAAGAATGATACATCGCTATTTTCTTTTTTAAACTAACATTATATTTTAAAGAAAAAACTATGATATATATCAATACATTTTTCAAGTGTTAGATAAAAATGCTAAGTAAGTCATTACCTCACTAATTGCAAAGAATATGTTGAGAATACGTTATGAATAATGTAACTCTTTAAAATAAATAAATAAATTCTTCAAGAAGTAAAATACAATAAATTTTTTAATTAATTTATTATTGTGATTATAATGAATTTTAATTAATATATATCTATATATGGTGTACTCTAGCTTTTATCAAAATTTTAAATAATTAATTTTTCTAATCAACAAATAGTGATAACTTATGTATCAAAATACATTTCTTCATTTTAGAAGACTCAAACTCCACAACAATTATTTTTTATTTTTCACGTCGCATATTTTTGATAAATCAATTTTGAAAAAAAAAATAGTTATCCCTTTGCATATATGATTTTAAGTATTTTAATGTCATGTTCATTTATTTTCATATTAGACCTTAGTTCTTGTAATAATGTTAAAATAACTTAAACGTATGTAATTATAATAGATCTATATTAGACAATTGAGATAAAACCATTAAATAAAATAGTCTAAAGATAATATTCTCCAAGTTTAACACATTACTAATAATTGAGAAATAAGTTATTCTATTAAATTTTCTAAAAAAATGAGAAGTACACAAAAGTATTTAAAAAACATATAATAAGCATAACAAAAATTTTATATTTTTAATTTATATTAAAAATATATTTTTAATATGTTTGTTAAAAAAGTGCTTATGTTGAACACATTCAATTTTTATATTTGGTATTAATGTTTTAAAAATTATTTCAAAAAATTTAATATTTTCTATTAAGGTAGTAAAATTTAAGTTTAACACAACCTCAACTTAACTAGGTACGATTGTTCCCAATTATATATTATAATATGATATAGTTTCTATAGTTAATATGTAATCTCCAACATATTTACTCGTGTTGATGGAACTATGCGTTCAAATCGATAACATCAAATTGGAAATCGTTATAACTATGACAACAGATAATATGATATGCCTAAATCTCAACTATAAGAAAGGTTCTTAATGACTTTGATACCATATTGAAGTTGATTTATTAAGGTTGAATTCAATGTAAGTTATACTATATTAATACGATGTTAGAGTTACTCAAAGTATATCCTAGCTGAGATTTAAGTCTATCATGCAACTTGTTATTACTCAAAGTATATCCTAGTTGAGATTTAAGCTTATCGCACAACTTGTTATTATGCCCCCTCGATTTCTATGCACAATATCTTCGACGTGAATGCACAACGTCTTTAAAGTTTAATAAGTGAGCCACACTTCCTCTCAATGAACGACTTTAATAAAATTGAGTTAAGTGCAAGGTTCACTCCATTAATGTTCTTGGTAAGAACCTAGAAATATTATCTTAGAATTGATAGTTGTTTAAAATAATAACACTCAATTATTTTATTATTCAAAAACTTGAGTAATAATTAGAAATTTTATAAATGAGTTTTATTACTTTAAAAACATTTTTATCTCTCTAAAAACCACTTTTTTATATTGTTCTAACCTCTCTCTACAATTTCTCATCCTCTATTACTCTGATTAAAGGTCTAAGACCATGGAATAATCCTCTCAACAAGCTCATTCTATTCATCAAATTAGTTTCTTTCATCAAGTAAGTTGTTTTCTTTAGTAGGTCCAAACTAGTTTGTCTCTTGCGTGTGAGCCTACTCAGTTTGCTTGTGCTCTTTTTCTCATCAATATGAGTCTCTATTGATCAGTAATCATAATAATATGTTCTTATCATTCTTGTGATGTTTTTATGTGTAGATAAAACATCTTTTGGATTGTAGTTGTTTATACTTTTTAGATTTATGTGAGTTGTCAATCAAAGTGAGGGAAGTTAATCAGAGCTTTTATATAGTTGACTCTGACTTGTGATGTTGTGAAGTTGGAATTTGAAATGGTTATTGTTTGGAGTTGTATTGAATTTGAGTATTGACATTGTTATGGTATATGTGTTGTATATGTGCTCAATTTTGTTGTTGGGAAGTTATGTGAAATCAAGTGCATTGGAGCTAAATTGTGAATTTGGAAGTATGATTGAATTGGACCTTTTTCCTTAAGCAACTGGTCCAATTGGTACAAAGAAAAACATGTTTTTTCAATTGATTGAATTAAAGAAGGAAAAGTACCAATGTGATCAATTGGTAAGTTAAAAATCTACATAATTTTAAGTATGTTGCCACGGTGCTAGAAGGCACTAGAGAGCGTTGGTTGCTAGCACAAAAATTTCAAGTCAGAGATCTATAACTCATGACAAGGCGTTGGGCAGAAGTTTTCATCCTTAGGCGCCATTCCTCCAAGGAGTTACAATGGTCTCTAATGTTGGGTGTTGAATAGTATCGCTGGGCACGCTCATTACAGAGAGTTTTAGGGGTCTCTAAAGTTGGACGCCAATTTAGGATGATGGGCTCTCCATAGGTAGTGAGCCTTTGTCACACCAATGTTGGGCATGCCTTAGGTGTTGTTGGACGTCAATTCGATTGTGTGTTATGATATATTGTTTTCTACATTTTAACTAGTTTTGATGGTTCCAATGGTTGATATTAATATTAATCATGGTTTTAAAATGGTGAAAATAATTGATATTGAAAAGGTTGTAGTATATATATATATATATATATATATATATATATATATATATATATATATATATATATATATATATATATATGAATGGATGAAATCCAAGGAATTCCATGGAGAAAATCTTATTGCTATGTTTTCTTTAGTGTGTATGCATTGATGTATAGATTTAAGTAAGGACATATCATGACACTCCAATAATAATTCACACTCATATAGAGTAGAATGAATTATGTGATGAGAGTAAGAAAAGATCATAGTCTAAGGGTTTTTTTGCCTAAGACGCGAACGAGATTAACCTTATATGTGGTAGGGTGAAACCCATTGGTAATGACTTAGTAGACTACCAAACAAGTGCATGTCTCCATTGAATCTGATATCAATGCATGTATCTAGATAATTGAGTTTATAAGAGTCTTGCATTTTATGTTTTATTTCATCGTGACTATGTCAATTGTATGG
Source organism: Vigna umbellata (assembly GCF_029865625.1). Taxonomy (NCBI): domain Eukaryota; kingdom Viridiplantae; phylum Streptophyta; class Magnoliopsida; order Fabales; family Fabaceae; genus Vigna; species Vigna umbellata. The sequence continues at coordinate 55,407,388 of NC_142165.1, read as the reverse complement.
CTTGATTATGAAATTTGTTGTTTGTTACATGCATATTCCTCTTGTAAATTAGCATATCCTTTCTTGTATTTGTGTTTCTTGTGTTGTTTTTCTTCATTTGCAATGAACACCTTTATTAACGTGAGAAGATGAAAAAATGTATTGATTTTACTCAAGAAGGAAATTAAAGTGCAAGTATATCTAATTTTTCTTTTCTTTAGCAGCATTATGGGTTTTGTTATCTTTTTAAAAAACTTTATAGTCTTTATAGTCTCTTTGTTTTATATATGCATTTATTTATAATTTAGCATATCTTTTGGGACGACTGTAATTTAGTAAACATTTACTTAGTTTTTGTGGATGATTATCAATTATATAATGTTTTATTTAATAGTTTTAAAAGATGTTATATTTTCTATAATTGTTTTATAATTAATCTTTTCACTAATTATCTTTCTTTTAAAGAAATTTAAAATGTAAGTTTTACACGAATATATATATATATATATATATATATATATATATATATATATATATATATATATATATATATAACGTATTAAACATATTTATATTATTCTTGAAAAGATATTCTAGAAATATACACTTGAAAAAATTTCGTACACCCAACAATTCCTTAACTGCTGATTATATCTATCTATGCTTCACGAACTGTTAGCTCTGGTTACCAATCGAGTAATTTGATTTGATTTGATTTATTAGAGGAGTTTCTTATTATATATTCCCTCTTAATTTATTCGTGTACTTTATTTATAAGAAAAATAAAAACAAAAAAAAATGGAAATTAACGACTTTTAGGTGTTAAGATTTATGGCATAAGAGTATACTACGTAGCCTTTTTTTTATTGACATTAATACTCAAAGTTATTATAATTTGTTTTAAAGAATAAAAAATATAAAGGAAATAGTGTTTACGGTTGAAATTATAGAGGCCCCTTGATCGAAATGAAATATTCAACTAACAAAAAAAAATCATTTAAGTAATACTATAAACGCAGGAAGACAGAAAGAAAAAAACGATGATTATTGGAGTTTTTCCGTCACATTTATGTTCATTTTCCAAGTGTGAGAATGAGAACCTCGATTAATCCGTGAAAAAAACAAGATCATGTTTGGTGCGGCGTCCCCTTAAACGTACCACTATATTTTGTGGTTCAAAATTTGCCTCTCTTCTCCCACAATTAATATTTCTACCTAACTTCGAATGGTGTTAAATTTTTGAAGCAAATGGATCCAAGAAGCACATGTTTAAATATGAAACTGACATTAAAATATGAAACATGTGTCATGCATCCTTATTTTGTATATATATGTGGGTTCATTTGTTAGAGGCTATGATTCATTGACAGAGCCTGAATCGCAGGTGATATGGATAGTTCAGAAGCAGTGTTGGAGAAAAGTGTGATGAACATCGAAGGCAGCAGAGTGGAAATGGAAGGTATCTGCTTGACATGGAAGGATGTATGGGTCACTGCTTCTAACAGAAAGAATGGAAGCATATCAATTCTCGAGGGTCTCACTGGTTATGCTAAACCAGGTCAACTCTTGGCAATTATGGGTCCTTCTGGCTGTGGCAAATCTACACTGCTTGATACTTTAGCAGGTATTTCATATTCAATAAAACAAACATAAAACACTTTTACGATTCTTCACTCCAGTTATAATTTTATTCTTTAACCAGTCACTAAATTAGGGGTTTGAACAAATTAAATAAATTGTTGTTACAGGTAGATTAAGTTCAAAGATGAGGCAAAGTGGGGAGATTCTGATCAATGGTCATAAACAAAGATTGACTTATGGAACCTCAGTATGTACAAAATCTTACTTTCATCATCAACATACTAATTACTATATCATCATCAATCTTAACATTGTTTGTATCCATGTTGTGACGACAGGCGTATGTGACACAAGATGATACCTTGTTGACAACCTTAACGGTTGGAGAAGCTGTGCATTATTCAGCTCAACTGCAGTTACCTGACACCATGTCAAAACAAGAGAAGAAAGAGAGAGCAGATTTTACAATCAGAGAAATGGGTCTTCAAGATGCCATTAACACAAGAATTGGAGGATGGGGTGTTAAAGGGATCAGTGGTGGTCAGAAAAGGAGAGTTAGCATCTGCATTGAGATTCTTACACGTCCTAATCTTCTCTTTCTTGATGAACCAACAAGTGGACTTGACAGTGCAGCTTCCTACTATGTCATCAAAAGAATCGCTTCCCTTGCTCAAAATGATCACATTAAGAGGACTGTTATAGCATCAATCCATCAACCTAGTACTGAAGTTTTTCAACTCTTCAATAACCTTTGTCTTTTGTCTTCTGGTAAAACAGTTTACTTTGGACCTGCTTCTGCTGCATCTGAGGTAATAAAAATAAGAATTACTTACTTCTGTAATAACTCCGCAGTGTTTAAAAGTTAGCTAGATTTCTATTTTTAAATAATTCTATTAGATTTTGTTTTTAAAAAAATCACTAATAATGTTAACAATATCCTACATGTTAATTCATGCTCTTTTTAATTTTTTTAACAAAGTTTTTGTCACGTATCAGTTACTGTCACGTGTGGGTGTTTATATCAAATATTATTGTTTTAATTTTAATTTTTGATTCAATTTAATCACAATTTTATCAAAATAGAAAAATATTATCTTTCCAAATTCAAAAAAAAATATTATTTGTATAAATGTTCTTTTTAATATTTTTATTAAAAATAATTTTTTAACTTATTAATTATCATATATTATTAATTTATTTTGTTAATCTATATTTTTTTATAAAATTAAAATTAATTAAGTATAAATATTTTTACAGAAAAAATAAGTATTTAATATATCATAATCCATGTTTTTTTATAAAAATAAATTAATTAATAGCATTTACAGAACCACTATACACATCCCCACAAAGTGGAACCCTATTCAATTAAGCATAAAAATAAATACCAGATTTTATGTATTCTATTCCATTGTTAGTGTGTTTTACCAATTTCTTTTTTTCTAATCATAAGCCTCCCCTTTCTTATTATGCTTATGTAGTTTTTCGCTTCATATGGCTATCCTTGTCCCACTCTCATGAATCCGTCTGATCATTTACTGAAAACTATAAACAAGGATTTCGATCAGGTAAATAAAATGACCAAGTTTCCATATTCTATTCTTCTTTATAATACAAGATAAACACAACTGTAATCGACAAAATCCAATTAAAACGTGTTATGATTGATCTTATATAGGACATTGAGGTGGGTTTAGCAGTAACTACAAACTTGCCTACAGAAGAAGTAATTCACATCCTTGTAAACTCATACAAATGCTCTGAGAGGAATCAAGAAGTTCAAAGTGAAGTAGCTTTACTATCTGAGAAGGTAACCCTCAATGCTTCTCTAACATTCATAAATGCTCACATTGCAAATACTTAACATTAACTTCAACTGGTTTCAGAAGAAAAGTTCATTGGATGTGAAGAGAGTACATGCTGGCTTCCTTAACCAGTGCTTTGCTCTTACCAAAAGATCATTCGTCAACATGTTTCGTGATCTGGGCTATTATTGGTTGCGCCTTGTCATATATATTGCATTGGGTATAAGTTTAGCCACTGTTTTCCATAATTTGGGCACAAGTTATGACTCCATTAAGGATCGAGGTTCTCTTGTTGCTTTCATAGTTGGATTCCTCACTTTCATGACCATTGGTGGATTCCCTTCCTTTGTGGAAGTCATGAAGGTAATTCACAAATTCTTCATCGTCTTAGATTTTTCTTTTCCGTAACAAATTATAAGCTATTCACATTCTAAAATGTCATTGACAGAAGTGAGAAAATAGCATTTTAATCAATGTGGAACTTTGAATTCACTTTGAATTTTGAATTTCTAGGTATTTCAACGAGAAAGAGAAAACGGGCATTATGGTGTCACTGCATTTGTGATTGCAAACACCTTATCATCTATACCATTCTTGGTATTGGTTGCAGTAATTCCTGGGGTTATAGCTTACTACCTTCCTGGTCTTCAGAATGGATTCGAACATTTCGTGTATTTCATTTGTGTTTTATTTTCTAGTCTGATGTTAGTGGAGAGTCTTATGATGATAGTTGCGAGCATTGTTCCCAACTATCTAATGGGCATCATAACTGGTGCTGGAATTCAAGGAGTAATGCTTTTACTGAGTGGCTTCTTTAAGTTGCCAAACGATATTCCCAAGCCAGTTTGGAAATACCCTTTACACTACGTTGCTTTTCATACCTTTGCCAACCAAGGAATGTTCAAGAACGAGTATGAAGGACTAAGATTTGAAGCAGAAAATGATGGAGGAAGCTCACACAGTTACATCACTGGTGAAGAGGTTTTGAGAAATGTGTGGCAAGTTGACATGAGTTACTCAAAGTGGGTCAATCTTGCAATCTTGCTGGGGATGATTGTTCTGTATCGAGTATTATTTTTGGTTATTATCAAGATTGAAGAGAAGTTGAAGACCGTTGTTGTCCCGCTGTCTTCCAAGAGATCAACACAAATTATGGAAAACCCCAACGCCACTCCTTCGCATTCACAAAATACTTAGTTATAAACGTTATTACTTTTTCCACAAATTTTAATTGTAATGAATTAACTATAATTAGATAGACATGTGTGGTGTGTAACATATGATAATCTATATGATTTTTAAGTGTGTTTTGTATTTGGCTTGTATCACCTACATCTTGGACAAATAACTTTGTAATCCTTCAAACTCATACAACATTAAATGACAATAGTGAGGAAAAAAAAAGGACAAAAAAACGTCACATATTTAATGTCTAGCTGTCTAAAATTTTATGTAAAAATTGTGTGATGACTATCTTTCTTATTAAAACAACGTTGTTTATGTCAAACTCGTTTTATGTAAGATGCACTAGTGTTAATAAAGGAAAACGACAATGATTATTTTCACTTATACACAGCGGTTGACGAACCAAGGTATATATAGACGAGACAAAAAGGGGTAGACTTTTTGCCTTAGTTATGAACCGAGGTAAAACGGGGTAGGCTTTTGCTTCGGTTCAAATGCAACCGAGGCAATGAAGGGTATTTAATATAACTTTTTTTTTAATTTTTTTGTGTTTTTCATCAGATTTTTTTATTTTTTATTTAGGTTCAAGAAGATGTCCTCAGACCTATCAGCAATAGATGGATCCGATGATACTCTTTGAAGAACTTCAGCTGTAGAGTCATAAATCTGCAGATGTTTTAGCTGAGATACACTTCCTCCTGTTCATCCTCACTCCATGGAATAAATTTCGTATATTCTAGGCATGACACAATCCTATATCAAACATGATTGTTGCTAATACCTATAAAATAATGCAAGTAAAAGTAAGAACATAACAAACCAATTGCAGTCATGAAACAAGAACAAAAAGAATATACAAAACAACAAACATCAAAGCAAGCTCAAAACTTTAGGAAACTTAAGCAAGTTCAAAACTTTAGGAACTCCATCGCCCATGGAACACAACTTAGCCTTGAGATCCTCGTAGTACATCAAAACCATAGCTTCCAGGTACACTTCCACATCGTTGTAGTCATTAATCTCCACCGACTGTCGCAATGAAACTTCTCCACGAAGAACCGACTCTTCTCGGCCAAAACGCTCTTCCAGACCTCCGTCAACACCCTCAGGCCGTCCTAGGCGACCACCTCCATCAGCACTCGTCACTTAACCATCAATGTTGAAACACAATAAAAACTCTAGAAAGGGAAGGGTTTAACTAGGGTTTTTAAAACTTTTCATAAATAAGTGATTAAGTATTTCTGAAAGAGTTAAAAGACCTGTAATAAGCATTAAACACTTAAGTATTACTAAGAGCATTTATGAAAACTTTTAAAACGAAAGCAAAAAGGAAAGTTTATTTTCATACTGGTTCATTCCAAATTGAGCTACATCCAGTTTTTCCTTAAGCACTCTTAAAGGGTTACAGTAATCTTCAAAGATTAAAACACGATTTTAACTACCCTTGATTTTACAACTAAGCCAAATGGTTAGAACGAATTTCACCACTTCTGGTATAAAGTTAGTCTAATTGATTACTGCTTTTAACTCCACTGAGTTAAACTTACAAATGTCTGAATTCACTTCTTAATCTAAAAAACAACAAGTTGCTTTTCGAAATACATTTATAGAAGATTATTCTCAAAGAGGATATGAAATCAATACAATAAAGTTCTAAAAACTTGTAAAGAAAACTTTTATTTTTCAAAGAGTCTTAAACGACGTGAGCTTTAAAGAGAAAACAACATCGTGAGTGTAAGCAATATAATTCTTGTTATTGTCTTCTCTCCATGCAATATAATTTATATAAACTTCTTCGAAAGAGCTTTCACTTTCTTGGAGGAATCTAGCCTTTTAGTTAGAGGTCAGTGTTGCATGTACAGAAGAGACAAACAAAAGGTATGAAAGAAATATTCCTAGAGTATATTATCTCTTAACGTTTATCTAATTCTGACATAGACTTTTGAATAAAAGTTTTGTATTGGAATTCACATTAGTGCAAGAAAGGTTTTTTATACCTGTTAAAAAAGATTTTTTATATCGATTTTTTTGCAGTATAAAAGTAGGGAGTATAGAAAGTTTTCAAATTTTTATACCGGACTTAGAACTGTTATTAAAAAGTTTAACTTTTACACTGGTTCTATCTACACCAGGTATAAAAGTTTGTTTTTATACCTGATATTCCGAAAGCAGGTATAATATTCCCCGTCATTGGCAAAAATATCAGTTTTATACTTGCTAGTGCTAGAACAGGTATAAAAGAGTCTCACTTTTATACCTAGTCATCTTATAAACGGTGTACAAAGTGATGTTTGTTTTAGAGTATTGGATTTGTATGTGCTACTATCTATATCCAAACTTGCATAAAATTCAATCCCATACATAATAAAGTCTAAATAATCAATAATAAGCAAAATAATAAATATTGTTTCTATTAACACATCAAAATGTAATATTTACTCAACAAAGTTCATAAATATATTTACCTAACATAGTTACTTAACATAATTACACATAAAATAGTTCCTCAACTCAAAATGTAATATTGAAACATCTAATAATTTACAAACGGTTAAAAGAAATGCAGCCCACTCCTCCCGAACATCCTTTATAACATGTTATTCCATTAGAGACGTGTCATCAAATATCTACACAATGAATAGTTTGAGTCAAGTTATAATAATAGTGTTAAATAACATTTATATAAATAGAATTTTATTAATAAAAATTACATACTTATTATTGTAAATAAGGTGTTGAGTACGCTTGCTTTTTTCCCTTTTCAAAAGCTTATAAGAGGTACTTTTGGACTTGAGATCTATGAATAAAATGGTGAAACAAACATGAATAAAATTGTATGCTGCTAGAGAAAGACACAAAGAAAATGAAACATTAAAAGACATTGATGTGTACTAGAAGTCTACAAAGCAAAGTAAATTGTAAAAAAGAAACTTGCCTCTTTAGCTCATCTTGTAACTCTGACATATTGTGAACTCTAACAAATTTCCTTATTATTGAAGTAATTCTAAGGTTTCAGAGAGAATAGAGAAATGTCAGGAAAGGCAACATCATGTTATCAATAAATGCCAAATTAACGGAGAGGTGTGACAGTTAACAAAAACTATCAACATATGGATCTTGAAACATTCCAGTACCTTTTGCACTCCTCATCCTCTTCGTATAATTGAGCTTCAAGCTCCTGAATTATAGAATTAAGGCTATCCAGTTCTTGAATACTCTCATCAAGGTAGACCTTCAAAAATAAGAATTTATACATTTTTTTCAAATTAAATTTAGGGAATCTAACTGGAAGGTTGACTTCATCAGTATCCCCATGACATCATATGAAACAACATTTCAATATCAAGACATCATATGCAACTATAAGAGATAAAACTAACCTCTAGCTGGAATTTTCGGTTCTGTAGAGCACTGATACCTAAATCTACTTTCTTCAGCTGCAAAAGTTACAAAACTATAAAAACACATGCAATTTTCGATAACAAACTAGGGAATCTTCCACATATTTTTTGCTATAGAAAGATTAAAGAGAGTTTCCAAACTTGTTCCTCAAGTATCACTTTGACCAGTAATACCCTATTTTCTCCTATGTCTTCTGTCCCTGCAACAACAATTAATGATATTTATTTTAGACTAAAAACATGAATAAAGGCATATGCTCCAAGAAAAAAGTGAAATAACATATGCTCCAAGAAAGGCATATTCCACAGTCAAAAGAAAGACATTTTAATTTTAACATATATACATGGAAGAAGAACAATAATAGAGCATTAGTTCCCACAAAAAAATAAAAGATGTATACGAAAGTATCCATAATGATTCATGTTTGATTTACCTTTTGTTCTCCAAAGACCTTGTTGTTATCATAACTGTCAATTCTATTATTTGTTGTTACCCTAAATGCTTGTATTGTTATCATAACTGTCAATTCTGTTACTTGTTGTTACCCTAAATGCTTGTAATCTCTATACTATAAATACCCGAACTCTATTGAGAGATTCATAAAATCAATAACAGGAAAACTCTTTAGTCTTTAATTCTTAGTTTCTTCAAATTTTACCTACCATTCAAGGTTTGAACAATGAAGACACCAACCTAAGAACATAAAGCATAAAATTGCCAGTGAAGAAATAAAAATAAATATGTAGTTGACAAAAAAGATGAACCTCTAAGGTACAACCAATTAATAAATGACACTAAAATTAAGGAGCAAGAAGAACTATAAAGTTGTGTCTGACCACACATTCTTTGGCGGCCTCTTGCATCTTGAGTTGGTGAGTACCTTCGAGGAGATAAATGTCTAAGAAAGATCTAAGGTAACACTGTAGTTCCATAGATTCAAGGAATTAAGCATAAAAAACATTGCCAAGGAATTACAATTTCGTGAACCACACCAGCATCACCTTTAAGATAAACCAATCAGTAGAATTCCTACTGAAGATCTCTCATCTAAATGAAATATCCATACTGCTTGAAATGCAATAGTCTCAACAAGATAATGTAATCGTCCTACCATTGAATAAATTTATCTGACATCAATCCCATATGCCATTTGTTATTGCATATCTAATCTTTTGTATCTGCTTACATAGAATCAATGGACATATGAACTAGTCCTATTAAATAAGTGACTATTTTGAAGATTACGATATTCACCTGAACAAACAAAATAACAGAGTGTCAATAAAACAAGTTGGGGGTGTAAAAGTATAATTTTCAGGATATGTTGTGATAGTGGCACGGGCAACTCATCCCTGTATAATTTACAAATTTTATATTTGAAAGAATATAAAATTCGAAAGAGTCCAAGTTGTAACTGGATTGAGGTTGATAACAAGGTACATGTGTTCACTGTATATTATACCAGTCATCCACAAATTGTCTTAAGTCAGAGATTTGAGCGAAGAACATTTGATGATCCATTTGAAGTTTATAGAGCATTGAGTTATTTATTTGAAACTATAGAATTTAGTTCACTATGGAAGTTTCTTTTTCTTTTTGAATTTTAAGATAGATATATAAAAAGATCCAAACTGCGAAATTTTCAATCCCGTGAAAGCAATTCATGATAATTAATAAACACCTACTCAAAAAGCAACAACCAATATCAACATCAAGATTTTTAAAAATGATCCAGCAGTACCATTTCGATCACAATATCAAAATTTGTTTGTCCCGCAATCACATCACAAGTTGCGGTCAGATTACTCTACAATTTCTCCCAAAATCAATTAATGCGAAACTTTTAAAACTTAAAACCCAAAACTCTATTTCATCCAAAGTCATATCCAAGTAATAAAATCTAACTATTTTCAAATGAACGATAAAAAGTAAAAATAAAAGTAGAAGTAAGAAGTTAACTTGAGACGAGATTTTACCCAAGGCTGCTCATATGCTCTTCTGTATCTAAACAGTATTTCATCCTCCGAGTATTCCACACCATACTTTTCGCCAATCGTCCTATAAATCTACCAAAAGCATACAAATCGGAGTTAGTTCCAAGTCGAATATCTAAAAAAGAAACCATCCACAGAAAGAAACCGGTAGAATGTGATTATAATCGATGGAAGATGTAGATTGAAGGTGAAATAGTGTTTAAATGAAGTTTCAATCGGTCAAAGATGAGAAATTGAGGAAATGCGGGAGAAATCCTAACCTGAAGGTCAGGAAGATGCTCTGTGATGGTGAAGGATGACCTCTCGAGCCACTAAAATCTCGAGGAAGACAACGCGCACAATGAGAAATGCTTGCGAGAGAGAAAATAAGGCAAAGAAGATGTGAATGCTCCTTCCTGAGTGAGTGAATGAGATAAAAGATGTGAGGAACAACTTTAAACGCAACTTCACCCAACCTCAACGGAGAACAATGGCGAATTTTTTCATAGAAGAGAAAGTACGGCGAGAAATGTAAAATAATTCATACCAGTTATAATATTTAACGGTATAGATCAATAATTTTATTACAATAATGTCATCGTACCACTTTTATACTTGTTTTTATTATAATAGGTGTAAAAAAGTTTTTCATATTTACAAAACTGCCACCGTAACACTTTTTATACCCTGATGAATTTTAACCCGTATAAAAAATCGATATAAAAAATATATTTTGCATGAGTGTCATAAAAAAAGAACACAACACAACAAATAAAAGAGTAATTAATAATATCTACATGCATTAAAGTGTTAAACGATCTTAATCGTTTAGACATTTGCACATGAGTAAGCGTTTACACACAATCTCTTTGAATAACTTACAATATTTAAGATATATAGCATTTAGCTTTTTTATCCTAGACAGTTTGTTTATTAAACGTTAGTTCGTTGTTAAACTTCAAAACTATAGTTTAAACAATCTTATCTTAACAAAAAAGTATATTTTGTAATATTAATACCTAAAAACATCTCCCGAAGAAGAAGAGAAAGAAATTGTTTTAAAAATTTTATTTAATATGCATTTAATATATTTAGGAGTTATTTGTTTCAAAAAGTTTATTTCAAAATATATATATATATATATATATATATATATATATATATATATATATATATATATATATATATATATAAAAGCTTCTTCTATAAATTATGTTCTTTAAACATTGTTTTAAAAATGTTTTTCACGAGTTCAAGAATTTTATTTCAAATATGCTATTCCATAAAGTTTTGAAAGTTTATTATGAAATATTTTTATTACGGATAATCCGAAAGTCACTTTACCAAACATAAAATTAATTTGAAAATTATGAAGCTGTGATTAGAAATTTCGGTGAGTTAGAAATTATGGGGTGCAGTAAGAAAAGGCCACAATTGATTTCGAATATGGAATGTTCAAAACAAAACAGGGCCAATTTAAATTCTTGGATGAATTAGGCCCTATTTACACTGGGCTAACTTCATTTGTGCAAAAATAAAAATAAAAGTATCATGCAAAAATAAAAATAAAAGTATCATGCATAGTAGCTTACGATGGAATCATATACTTTTCCTTCTTTTAAAGTACTTTTTTACCATTAAATTTTAGTAATTTTTATTTACTTCTTTATGTTTTGAAAATACTTTTCAATTAATGTGAATCTTCCAAGTTAACATTAATGAGGAGTAACAAGATAAGAAAAAAGTTAAAGTTCGTATACATTTTTAATGCTGGTTTATTTTCATATTTGAGCATATGTGAAGACGAAATTTTTATCCACTTTTGTTTCCATGCATGTAAAGAAATTTTAGAGATCTGATTTGTGTGAAAGATGGTGGGAGTAATCCACGCAAGTTGCAAAGATGGGAGATTGTTCTGTTCATTTAAACGAAAAGATCAAAATACTCTTGTTTTATTTTGCAAAAAATTGAAGATGTTTGGAGAGATTCCTTGGAGTCAATGCATGGGTTGGAATTAATTATGGGGAGAGAGAATTGATTCTTTCAAATAAGGAAGGCAGTTTTTGTGTAGTGGGGTAAGCATGTAATCCATTATGTGAGGAATGGAATCGATTATGATTTGGTAATAGAATGATCAATCGATAATATGGAGAGAGATGAAATTGGTAGAATCAATTATGTAGTCTTATTGAAGTGATAGAATTAATTATGGTTTGGTAAAATCAATTATGGTGTGATAGAATAGATTATGTTTATGTTCAATGTGTGGTAGAATCAATTCTGGGAGTGATTATGGGATTGGTGGAATCAATTCCATTGTTGTTGGAATCAATTATGACCATTGAAATCGAGCTTGTCAAGCTAAACCCAGCTTACCGACCTTGCTTGCCGACCTTACCAATCTAAACTGACCTTGCTTGCTAACCTTATCGAGCTAAACCAAGGTTGTTGATCTTACTTATCAAGTTTGGCCAGCTTCTCCTCTGTTGCCGAGCTTGACAACCTTCTCCTCTACTGTCGAGCTTGACCAGTGAAACCAAGTCTGTTGAGCTCAAATCGCGTTTCTTTGGTTGGAGGATGTCCATTAATTTTTTTTCAATTTTAATTTCTTTTTTATCATTAACAATTTCAATTTCATTTTAATATAATTTCGTGTACGTAAATTTAAATTTATATCAAATTTCAACACAAGAAAAATTTGGTAATAATTTATTTCTATCAATTAAAACATTTTTTAATTTATTTCACATGTCACATCATTCTAAAACTCTTATAATCTTTTTCTTCAAATTCGTTCATTCATCCCTTCAAATGTCATAATTCAAACACACTAGAATCCTCTCTCTATTTTCTCAAATTCATCCACTCACTCTCTCTCACATCCACTCTCTAATCCAAAAACTAACTAAATGTTTCAAATCAATTGCTTTTTTTGTGAATTTTGTACAACTAATTATGTTTTTTTTTGTTTAATAAATTTTAAATTTACAAAATAAAAAACAAAAGATAAAAAGTTTAAAGAATAATTGTATACTATATTTTTTTTTCCTTTAATAAATCACACATAATATTTATTAAAGACAAAATATTGAATTACTAACTAAATTCAAACAGAATTAAAGGAATTAAAAATTTTGTATTAATATTATAATTATTTTCTTATTGCATTAAAAATAAAGTATGTCAATTCTTTAGTTCAACAATTTCGATTCCAGTTTATTAAGACTTATTGTAAATCACACGAATTGTTATTTATCATATGTTATCTTCAAATTTTACTTTTGTCTTCATTAACTAAATGATATATTTTGATTAGTCTGTCATGCAAATCAATTCATCTCTTTTATTCCTCATATTCTTCCAAGTAGAGTCTTTGGTACTCTTAATTAAACACTTGATCAAACTTACAAGGAAATTCAAAACTATACTCTAGATCATATTATAATAATAGATAGTTTAAAGTTATTAAATGTTATTATTAAAAAATAATAAAACCAAATAAGTTTTTTCACTAGAAAAAAGACTTATTGTTAATAAAAAATAATTTTTAAATTTAAGAATTAATAACATATTTAACTTAAACTATAACCAATCAGAATTTATTTTAACTAAATGTTAAAGTTATAATTATATAATAAATATGCACTTATGTTACATTAGAAAAAGCATAATAAATAAAATATTTACACATTTTACCAATCTAGATTGTAGGTATAAAAGAATACATTGAATATCTTTGAAAGTTGTGATATAGCAAGTTAATAAGAATCACATATTTGTCGAAAGTAATAATGAAGTTTTCTTCAGAGCATACAAATTTCATTAAATTTAACTAGAAGATGACTTGTTACTGTTAAGCATAAAACCTACAAATATCTCATCATCCTCCCAAGAGTGAAAAACTACTAATTCAGATGTTATTTGGGAGGGCTGAAGAGAAGAGCAAATTGGCGTAAGAAAATGAACACTTTGCAAATCTCAAATGCATTAATCGGAAGATTGGGAAATTTGGGAGGAATGAAAGGAGGGAGAAATTGGTTTAGACAGTATTTTTAGAATTTGAAAAAAAAAAGTGTAATGGTAAAATTTTGAGAAAAAATGCCTATAAATATGGGAGAATGAAAATAAAGAATATATTATAATTTTAGTAGGTTTTAAACCTCTTCAAAAAAGAATTAAAATCTCCATAATAATTTTCATTTTAACAATCTATCATAATCATCCTAAATTATGTTAATTTGTGAAAATTTTTGTAATTTCCCCAAATTAACATTCACTATATATAATATTTTTTAGTGAAAATAGATAAAGAAAGATACAAAGGACGATAATGTCTTTTCTATCATGGAAGAGATCTTTAATAAAGAAGAATTGAACCCAAGTTAATTTCTTAAAAAATTGGTCTTACTGATAAGAACAAAAATATACTTGTTAGTGGTGAGTGTTGGAAAAGTTGGTCTGTAGGATTTCATGAACAAAACAATGAGATACAATGGTGGTGTTAAGAATGTAGCAACCCATATTCATATTTGCATATACACAATTTATTTATAATATATATCTTAAATAAAGGTTTACATCATTCAAGTATTTTGAAAAGAATGTATACACAGGACATACACAAGCATACACATACACACATTCTCATACATAAAATACAATAAAAACAAAAAACACATACACACATTCTCATACATAAAATACAATAACAACAAAAAATTAGGTTTAATGTCTCTCTAAGTCCTTATTTTGGTCTGAAATCTCAAATAGGTCTCTTTTTTTGCGGTTCAATTGGGTCCTTATTTTTATAAAATTTGAGCAATCAGAGGTCTGGCATCAAATTGAACAAACCGTCGTTTGATTAGGCATTACGTGGCATGGACAATGTTTTCACTAATCACACGTGGAATTAAAGAGGAGTTTTGTATTAAAAAATATGAAAGCACAGTTGTTACATCATCTTTAGAGAAGGGTATACTGGGAAAACTTATTACGATTCCCATTTCAGTCATTCGTATTCCCCTTTTCCTTCTCATACACCACCAGAACAGAACATGAATAGAAATGATGCAGAGCCTGAACCTCAAACCACGCCTTCAGCTCCACCAACTGCTCCAAGATGGCGCCAAAAACCTCCACTACAAAGTTGCAATCAGGGTTGGAACGAGAATCGTCAGAGTTGGAGGAGACAAATTTGCGGAGGACCAGGGCGACACCCTCGGCGGAGAGAGTCTGGTGGAAGGTTTTGGAAGGTTCCTAGGAGGAGAGGGAGTCCTTGATGCCGGTGAGTCGAAAGTCGAGGGGGATGGTTGAGGTGGTTTTGTCTTTGTTGAGGCATTTGGCGATGTAGTCTTCGGAGTGACCAAGGTGCAAGGTTCGGGAGCCGATTTTGACGTCCATGACGGAGGGTTTGGTGTAGGGGGCGATGAGGTCCTAGAGGAGAAGGTGGGTGTGGGGGTCGGAGCCGTCAGAGGCAGGAACGACGGCGGTGCCGTGGAATGCCGGGAAGAAGGGACGGATGGAGGGTGGGACGGCGAGGGCGGTGCCGTGGCTTGTAGAACTTTCCAGAATCGTCCACCAGCGGACCCAGAACCATTCAAAACCATTTTCCAATTTCCAATCAAGAAAAACACTAAATCACACAAAAATGGAGATATTATCACAAATGTGGACTCTGTTAGGGTTACTCACCGTGCTCCAAAACGTTCTCCCATCCCAGCTTCTCTCATTGCTTCATTCCTTATACGAATCTCTGCAAGATCTGCTTTCTCCATATTCCTATTTTGAGATTCCAGAGTTCAACGGCTACTGCGGCGTCGACCTCAACGACATCTACCGCCACGTTCACCTCTACCTCAATGCCGTAAACCACGCCCCCCGGCGCCGCGTGCCGCCGACTAACACTCTTCCGCTCGCCTTCCTCGAACTGCATCTCCTTCGCCGTTGCCCCGAACCACACCGTCCACGACGCCTTCCGCGGCCAACGCGGCACATGGACGCACCATGTTGAGATCGTGCAGGACTCACTTGAGGAGAAGTGCAGCTTCACACTCCGCTTCCCGAAGCGCCACCGCCACTCTGGTTGTGTATGAGAAGGAGAAGGAGAAGGGGAACACCAATCTCTGAAGTGGGAATTGTAATAGGAATCGTAATAAGTTTTCCCACTATGCCCTTTCCTAAAGCTGATTTAACCTCTGTGCTTTCATAATTTTTAATATAAAACTCCTTTTTAATTCCAAGTGTGATGAGTGAAAACACTGCCATGCCACGTAACGCACAATTAAACAGTCATTTGTCCAATTTGACGGCAGACCTCTAATTGTTTCAATTTTACAAAAATAAGGACCCGATTGAGACGCAAAAATAAGGAGACCTATTTGAGATTCTGAACAAAAATAAGGACTTACAGATACATTAAACCAAAAAGTTATAACACACAACTATGTACATCCAAAAAATTTATTGAATTGTGATAATATTCAAATCAACTCTTTATTCTTATAATAGTTTTTTACTTTTTTATTTAATACTTAATATTAAAAGTTTGATGAATATTTACTTGGAAACCAACATAGAAAACATATCATCTAATCTCAACTTATATTATAGTGTGTTTTGATAAAATTAGTGTAACTATTTATGCAAATTGTAATCTTAAATTGATCATGGTCTCATGCATATTATATATATTCACTAGTGTAAAAAAGTCTTTTCACGATACTGATTAATGACGTTTTTCGAGCTAGCAAATTCAAATAAGAACATGGTGATAACACTGTAATTAAGATGAACATTTTTGCGATGATTCCTATATTAATTGCCGTTAAATTTCAATATGGGAGAAACAACAACAATTTTACCATTAACCATCATTTAAATGTTAAAAATGACGACAGTTTGACCTTTAATCATTTTTAAAAACTAAGAAATAACAACAGTTGCATGCAATAATCTTTATTAAAAATGTTTAATCTTTTTAATTCTTCATGCATGCACAGTTATTCTCCTCGTATTCTCGCTGTCGATGAACACTGCACTCCCAAAATTTGTGATCAAAGCCATTTTTTGAGCACATTTAGCATCATTCTTTGTTGGACCACTCACATTAGGGTTCGTCATTGTCTTCTTTAGTTTTTTTTTCCGTCTATTGTCATATGCGGTGAGCCTAATTGTCTTTCCCGCACCATTGTTCGCATGCGACGTCTCCCCATGCCACCATTGCTCGCTCGTCAGTTGAAGTAGTTGTTGCTCACACAACATTGGAAGTCACTGTTGCTCTCGCTATCATTCGTGCACACACATTTTTGTACGTGTCTTTCTTGTAAGTCCATCCATTTCTTTTCGCCATCAATCTCTTCTCTCTCATTTCTCCATTGGGATTACTTTGGTTGGCGTACATTGTTCATTTTTCTCATGGCTTTCCTCTTAATGCTACTCTTCATTCCACATAAGTTGGCTTCTTCTTTTTATTTAATTAATATTTTTATTTATAAAATTATATATATATATATATATATATATATATATATATATATATATATATCATTTAGAGATATTTAATCCATTTTATTATTTAGAGAATTTATTGAATGCATTGTCATATTTATGTTGGACTCAATAAATGTGGTTATATTTTATCAATTCCTAGTTAGATTAGAAATATTTGTTTTATGGAACATGTTGGTATTCACTTCAGTGTCCATCCCCTGACAATTATTATTTATTATTTTTTATTTGTTACACTACTTCATTGAGTAATTCTTAGTTTCTCATTTAAAATTTAATACATTCATTCACGTAGTATTCCTTCAATTTTAAATATCTTTTTTTATGTTAATTTAAAATTTATATGAAAAGTAATGGAGGTTATACTAACAATAATTGTTTTAAATTTTGAATTTTCCAGTTAAATAGTTTGAGAACAGTAATAATGTTTTATTAGTTTATTAGTTCATAAATTATATATATATATATATATATATATATATATATATATATATATTAGTTGATTTTGGTTTATTGCACTTTATATTAATTTTGTGTGCATATTTGACCCTACAAATTTTGATTCATCACTTTCATTTCGTATCACCTGAAGATCAATGTGAAATGATGTCAAAATTTTGTAAAATATAAGAGGTGATAATGACAGTTTATGTACTATTCAATTATAATAAAAATGAATATTTCATAATGAGATAAATTCATATCTTTTATAAGAAAAAAATGAGATTTGCATACATAGAAAACTAATTTTGATCATGTATCTACATAACATAGATATGCATAAAAGTTTTATTAATTTATCACATATAAGTGATGATTATGAGAAAGGGTGATAGAGTGTATACAATTCACTTAACGTAATGCTGGTAATATAGAAAACATAATAAGGACGAGGTGTCCTTGTGTGAATTATTTGAATAGGAGAAGATTGAATGTTGGCAAGTTAGAGAACATCTTTTGTGCGATGGATTTTTGAAGAATTACACAACATGGACGTGGCATAGTGAATTGTTAGACATGTCAAGTGTGTTTGAAACACAGGAATATGTTGATTGGACAATGAATGATAGATTAGAGGACATTATCTGTGATATTTAAGTATAGTCTTTTACTGAAGCGATGTATGAAATTATGTCTAATGATGCAAAGACTTCATTCTATCCTAGTTCAACTAACTTCACAAAATTATCAACAGTGTTAAGGTTGATGAATTTGAAGGCATTGAATGAATGGATTGATAAAAGCTTTACAAAATATCTGAAGGAAACGTTTCATGAAAGTAAAACACTACTTGATCAAAACTAGAAGGAAAAAAAGATACTTTGTCCTATGGGTATGGAATATCAAAATATTCATTCATGTCTTGATTATTGTATTATGCATAAACAAGTGTTTGCAGAGGTAAGAAGTTTCCCCATGTGTGTTTTGTCATATTATAAGGTCAAAGATGGTGATTAAGAGAATACTAATGAGATCACAAAGCATGACTCTAATTAATGTTAATGTTTATTTTGTGTGTAGCAACATGGAGTGGAGTTACATGTGAATAAAAATAAAATATTGTTTGTCAAGGATTGACTGTCCATATTGAGAGAGGTTGCTACAACCATGGAGATAAACCTAGTGGAGATTCCAGGGATGTCACTATTTTTAGCAGCGATAGTGAGCTTCCATTATACATGTATAAAATTTATTTGATGGCGAATTAAACATATCTTTTATATTATGAATCATGTAAGTTAACTTTTAAAATCAATTTTATTTGTTACCTTATTTTATGTTACTGATGTATCAAATTTAAGTACTTGCATGATTTATATTTGGAAGCGGAAAAGGATGACGCATATGGATTTATAAACCCTCAATTCATGACCTAGTGGGTAACAAAAACAAAAACACAAATGTACAAAAAAAATTCCTTATTGAGTCAAAATAAGCAAATTTACTTTGCTTCACATATAGTTGAATAAGTTTATTCTTTTTTAATAACTTATACTTTTGTAATTTTAAATATGTTTTAATTAATTTCAATATAGTCATCATTGACGGCTACTACTTATATTAGTACCAGATTGTATCGTTGCATGATTTTTATCCTTGCATCAAAATCTCCTTAATTACTTGAAAAATATAGTAGATACGTAAGTCTATTTTAAGAAACGCCTACTACTACATTGCCCTTGAATATACAATGTCATATTTTCCAACATCAAATATTCTTATTTTAGTTGTTTTGGAGGGCATAACATATTGAGTAGTAGAACAAGTGTCACAACTCAAAAAGTCACAAGGGTGTCCCTTAAGGTATTTATCTACATAATTTTACTATCGGTGTAGGGAAATAAAATAATTGGAGTGTGTGTGACTATTACGTCACAGATCACAAACATTATGCAAGCCAATTATGAAAGTGGTTGGGATGATGTAATATGTTATAACTCGCTATTAAACATATAAAATAATTCATTACCTTTATATGTACTAATGTTAACTTTAATTCATTTTTGTAGAATTTTGATGACGTATAACCATTGGAATCAAAAGCATTAGACTATGTTTAGAAAACATGGACAATGTATTTTCTTCTTAGGGTAACACAAGAAAACTCTAGAAATGAGGGCTTTGAATAAAGTTTTAATTTTTTTTTTCACAAAACGATATTTAATCTCTTTTACAGGGGTTAGACAGTCTGCAATAGTTATTAAACACTTAAGTATTTAACATAACGTTTAGAGAAAGCCTTTGAAAACCAAAAGTAATAAGGCACACTTATTTTTATATTGGTTCACTTCAAATTGAGATACGTCCAATTCTCTCTTAAGCACTCTTAAGGGGTTCCATTAATCACAAAGGATTGCAAACAAGTTTACCCACTACTAGTATACAGCTAACCCAACTAGTTAGGACGAGTATAACCACTTCTAGTATGAACTAGTCTAACTTCCTAGATGGTTTAACTCCACTGAGTTAACCTTACAAGTATTTTACTTCACTTTTGAAAGAAAACAACAAAATATTTTATAAATTAACATAATGTGTAACCCTTGTAGAGAAGATTTGAAATCAATACAAAGAGATTTTGAAAACTTGTAAAGAGACTTTTCTTTTTCAAAGAATAAGCGTTAGACAATGGAAGCTTTAGAGAAAACAATAGTAGGAGAATATGCATAAATAATTCTCTATTCTTAGATCTCTTCTTCTTTTCATAGAGTCCTCTTTATATAGGCATCTTTGAAAAAGATTTGTTACTCAAATCTTTTGACTAAATGTTTAGGCATTATATAGTCATTTAGGCATTATACGTGTACTATCACATAGGTGTTATATGTTTGAGTAACTTATAGCGTTTAGGATATTTTTAATATATAGCGTTTAATATCCTAGACAGTTCACATTGGTCAACAATATTTCTTTTGAACGCTTTGTTAAACTTTAAAACTAAGTTTTCCTAGATGATCTTTCTTAATACTTAGATATAAGAATTTAGAGTAGTTGAAAAGTTAGAGTATATTGGTTTATACTTTTATATCTTTATGAACTTTATTTTTCAAAGATTAGTTAGTTATAGTTAGAAATTGAACTGTTTAAAGTATCATTGTGAATGTGTTTGTCCAAAATTCATGTAGGATTGTTGTAGAACGAATTTGTAAATGCTTTATTTAAAAAAAATGTCATTTTTAACAACGGTTATGGTAAACACCTCTCCATTGTCTTTATAATGGTGCTAAAAAAATACATATTATTGATAGTAATACTCTTTTTATCACTAATATTGGTGACCTAAATCTTGATTCTTGGAATTGGAATGTGTTTATCTCACTTGGACTTGATTCCAATTTATTATTTATTGGTCAATTAGTGGACAATAAATGTGATGTTAAATTTTCCGGATTTGGTCGTCTTATGCAGTAGTAGGTATCGAGGAAAGTCATAGCGAAGGGGCTTAAAGTAAGACTAATTTTCATTCTATTTATTTCTAATTATCTATTTTGCTTGTAATGTCATGAATCTCTATCAGGTTTGACATAGAAAATACAATCATCCAAATTCTACTATTTTGTCTCACTTATTTCATGACATTATACACCACACTATTATCTTTATATATACTAAACTATCTATATATATATATATATATATATATATATATATATATATATATATATATATATATATGACATTTTCATGACCCTCTCATTGTTGCTCTTCTTTATCACCTACATTATTCTCTACTCTCTTAGTGCTAATAATAAAAAAATGCTAATAATAATAAAAATGATAATAATAATAATAATAATAATAATATTAAATAATAATAATAATAATAATAATTGTTATTATTATTATTATTATTATTTCAATTTACTAAATTACAATTTTTTATAATTTAATAATTAATTTTTTTTTATTTTTTTTATAATCACTTTTACAATTAAATATAACATTATCAATTATTATTTTCTATTATTTTTATAACTAGAGATATTTTGATAATTTTTAATTTCTATCCATTAAATAATTATTTTATCTGTTACATCAATTAAATCTTGCATTAACTTTTATAAATTTTATTCTAAATCTACTTTTAATTAATTCCAAATTCACTTAAATAAAAAAAAAATTATCCCTGGGAAAAAGTCAAGTTACTCTTCTTCAAATTACATCCTCCAAACCAACACATCCTAAAACAAAAACATCTTTGATAAGAAATAAGAAACAAAGATACAAATTTGATATAACTAAAATACCACAATAAATAATGAATGACGGCAAAGATGATCATTGAGAATAAAGTGCACTGCAGTCGAGGTGCCATAAATGGTCTTGAATATTGAAATTTTGCAGTAGATGAAGTAATAAATAACTTTGTAAACATTAAAGTGAAATTCCAGTAACTGTACTGACGTGTGTCTCTATTAAGAAAGGAAAGAGACTATCAGATTTCCTTTAGGTGAACTGTGCTATATGTCGGATCCCAAATTTTAATAAGTTTGGTTTCCGTTTTTAAAAGACTTTTAATTGTGTTTTAATTTTGAAAAATTATTTTAATTAAGTTTTATTTTAGAAAAATATTAACCAAGTTATGGTAGGTCCATTATTAATTTATAGTTTTTAAAAAAATTCATAAAATTTTATTTTCACTGATGAGTAGCATTATCAGATAATATCACGTGTGAGATTATTGTTTTAATTTTAATTTACTTTTTATATTTTATTAATTTAATTTAGTTTTAATTTTCAAAATAAAATAATAATATTATTTATATAAATATTATATATTCTTTATTAAAAATGATTTTTTAAGTTATTACATTATCATATTATTAATTTATGTTAATTATTTATATTTCATTTATATAGAAATTTTTGTCTCTTCTCTAATATTTCAATTTTTTATAATATTAATCTATTATAGAAATTATTACAATTTTAATATTATAAAACAATTATTTTCGAAAAAAACATATAAATTGTTATTATAATTATTTAGAAATAATATATAATAACAATACACATTTTACATTATCGAAATATATAACACTTAACTAAAAATATGATATAATATTTATTAAACAACATGGGACAATTAAGTTATATTTTAGATTTTTAACTCAGTTATTAGCTAGCACTTGTTTGTTTAGACATTCTTTTTTACTGTTAAAGTGATCATCACCAAAAAAATTATACTATACAAACAAATAGACACAAAAAGATAAAGATAAACTAAAATAAAAAATATTATATATTTTAAAATAATAATATTACATTCATAATGAAACTCAAGCAATACATAAATAATTATATCAAAGCAACATGAGTTTTCTAATTTGATACCCCTTATACATATCCAAATTGATAGAATTGGTTAAAAACATGTTTATATATAAAATTGAAATCATTTTATACTTATTTAATGAAAAATAAGATGCATCGTATCAACAACATTTCAAAATTTAAGGTATCAGATTACAAGTCATATTTTTATGTAGTAAGATGCTAAACAAGTCTCAAATTATAATTTATAGGTATATATATAAATTTGTGTTTTATATCTCATTTTTATCAAAATTAAATAAAATTTAATTACATGTAAATCATTACATATGTTACCCACAAACTCATCCTTACAATATAATTAATTAGACAACTTACGAATAAATTTTTATAATTGTAGTATATATTTATAAAAGAAAACATATTTTGATAAGAAATAAGAAGTAGAAAATAGAAATTTGATAACTCACAATAAATAAAGAATGATAACAAATATGATTATTGAGAATAAAGTGCACTGCAGACGAGGTGCCATAAATGGTCTTGAATAGTGCAATATAGTAGATGAAGTAATAAATATCTCCGTAAACATTAAAGTGAAATTCCAACGTAAGAGTAACTATACTAACGTGTTTCTGCAGATAAAGGAAAGAGAGAGCTCTTAAATTACTTTTGGGTGTGGTCGTCTCTGTCTCTGTTGATTACACTTTTCTTTAGTAATGGAAAACATTGTTACCGAAAGGATTGTGTGATTAATTTTCTTGTTTGCTAAAAAACAAATATGTAAAATAGTGATTTACAACGGTGAAAATTAGAAATTTGACCAATAATTTTGGGATATTAATATCATATTTAATAATAGATGAAGAGATTGAATTTGTATTATTTTTATTTTTATAATCCCTTTTTTTATATATTTTTAATAATACCTTTATCTTTTTATTATTTGTGTTTATATTTATTTAAAATATAAATTATTAGAATCTTATTAAATATTTTATTAAATATTTAGAATATAATTACTGAAAGAAAAATATATGATAATTAAGTTATAATTAAACGAAGAATTTAATTTTATCTTTTTGTCTTCTAATTTATTTCGAAAATTTAATTGGATTTTGTAATTTTTGTTTGGTATAATTAAGTTATTTAATTTTTTTAAAATGATTTATTTAGATTTTTTCTTTTTTAATTGATGTTTGTTAATGTTGTATATACATTTTTAATTTATTTTAATTTAATTTTTTATATTTTTATGTGTTTATATAACATTCCATTTTAACAGCATAAAACCATTAAAATATGAATAACAAAAATGATAATTACTAGAGCTCTCAAAATGGGTCACAACCTGCGGGTCAATCTGGCCCATCACAGGTTTGAACCGCTAGGTTGACTCAGGTTGGGTTTAAAAAAATTGTATTTTTTTTATGCGGGTCAGATTTCAACCCGACTCATTTAAATCCGGCTTATGCGGGTTGAACTCTTGGTGGGCCGGGTTGGCCCACTAACCCACCTATCTAATTTTATTTTATTAAAATTTAATTTTAATTTTATAAAAAAATATTTATTATTTTGTTTTTGCTTGAAAAAATTATTTAAGTTCCTTATTTTCAAAATTAATTAAACATCCATGTTGGAAAGTCAAATTTGTTTAGATTTGAAGGGTTTAATCTTCTCGGATGTCCCTATTTGTGCAGAATTATCTCAATTAGGTCATCGTATTTTTTTTATCCTAATTAAGTCCCTTTTTCTGTAAAATTGAGTCAATTTGACCTTGTCGTTAAATTTAGTGGACGACGTTAAAATTTGTGTGTCTTGGCCTACTGTCTGTGTAATTTTTAATGACGTGTCATAGAATCATCTCATTACGTGTAATTTACAAATGAAAAAGCAAAAGAGAAAGGAAGCTTCTCATCCCCTTCCTCGGTAGATCCTCCATGGCCACCTCCATGACCACCTTCCTATGCTCTTGATTCTTCTTCAAATTCTTCTTTGTATACCTGATTGCCTGTTATAAATAAAAAGTATGGAATTTTCTTAAATCCCTAATTTGACCTAATTTGAGAGAATCCCTAATTAAAAAGGGGCCTGATGTTGATGGAGGTGGTGGCAGTAATGGTGATGGATGAGGCTGCCATTGACGCCCTGAATGTTAATAGGTCTATTCACCTGAAAATGTTGCTGGAAATGTGTTATCTCGAAACAACCCTTTTAGCCAGAAGTTCCACAGTGAAAATAGCGAAGGCATACCAAGAGCTTGGGGGCTGGGTAGAAGATGCGACAGATCTGGGAGGTGGAGAAACCGTGGGTTCAGACTTAGTCTGAGGCGGTGGCGGAGAATGGTGGAGCAATGTTCCGTTCCGCCCCTATTCCTAGACAGGTTCGTTTTCTCATCCTCCGCACCCTTCTCTTCGTTTCTTCTCACCTTGGGACCATTCCACCCCCTCCCACCCCTTTCTATTAGGATTCTTCATTTTCCTTTCACCATCACTGTTCCAATTTTGTAAATTTCAGATCTTTTCTATTGACAATTGAATCATATATTCTTTTTTGTTTAACCTTTCTCATGTTTCATCTCTGTTAATTTTCCATTATTTGTAGGCTTCTCTGTAGCTGAACAAAATATATGCAGTTACTATGATTGATAAAATAATTTCATCTCTGTTTACTTGAACGGAACACCTGCTTTCACTGTCGTCAACCCTACAAACTGGAACCAGCACCAGAATAATTCACTTTAAAAACTGTTAAAAAGAAATTATCATTTGTTTTCTATTTAGCTCATTTTTTGGTATGTTGGAGGATTCTTCCCTGAACTTTTTTCGTTTTCCAAATGAAGTGTTTGCAGGAGTGAAATTAAGGATACGTAAATCATATTCGTCCTCGATGTTGGGAAGGTCGATGATGTGGTTTCATGGTTGAGAAGGGTCGGCGGTGACGGTGGCGAGGTTTGAGGATTGAACATTTTAGGGATTTGAGTGAGTCGAGAGTAGTACGAAGTTCCACTGCCACGTGCTTAACCATTGCCCAGTCAGCATGCCACCAAACACAAATTTTAACGTCGTCCACTAAATTTAACGGCAATGTCAAAATTGACTCAATTTTACAAAAAAGGACCTAATTGGAATAAAAAGAATACAAGGACCTAATTGAGATAATTCTGCACAAATAGGGACATCCAAGATGATTAAACCATATTTGAATTATAGAAAGTTTGTAATTTTTTTATTTTTAAAAAATTGTAATTAAGTGAGCCAGTGAGCCAACCCGTTTACCCACCAAACCGTGATGGGTCGGGCCGGGTTCGAATTTTTCTAGCTCGCTAATAAATGAGCCGGGTTGGGTTGGCTCACTAAGTGACCAACCCGTAGTGGGCCGGGCCTAGTCGAGCCAGGTGGCCCGTTTTGACAACTCTAATAATTACCAAGGAAAACTACAAATTTAAAACGAAGAAGATTTCACACCTGAAGAACAAAAATCTATCTATGTTGTTGTTTCACCCTCAACCTCGAACTTAAACAACTGAAAACATGTTCTCCCTAAGCTCACACCATTTAAAGTTATCATCACAAAAGAGAAAACACACATAGACAAACAAAGACAAAAGCAAGAGTAAGCTAACGATAAAAAAAGTTATACATACTTTAATATAAATCATAAAACATGCAGTTCTACTACCAACTCAACTGAACAAGCACAATTTGACACACACATTCCTAACACTAGACTTGACCATCTGGATAATTGGGGAACCTACACATGTGTGGTGAAACAACATACCACCAAATTTCCAACATACCTCCCAATTTTCATGTAAGGTTAGTCCTCACCATCTACTACTCCTCACCACATAACTACCTCACTTTACTTGAGATCGGGTAACTATTGAAGTCAGAAAACATTCTCCCATTTCAAAGCTCCTACACCAATATATTACACAACCAAAAACATGAGGGTTTTCCCCATGGAACCCCTTTGTACATGCTTAACAAATCATATCACAGAAAAGAACACAAAACTCATCATCATCATATATCATACATAATCATATGCATAATCATATACATAATCATATAGATAATCATATAGATACTCAGCGTCTACACTCACTTAGCGGCTACACTCTCTCAACGAGACTGCATAATTCTTCATAATATCAATTCTACAAAATTTGCACCCCTCAACTTTTCATAACCTGCCCTATGCACTTTTTCAAATTTCTACCACTTCAAGTTGAAATTCTAAGCTACAAAGGACCTAACCAAAAGTATATAAATCAACCTAAACAACTTTTAAATTGTTCTACCACAAGATTTTTACTTAAAAGCCACTGAAACCTCACTTTATAGACTATAATTCAATTATATTAATTTTAACTCATAAATAACCAAACTAGGGACTCTAACAAGTCATAAATGACTTAACAATATACTCTAAATCCTCCATTTTGACACAAAACCTATATTTCAAACCTTTACCAGTCTAGATCCCAAAATAAACTTAACAACCTTCTAAATTCAATTTATTGAATACTCACACCTCATACGACATAGTATTATCAAATAATTGCCCCCAACAAGTCTTAATTGATCACCAAATACCATATTTGACTCAATTTTACCCTTTCAACTCCTAATTCAAAATCTCACTTATCAACACCTTCACTTTTCACTAAAAAGACCTATTGCTTCAACTAATCTTTCCTTCTCAATAATATAGCAACATTTAACTCCACCAACATCCAATAACATACAAAATTCATAATCAAAGCAAATCCAAACAATATCATCACATTTCAGAGATATTATTCACAACCTCAAACATCCAAAGATTAGTTAGAATCATTCCATTACCATGAGTACTAAAACTGATATTTATCTTTCAACCAAATCAACATAATTTACTACCAATTCATAAATCATACAATTTACAACAATAAAATAGAAACAAAGGTCACTAGCTTATTTTACCTTAAAAGAGAATATAACAACTCTAAACATCTCACCAATCTCACTTCTAGCTAAAAGAATCCTAGAAACGCCTACATAACACAAAAATGTGATCAAAGAGGGTCCTTATAATGATCTCAAACTAAGCATGATCTCAAACTAAAGCGAAAGGGAAAGGGAGTGAAACTTACTTGCTCTAAACTAGAAATTGATTGGTAGAGAATGGAATATTCACCGACGTGATCTCTTAGGCACTTCTTGATCGTCAAACAGAATATTCAAAAGTCAAATATCTTAGAGAGAAGGTAGAGAAACTCAAAGAACGAGTTTTTAGAGAGATAAATTATGTTTTAGATAATGAGACGCGATATAAACTTTTGTTTATATTATAAAATCTTTATTATTAAAATAAGTTGGTCTCATTAAAATAAAACTCCTATCTATTTTAAATACTCAAATTTCTAGGTTATCACATGCAGTATCATGTGTTCATGCAAATGCACATGTCATTATCAATGTTAAATGACAGTGTCTTATTTTCAATTTAATCCTTATATTTGAAATTTTGACTAAATTTATTTCTAATTTCTTTTAAAAATAAAACAATATATCTTTTTAAAATAAGATCAAATTAATAATTAAGTTTAATTACAATTTATATGTACATGCTAATATATATATATATATATATATATATATATATATTAAAATTTATACATAAAATTAATGTACGTAAATATTGAAATTAATTTTATTTTATTAATTTTGTATTTCAATTAAAAGCCCTATTTTAAACTTATAGTTTTCTAAAATAGTAAAAATATAAATATAAAATGACAATTGTAATTTATAAATTTTAACATTTGAAATAATTTAAAATATGTATTATCCTTTTTTTAGCTTATATATAAATTTAATCTGATAAATGCTTTTACATGTTTTAACTTAATATGTAACGCACCCAAAAACCCTCTGAACGGACGTCAGGTGTCAAGCGAAGAGGACCTGAAAATCAGATAGTGGAAGACAGGTGTCGACAGATGAGCGGACGCTCGTTTTGACGTAGGAAGCAAAACTTGATTTTCAGAAATTCACGTCACACTCTCTGCATGCACCCTTCTTCCCAGTTCTGAAAAATCTCAGTTTCTCCTCCTTGTCACTACATCTCCTTCATGTTCTCTCTAAGAAATCTCACCCTTTCTCTTTTCCGATCTCCGTTCAGCCACCGTAGAAGCACTTCCGGCGTCAAGACTTCAGTTTGAACCGATCGATTTCGAGCTCTGAACTGGTAAGTTCTTCTTCTCTTTAGTCGTTCGTTATCTGGTACATCTAAACCAATATTCTGGTTGCTTGAGTTCATCTCATTCTGATCCATGGTTGGTCTTTTGTGTGGTTTAGCTTTGGAGAATTGTTGAGCGTTGAGGGTAGAAGGACTTATATAGGGTGAACCCATTTCTGCCTCAGTGAACGTTCGGTCACATTCAGAGGTAAGGGAAGCTTATTAATTTAATTTGTATGTTACTTGTATTGCATGAATGTTCGTTGAATTGACTGAATTAATATGATATATGATGGTTGCTATGTTTGGATTGTATGAAGTATGAAAATTGACTATGATATGAATGTATGAAATTATGAAGATATATGTTGAGAAATGAGTTTGAATATAAATGATTCTGGTATGAAATTCTCCTATAAGAGTGTACGTTCGTAACTGAATGGTCCTTGGCCGTTCGGTTTTTCTAGTAAACTTGGTTAGAATTGAATTCTTTCATTTGGGAAGAATCCTAGTTGAAGACGAGCGTCTTCGTTTCGAAATATTGTGCATGAGCGTTCGGCCAAGCATAGTTGGTTCTTGGTATTCAGTTATAAACTTAAGCATATATATATATATATATATATATATATATATATATATATATATATGTATTTGTATATTTTCGTTTATTCTTAAACACTACCTCAATAGTATCTTATTATATTTATCAAGCCTTCTAATATAAGTTTAGTAGTGCTCGGTCTTACACCAAGCGCTCTTACGGAGTAGTGCTCGGTCTTACACCAAGCGCTCGTACTGAGTAGTGCTCGGTCTTAAATCAAGCGCTCATTCTCTTTCCTATAATATATCTTGATGAAAATAACGTTCGTCCAAATTCAATGGAGTTCTCTCTCTACCGTGCTCGGTCATTGACTGGCATTCGGTTTTCTTGATGCTAAACTCAAACAAGCTAAGTATTCACAAGCGTTCGGTTTCTTCATGTGAATTCTTCTAAGTATTATTCTTTGAATGTCTTGAAGTGTCTGTACCCATTGGTTCCGGCCTAGAGCCTTAGTACTTGGCATGTTTTTCGGTGTTCGGTTGGAGCTCTCAAGAGCTAGTTCATCTAATTGGCTCATTTTGTAAGTAACGATCATTCTAATCGTTCTCGTGATATATGATTGTACTCGGTTTCTTTCTCAACCCGATAGTAACCCTCTTGGTCTTAATCTGTTCTAGAGCTGGAGATCTCTCGGTCTCGCTCCAAGTGGTCGGTCTCGTTATGAGTTAGGGTTGAATGTTCGGTATTTGGTATCCTTATGGATCTATGTGCGAAATGTTTAAGTGAGATGATTATTAATGAAAGATGAAGAGAATATGATATGGATGAAATGTGTTGGATTATGGACGAGCGTTCCGGGGAGGAATGACTCATAAATGAATATTGAAATTGGTAAAGTATGAATGTGGGCATGCTAAGCTGGCGGTTCATCTTGATGTTCCGTGAGTACTCGTCCTCACGTAGAGGAGGGTAGGTCATGTGTGGGAACGACAGGAGGTCCTAGTCCTTATGGTTAATTTGGACAGATAGGACTAACCTTGGGTGGCAACTGTTGAGGGTATCCCAGTTACTTGATAATGCTAATTCTTACCATTATCTAAGCATCATTTTAGTAGCAAAATCAACTCTTCTTTAGCTTATTACTTGCTTAAATCCTCTCTTTTATTTAGTTTTAGTATTTATCTATATTTTGAGCTACATTAAGTAAATAATACTCTAATCTCTTGTTTTTTTTATCTATTTCGATGTTAGGAAAATCCTCCATTACATTGAAGAGCCTCGGTGATCCAGGAAATCATTGATTTAAAAGTCATTTTCGCTTAAGCGAGAATGACTATCTTCTCCAAGAAGTTTATTCTCGCTTAAGCGAGAATAATTTAGCTTAAGCGAGAATTCGGTCAGTATATATACTCACGAGGCAGAAAGAAAAAGGGTCTTTGGTTCTTTGGAGGCGCGATTTCACGTCTGGAGCTCATGGAGGGCGCGAGGAGCTTGTGGGAACATCTCCTCCTCTTCCTTTGGGTCTCCTTCTTCTTCCATCTTCCATGGAAATGGAGAACCAGATTCATCTTGTTAGGGTTAGATGTAGCCTATGAACTCTTGTGTAATGAATGATTGTTTCGTATTTATAAATGCCTTTTCTATCTATTACTAGTATTCTTGTTTCTGATCTTAAAGCTTGCATGTAATGGGGACGTTCATGACTTGATTTTGGGGTTTCATTGAGCCAGGGATGGGATATGAAATCTTGAACTGAAACAAGAGTCCTTGTGGGTCATTGAGCCAGGGATGGGATATGATTCACATGTTGTCTTACATCCTAGTTCTTAATGCAGGTTTGCTTGTTAGATTGTCCAAGGGATTGGAGTTTGATAAGGAAAACCTAGGCTCTTTCACCTAAGGGATTAGGGCTAGAGTGTTTTAGTGGATTGACTTTAGTAAATTGATAGAGAAGAGATGAAATTGGCAATACACAAGAGTGCATTGGTGAAAACTAACCTTAACAATGTCATTTCATACCATTTCTAGTATTTTCCATTTCCAAGTGCCTTCAGTACCAAAGTCCAACCTTGTAATTACTTGTGAATTTATCTTTTTGCACATATTCTTAAATGATGAGTTGTTCTTGAGTCTAAATGAGTTGTTAATCGCACAATTTTCTAGTATTACGAGTCTCTTGGGAAAACGATACATGGTCTTACCATGGTTTATTACTTGAACGATTTGGTGCACTTGCCAAAGAGATTAACATTACTACATCACCCGGATGCACGAACGTCGTAGCTACACAGATTTCATACAATCCGGACAGTCAGTCTAGTCTTAGGCTTTTGCATGAATGAATGATTAATTATCTTGTTTGGTTGATTGTGTGGAATATATGTTTATACATGAATTAAATTACATAAGCTTACCCTGTGTTTCCTGTCTTGTCTATGTTTGTACGTCCGGTTGTCCTTCTGTTGCAATGATCATCCATGTGGATGTGAGCAGAAAGAGACGAGCTGCTGGAAGAGGCACTGAAGGAAGAAAACCTAGTCGAGGTAGAAGTTAAGACCGAACAGTAGAACGTTCGGTCAGTAGTTTCGTATGATAGTAAGGTGGTCGTTCGATCACCTTTTCCCTTTGTTTTTGTTCGACCGTTTGGTATAAGCTTTTGTAAATCGTTCGGTCAGACTTGCTTCTTGTACAGTTTAAATTTGTAACTCTTTCTGTAAGGTCGTTCGGCCATAATCGTACGCTCTACTTTAGTGTAAGACTGATCTGTATTATTATTTAATGTGATTATTCTATTATATAGTTTTAGACTATATTTTTGGAATGTTACAAATTGTAATTAAATTTAATTATTAGTTTGCTTTAATTTTGGATACGAATACATTGCTACATTTAAAAAAAATTCCACAAAATTATAATAATTGATCAATATCAAATAAAAAGCAAGAGAATTGACTTAGGAATTAAAACATGGAGTGAAAGAAGAACATAATAAAATAAAGTTGACATTTATGAGATTTTATTACTTATATTACAATTTCTCTCTCATTCTTTCTTTGGGTAGGTGTTACTTAACATTCTGGATGTGTTAATATAACTTTCATATTAACTGGTTATCTCTAACACAAACTGGTAATGACTTTGAGCATCATAATTCTCCATTTCACTTGTCTAAATATCATTGATGTTGGTTCGGGAGAAAACTTTTGCCTGAGGAGCCTTAGTGCCAACATGAACATGTTTCAATTTCTCCTTGCATTTAGTGATGACCAAGAATAGAACTCTATAGAGAAGAATCATACCAAACATGATAGCAAGATCAACCCACTTTGAGTGACCCATTTGCACATGCCATGTCTCTGACAGAATATAACTACCACTGAGACTTATGCCTCCTCCTTCCTTATCTGAACTAAACATTAATCCCTCAAATTCATTCTTTAACAATCCTTGGAAACCATAGTTGAGGAAGGAAACATGGTACAAAGGGTATTTCCATAATGCTTTCGGAAGATCATTAGGCAGCCTGTAGAATCCACTTGTCAAAATCATCAGTCCTTCAACCCCACCAGCAGTGATCACACCCATAACAAAATTTGGAAAAATGCTCCCAACAACCATCATGAGGCTCTCAACCCACATCACAATAGCAAATAGGACAGAAGAAAAGTATACAAAGTTCTCTAATCCTTTGTGAAGTCCAGAAAGATAATTAACAATAGCTCCCGGAATGAAAGATACCAATACTGTGTAAGGAACAGCAGAAAATGTGCTCCCTACCAGAAACGCTGTTATACCATAATGTCCATTCAATCTTTCTCTCTTTAACACCTGACAAGGTAAAAGGTAACAATCTCTGCTATCAAAAATTGTTTTATCCAAAGTCAAGTTTATGATTAAAATGCAGCAAAATTTCAAAGTTATGGATCAATTATTACTTACCTTCATTTCCTCGATTAACGGCGAGAATCCACCGACAAGTGTCATGAAACACAAAACCGAAACGTAAAAACAAAGCAGCGATCCTCTTTCCTGAACCATGCAGAGAGAATATTATCACATACCCACATCAGCTTTCTATATCAACTATATTTTCATCAAACTTAAACAAATTAATTCATAAAAACAAGTAATCACTTTAGGATTAAATAGATGATATTTTATATTCTTTATGAGCGAAAACAAGCTTTTTCTCTCAATAGTTTTACCTGAATTGATCTCATACTTGCACCAACGTGGTAGAAGATAGAGCCCAAGCTTAGAGATACTGCTATAAAGACAGTCAGACGTAACCAGTAATTGCTTATATCACGATAGATTTGCTTCGAAGATCTTTTCAGAAGAACCAGACACTGAGTGAGGAATTCAGCGTGAATCTTCTTCCTTCCAACTGCACCAGAATCCTAGACGCATACATGCAAAATTAACTAAATGATAAGTCTAATCACAACTTATCGAGATTCCAAAACTATAATATTTGACATATATAAGAATATGAATTAACAATGGATAACTTATATATCTTACTCCTTTTTAAATTAATTTATATTATTTTCCATAAGTTTCAACTCTCTCTCTCTCTCTATATATGTTATAAATGGAAGGAATAAATTGAATGTGAACTTACGTTTACACTTATTTTTGCTATTTCATTCTGAACGTGATTTCTATATTCAGACGATTTATAAGAACTGACAAGGATATTAGTTGCTTCTTCAGTGGTAATTCCTTCGTCGGCATCCTGAAAAACAACTCAACAAAGTCAAATTTTTATCTGCACCTTTCGTATATTATTACTATATGTAAGAAATAAATACAAAACAGTATCTAAGTGCCTAAAGTATCCATGTAAAAAGTAGAGGACAGAATCTAAGTTTGGCCAGAAATGTACCTGATTGAAATCTTTGTTTATGATCCTTAGGTAATGATCGGAAGGATTGTAGAGAGGTGGGCAGGGAAAACCATTGGAAGAGAAAAACTGCACAGAAGGAAAAGTGTGACTATATACAGAAACAGCAAGTGAAAATATAGGTGAAACTGCAAGGGATTATAGTCTGTAACCTGATTTGCATGAGAGGCTGGTCCAAAATACACGGTCTCTCCTGAAGAGAGAAGACAAAGATGATGAAAAAGTTGGAAAACCTGACTGCTAGGCTGGTGGATGGAAGCCACAATAGTCCTTTGAATTCCATCCTTTAGAATGAGACTTGCAATTCCAGTCATAACATAAAAGGAAGCTGCACTATCAAGGCCACTGGTTGGTTCATCAAGGAAGAGGAGTCTGGGATGTGTTAGAATCTCAATGCATATGCTGAGTCTCCGTTTCTGTCCCCCACTCAGACCTTTACAACTCCATCCTCCAACCCTTGTGTTGATCGCATCTTGCAGACCCATTTCTCTCAGTGTAGCATCTGCTCGTTCCTTCTTCTCAGCTACAGACATGCTGTTTGGAAATTGGAGCTCAGCTGAGTAGTACAACGTTTCCCCAGCTGTTAAACATGACAGCATCGCATCGTCTTGTGTCACATACCCCTGCTTTCACATTTTTCACACTTATTATTTTTTTCTACCAAAATCATATTATCTATTTTCAGGATCAGTATAGCTCTTACTGATGTTCCGTAGGCCAGTTCTTGCTTCAGGCCATTGATTAGAATCTTCCCCGTTTGCTTTATGTTCGATCCCAATCTTCCTGCATCGTGTTTCAATCGTATGATCACAACTGTTATATTTATAGATTAACTAGAACATATAAACAAAGCAACTTCTTCTAATTTTACTCAACTACGAACACAACTTATCATACCTGCTAAAGCATCAAGAAGTGTCGATTTGCCACAACCAGAAGGACCCATTATAGCCAAAAGCTTCCCTGGTTGTGCATAACCAGTTAGACCATTCAGTATTAATTTTCTATTCTTTCCACCGGCAACTCTAGCCTGCAAATCCTCCCATGTCACTGTTATGTCGTTCTCTTCCTCCATGTGTGTGCACTCTATACCACTTTGATTACATCCTGGTACGAAGGTGATTATTTATAGAGAAGAACCAATTGCAATGTAGTTAAAATGATATTTTTTAAATATCAGAAAATAAGTTTTCATTTGCGTTACGATGTATAACAGATTGAAAGAGGATTAGGCAATACTTAACGGTGGAACAGAGTTTTGCATTGAGTATGGAAAGCGTGCCATACACTGAGTGAGTTATTGTATTGCCTAGTTTATAGAGAAATTAACGCTAGAATCGAAGGAGCAAAGATTTGACAACTAACTCCAACTCATTAATGCAGCCCTCTCGTACGTTAAAAATACCAAAGTTATGTGATAATAATGGGTACTTCGATCTACCACGTTAACGTGGAAAAGGTAAGATTTGACCTGTAATTTTATATTTCTTTTATAAAAAATAAAAATTAACTTGTGACATGTATCAACATGACATTAACTTCAATCTATAAAAAATGACCAAGTTGAATTATTTTAAAAAACAAAAGGATTAAATTGAAAAAAAAATAAAGATGAAATTGAACAAACTTAACAACTACGATCAAATGTACAATTGACCTTTTTAAAAGTTAAAAAATAAATAATATAATTTTTTTAAAATTCAAGAAACTCTAAATAAACTGAATTTCAATATTTGTAAGACGTAATTTGATATATAAGTTATAATACATGTGTATGCTTTAATAAAATAATGTTTTTTAGAATATATTTATTATTTGAATATACATATATTGAGAAACTTTTGGAGTAATTGTATTGTGTACGTGTTTAATTTTCCATATAACATGTTGTGGTTTTTCATTGATTGAAGTAACACAATTTATTCGGAATTTGAATTCTTTGTAATTTATCGCATGTTTGAGGCTAAGTATTATTTGTCGAAGTTTTAGCGCTGTCTATTAAAAGTCATGTGTTGCATGTCAGAGGCTGAGTATTACTTGTCGAAGGTTATGTGCTCTCTATTTAGTGTTGTGTGTCACTTGCTAAAAGCTATGTGTTGCCAACTAGGAGTGAGTATGCTGATAGTTTGGTGTCGTTTGCCGAGGACTACATGTCTTATACAAGTACCATTTGTTTCCTGCGGAAGCTAATGGTGATCTATTAGATCATAAGTTGACTTTGAAAAAACAATGTCTCACTACTTCTACTCGGCCACAAGCTGGCCTATCTGACTGTTTCTACTTAATCACAAACTAACCTTTAAGAACAATGTTTGATTGTTTCTAATCGAAGTAGTGATTGATGCCACAATGATGGGTATCAACAAGGACATCATAACCATATTCTCTGAACTCTTAAAGATTTACCCAGTGTTCAAGATAGAGTCTTGTTGTATTATCTTCAACAAGCCAACATGAGAGACTCTTCGAGCAGTCTCATACGTCTTCTAGGGTTATGACATCATCTTGGTTTTGGTTTCTAACTATAGTAGAAGAGAGGGGGTTTGGATTATGAGAGTTTTAGTGTTTTAGAGAGAAAATGCTTGAGAGTGAGTGTGAGGGCTCAGGATTTCAGAGAAAACATATAGGGCATGAAAACATTTGGTTTTCTTTGGTAGTTATGTATGTGAGGGATAAAGGTGGTTTCTTGGAATTTGAATAGTCAGGGTTTTAAAGGTAATCATGGTACATTTAATATGGGTTGTACGATTTTGTTGACATGGAGATTTTGAAATCTCTTTTTCTTTTCCTAGATGATAATTAATAAGGCCACCTAGTTAGGCTTCTATGCACCAAACTTTATGCATAAATATAGTGTCCATAGGTGATTTGTCTTATACAATGTAAAAATATAATGTTTTAGACGATGTGTCCTAAACGTTATGCGTGCAATATTGGGTGTCTTCAGACAATGTGTCTTATGATATTTTAACTAAGATGCTACATGTATTTGTTCTCTTATAGTCTTATGATATCTTAACATATGTCTTATGATATCTTACCAGTATTTGTTCTCTTATAGTCTTCCTCGCTATTTGTTGGCTCTTCCTTTTACTTCTTCCTTAGGTTTTGGAATGTATAACTTCCTTTATCATAAGTAAGTATCCATTGTTCTGGCATCATGGTGGGAGTTTCTCTTCTATTGGTCCATAAACTATCATGCGATTTTAGTTTTTATCCTTTTTAGAAACTTTAGTCCATTTTCATCGCTCTCCTTTTAAAAAATCATAGATGTAGTCCACCACAACATTAGTATTTTTCTAATGTGGCTAACAGTGTGCCACATAACCTACAACATATAATAACACGTGGTGATACATTTTTAATTTTATTTTTTGAATTAAAATTAACTTTTGATACTTGTCCAACGAGGACTACCACATTTCAAATTCCCTCATTTACCTAGAATTAAGGTTTCCATGATTGCAGATGAGAATGTTGGTGGCGTTTTGTGATTTTGTTTTAGTTATGAGGAGACACAATTTGAGGTTTTCGTCTTCGTGTGGGTTCTGATTTAATTTGTATGTTCGCTCTGATTGCACGATTTGAGATTTAGGTGACACGACTTGATCTGCAATTAGTGCGATGTTGAAGACGATGGAGGTGTGAAATAGTCGTTCACGATTAAGGTTTCAATTTGGGGTTACCTAAGATGGCCCTATGGTGGACGAACATTCTGGATTCTGTGTTGGGTTTTTGCAAGTGGGTGAACAATGGTGTGATTCTATGAAAGACTTTTTCTTCAAAGTATAAAGAAATGGACTTGAGCCATGCCATACTGAAACTACTATTCTATAATTACGAAAATTATATTTCAACAAGTTCAAAAATTTTAGGTATTGAAAATCAATGTGATTAAGAAAAAGCTTGCTGCCGATGGAACTTACGAAAATTATGGATATGTATAATATAATTGTTTGCATATTCAAGATTCTCAACTTTCTACAAAATCTCCACAATGGCCAACACAAGTCCATGTGCTAGTCTTCAATGAATTTTTTTGTCAAAGCCAAAGTTTTTTTCATTGCAATAAAAGCCTCAATAGTTTTTTTTTTTTGAATTCACATATCTTTCTACCAGAATTTCCATTGTCTTAAGTTTGGACAACCACACTTTTGCAATGTGTGGAGATGTAATGATTCAATTTCTTCCATTAATCCATCCCTCACATATACACCCAAAAGAACTTTAGAGACTTTGATATCATACTTTTGAAAATTAGATTTCCATTATGAGAAGATTCTTTCGGCTTACAGAACGTCCCCAAGCTTCACCAAGCATGTTAGCATGCAAATGTAGTTAGCATACTGATTATTTCATCATCTCATTAAAAGGGTGAGGACTACTTTAAGAGATTCTCACCCCTAATTCTCAAAACACATTTTTAAAAGGCACAATCATAGTTAACTTATGGTATTATAAAAGCAATAAGTCACTATAAGAAGAGGCATGACAAATAAAGAATACAACACCAAATCAATTGCTAAATAAGTTTAGGCCTCTAAGGCATAACAGATAGATTTGATGCCTAAATCAAAAAGTAAGAATTATCCTTATTTTTTAATCAAACTCATCATCTCCTATATATCTTGACCTTTCTTAAAGATTATTTCTATCATCAATAATATACTCATATATTATCCTCTTTCTTTAACATCTTATCCTTTTTCTTAAAGCATCTAGTGTTCTTGAACCAGACAAAGAGGAAGATGAAGATGTTGAGAAGAACCCGATGAAGATGTCGACCAAGATGGTTGAGAAATCGCCT
Organism: Vigna umbellata; assembly: GCF_029865625.1. NCBI lineage: Eukaryota > Viridiplantae > Streptophyta > Magnoliopsida > Fabales > Fabaceae > Vigna > Vigna umbellata. The sequence continues at coordinate 55,367,697 of NC_142165.1, read as the reverse complement.
AAGGTTAGAAACGAGTTGGTCAAGGTTACTGAGAAGTCGGACGTAACAAAGTTAGTCAAAGCATTAAAGAGGTCAACCAAGGTAAAAGACAGGAGGGCAATAAGGAAAAAGAAGAACTTAAATTTGATTGAAAGAAGCAAACCCAGTGTGGGATGATGCACATGGAAAGCCGAACAAAGGAATGAAGAATTTAAGTTTATGGGGGAGTTTGTTGGGATAAACTTAAATTTTAGGGTTTTATTAATAATTTTTGTTTAAATCTTATTTTATTTGTTTTTGGGTATAGTAATATTTAGTTTGATTTAATAGAGATAAAATAGGGATACGTAGTTATGATTTTCGGTTTATCTAGGTACAATATTATTTTATGATAAATTAAGCCAATTTTATTTTTAAGATAGTTGATATTTTATTTTTATTCCCCGTAGTATTGTAAGTGCTATGGCTATTTAAAGCCCTTCAATTATCAATGAATAGCAAGACTCAATTTCAGGAAAATATCAGAGTGCGTATATTGTGAGATTTTCTCATTAGTGGTATCAGAGCTTTATGCTCTGAGTACCGAAAGAGAGAAAAAGAGAGATAGGAGAGAGTCAAACACCGTGAGAGAAAAAGTGAGTGCTTGATTTTTTTTGTGAGAGAGATGACAAAGGTAGTCAATAGGATGAGTGTGCCACAATTGTCGAAAAATACTAATTACGATAATTGGTCTTTGCAGATACAGGTTCTTCTTGGATCCCAAGATGTATGGGACATAGTGGAGGACGAGTACAATGAACCCGCGGATGATGAGCATCAGATAGTGAAGCAGATTGCTGCATTGAAAAAGACACGAGTGAAAGACAGATCGGCTTTGTACTTTTTGTATAATGCAGTGGATGAATCTGGATTCGAGAAAATAGCTAATGCAAAGTCAACAAAAGAAACATGGGAAATTCTGAAGGTGGCATACAAAGGAGATACCCACGTGAAGCAGGTTCGAGTACAAGCTCTCAGAAGAGAGTTTGAACATATGGAGATGGATGAAAATGAGGGAGTTGTCGAGTTTATAACTCGAGTGCAGAATATGGCCAACCAACTTGGAATGAACAGAGAAGAGGTTCCTCCTAACTGGGTTGCGAAAAAGATCTTGAGAAATCTAATGGATGATTTTGAAAGTATCGTGGTCACTATTGAAGAGACAAAAGATTTGTCAACTCTCACTATGGAGGAGTTAGTTGGGTCATTAAAAGCCCACGAATTGTGGAAGAAAAAGAAAAAGAAGGAACCCGATGATCAAGCACTACAGGTACAGTTTGACTCGAATAAAACTCAGATTACTCAGAGTCGAGGTCCTAGCGGTAGAGAGCAAGGAAGCCAAGGACGAGGTGGACGTGGCCGAGGTAATTTTGAGAATGATAGTGAAGAGCAAACCGGTCAGCAGAATTGGGGTGACCGAGGACAAGGAAAAGGCCAAGGTGATCAGTCAGGAGTTGAGTGTTTTAAGTGTGGCAAGTATGGCCACTATGCAAACGAGTGTAGATCAAGCAAGTGCTACAACTGTGGCAAGGTTAGTCATATTGCAAAGTATTGCAAGTCCGAGACAAAGGGGGAGACGAATCTCGTTACTGAAGATGTTGAAGAAGAGTGTGGAATTCTGTTGATGGCAAAGAGCTTGGATGCAATGGACATGGAGAGCCCAATCCCAACAATGGATGAAGTGATCTTAGTAAAGGATGCAACAATTATGGAGAAGGAAAACCTGGAGAAAGAACTCAAACAAAAAGATGAAGAGATTCAACAGATAGGGAGGCTTCTAGATGAAGCTAATGAAATTATGAATAAACAAAGGGTTAAGCTTGAGGAGCTGAAGAATGAGGCTCTTGAAAAAGAGGAGAAAGCATCTAGTGTTCTTGAACCAGACAAAGAGGAAGATGAAGATGTTGAGAAGAACCCAATGAAGATGTTGGACAAGATGGTTGAGAAATCGCCTAAGGTCAGAAACAAGTTGGTCAAGGTTATTGAGAAGTAGGACATAACAAAGTTAGTCAAAGCATTAAAGAGGTCAACCAAGGTAAAAGAAAGGAGAGCAATAGGGAAAAAGAAGAACTCAAATTTGATTGAAAGAAGAAAATCCGGTGTGGGATGATGCACATGGAAAGCTGAACAAAAGAAGGAAGAATTTAAGTTTATAGGGGAGTTTGTTGGGACTCAATTTCAGGAAAATATCAGAGTGCATATATTGTGAGAATTTCTCATTAGTGTTTGTAGGGAGGGACAACACACACACACATACACATACATCTTCACACTGGTAAGATATTGTCCGCTTTGGGCCAAGCTCTCACGAATTTGCTTTTGGTATCACTCCGAAAGGCCTCTTACCAATAGAGGTATATTATGTGTATATAAACTCATGTCCATCTCTTATTTTATCCGATGTGGGACTTTGTTTGTACCCAATATCCTCCCCTCAAACAAAGGACTATGGTTCTTCTACCTCCCCTACAACAGAAGTCTTTTCTTGTCCTCGAGTACACCATGGTCAACACTCTCTTTCACGATCCATGGTCACAACACTGACTCTCTTTCACGATCCATGGTCACAACACTGAGCATCTCTTGCTCTCCACCTCTCATGACTCATCTGGCTATTTGTCGGCCACCTGCCAAGGCTTCACTTGATCATGGAGGGACGTACTCGTTTGAGCCCGGTCACCAGACCTGAACAAGGCTCTGATACCATTTGTAGGGAGGGTCAACAAATGCACACATATACATAGATCTCCACACTGGTAAGATATTGTCCGCTTTGGGCCAAGCCCTTACGGATTTGCTTTTGGTACCACTCCAAAAAGCCTCTTACCAATGGAGGTATCTTATGTGTATATAAACCCATGTTCATCTCTTATTTTAACCGATGCGGGACTTTGTTTGTACCCAACATTGTGGTCATGATTCGTTGTGGTTGAGGATTCATGGTCGCTCATGAAATAGTCGCTCATGTCGTGTGGTGGTTGACGGTGGTTCATGGTGTTAAGGTTTCTATAGAAAAGATAATGAAGTAACAACCATTCATTAGTCACCAATACACGTGTCTTGAAGACGTGGCACACCGTTAGCCATGTCAGAAAAAGACTAACACTGTTGGTTGTGGAGGACTACATCTGAGACTTTTTATAAGGAAAGGGATGAAAATTGATCAAAGTTTCGAAGAGGGATGGAAACTAAAATCACATGATAGTTTAGGGACCAAAAACATATTTAATCCATAGAAAGTTTATATTTATCTTTCCAGTATTTGTTCTCTTGTAGTCTTCCTTGCTCTTTCCTGGCTCTTCCTTTTTCTTCTTCCTTAGGTTTTGGAATGTAGACCTTCCTTCTTTAAGATAAGTGAGTATTCAGTGTCCCAACGTCATGGTGAGAGTTTGTCTTCTATTATTTATTAAGTCTATAAGAGAAATAATTTGGTTCTTTGGTTCCCAAAATGTTCTTCATCTCTAACAACGTCTTTTTCTTGGTTACAGTGATTCTGATCATATCTTTCTGTTTTAGTGATATGCACAAATATCAAGAACAAGGTATACAAACAACGAAACACTTTATTGTACATGCATTAAATATTATGAACATGGATAAGAATTAGGCCATATTGTATGTTCAAAACATTTTATCATTTGTCATATCATTAATAAATGCATCGTCTGGTAAAACATACATATATTTGATTATCATATGGTGTAAACCATTAGATGCTTTATCAATGGTCTTTGAGTATAGCGTTTAGCGGTCATACATTAGACAATGTATTGTTAAAATGCTTTACTTGAGTTAACATTGTATTTAATAAACCTTTCTTTTAGCTTCAATGTTATAAAAGAGGTAGACTTTCTTGTCATAAAATGCTAGCTTGTTACTCATATCATGTATCAAAAAGAGAGATGCTTTCTTTTCTTAGATGCAGTTCATAAACTTAGTTCATCAAACAGTTCTATCTAGAAAGGGTTATTCATAAGCTTGATTTTGTCTAAAACAGATGTTGCAAAATATTTTTCTCTTACATGTTATTTCTTTAAAACAACTTCTCATACACAACGATATTTTTTTTTATGTTTTTGTTAAACTTCAAAATTTGAGTTTCTTAGACAGTCTATTTTCTAGACGGTCTACTATTAACAAGGATGTCTGCATATAGATAGCATTCATAGTTTCTTTAGTAGGCAAAGCTTTAGTCCAATACAATTTAGAAATTTTCTCCCCTCAAGTCATAACCAAGTTATAGTAAGCTTTCATTATATAATACTCTAAAATTCAATTTAATCCATAATAGTTAAATTATAATTTAATAATATTGTGCAACAACTAAATAAAAGATAAATGTAAAATAAAGAAACTATATAATCTTGAGTAACCTAGAGTATTAAACACTTTAAATAAATCATTCTAGCATAAGTCTTATAAGCTCTTATTGAAACTAAAACCAATCATTCGAAAGTAGTTTGTTAAAAAGATAGATTATAAGAGCTTTTCTTTCTTGTTTTCTACAACTTTTTAAAATGTTTAAATATGGACAAAAACAATTTTCAGTTTTAGAAAAACATTGAAAATAAGCTCAGATAAAACTTTGCTTTAATCGAGATTTGGAGTTGTTTTAGGTAAGTTTTAGTCCTCATTTTCTTAGGTAAGTTTTAGTCAAGAGTAATTTGTGAAGAATAAGAATAAAATTTTATCAAAATTTGGGCAACATAGACACATAAGAAGACACCAAGTCAGATATTTCAAGAAGAACATGAGCATAAAAGGTTGAACAATCAAGTCCTAAGAATCATCATGGAATTCCAACACAAGCATGAAAATGAAAACGCATATATAGCACAAAAAATGCACATGGGCATAGAGAGATAGGGGCATAAATAAATAAACAAATTTGAATAATTACACATTAAAATAATTTGAAATTACATGCATGGATTCATCTAGGGAAATTGAGATAGTAAATTCAAAAGATTATCATATAAAACTAACACATTGAGCATCATTTGACTCTAGTGTCTCTAACTGATTGTAGTGAGATATCATGGTCGAAGAGTAATGGAGGCAAGAAAAGGCTTGAACTTCTCCTTGAACTTAGTGATGAGCAAGAACAGAACTCGATACAGAACAATCATTCCAAACATGATTGCAAGATCAACCCACTTAGAGTGACCCATTTCCACGTGCCATGTTTCTGATAGAACTTCTCTACCACTAATGTTTGCAGTTCCTCCTCCTTCTAGGTTCACTGAAAATGTTAGGCCATCAAAGTCATTCTTGAAGGATCCTTGGAGCGCATATTTGAGGAATGAAACATAGTAGAAAGGGTACTTCCACAATGGCTTCGGAAGATCATTTGGCAGTCTGTAGAATCCACCTGTTAGAATCATGAGTCCTTCAACTCCACCAGCAAGGAACATGCCTATTACATAGTTCGGGCAGATGCTACCGATCACCAACATGAGACTCTCAACCCACATCACTATGGAAAATAGCAAACAAGTGAAGTAGAAGAAACAATCTATTCCCTTGTGCAATCCACAAAGGTGGTACACTATTCCTCCAGGAATAACAGAGATCAGTACCATGTAAGGAACAGCAGAGAATGTGTGGCCTATCAGAAATGCTGTCACACCATAGTGTCCATTCAATCTCTCTCGTCCAAATACCTGACATCATACCACCAAACATTTTCATTACAAATTACACTAAATTACCATTTTAATTAATCTTTTTAATCTAGTTTAAGGAGAGGCGTTGCATCATGTTATGTTTCTTAGTTTCTTCAAACAGTTGTTGATTCCAGAAATGAAAGCTGGTTCACTATATGGCACAAAATGACAGAAAGCTTACCTTCATTTCCTCCAACAGTGGAGAAAATCCACCGACAAGGGTCATGAAAGTCAGAACTGAAACAAAAAATATGAGCAGAGAACCTCTCCCCTGAAAAATTCATGAGGGTATTGTATTACTCTTCAAGGTTTGTTTATAAAAGGTAAGCATTGTGCTTATTATCTAGTTACCTGTATAGATCCATTGTCTGTGCCTATGTTATAGAAGATAGATCCAATGCTTATAGCTATTACAATAAAGACAATTAGACGTAGCCAGTAATTGCTTATGTCACGAAAGAATTGCAATGAAGATCTTCTTGTAAGAACAAGGCATTGAGTAAGAAATGCAGCATGAATCCTGTTCTTCCTTGTTTCACAAGAATCCTGAAGTCATCAAAAGTTAGTATTTTGTGTGTGCAGTAAGTCTTTGCGTTTGTGAAATTATAGTCTTTTTTATTTTGTAGTGTTGGTAGGTAGAGTGGAACATGAAACTTACACTTTCAACTATTTTTTTCACCTCGCTTTTAACTTGTTTTCTTACTTGAGACATCCTGAAAGACTTTACAAGGGTATCGATTGCTTTTTCTGTACCAACTCCCTTACCAAAGCCTTCTTCAACATCCTGAGAACAATAAGATGAATCAATTTAATTTGACTGTATTTTCTTAAAAACTGTCCCAAAAAGTAAAACATTAATATAACTTTTGATATCAATCCTTAAACTTAACAACTCAATGTCGAGTTCATTCCCCATAGGGAGGCAATTATTAAAATCAGTAACCAAATTTAGTTCTTTTATATATAAATATAATGTCAAGGACGAAATGGCTGATAGGGTAAACTTTGGAAGATAAAGTGATTCTTTTCATCTAAGATAGTAAAAGTTGAGAATGTATGTACCTGTTCGAAATCTTTATTTATGATCCTTAAGTAGTGATCAGAAGGATTGTGGAGAGTTGGGCATGGGAAACCGTTTGAAGAAAAAAACTGCGATGAATCAAAAAGTTACATTGTGTTTTGCCATCTTCAAATCAAAAGGTGTTTATTTTCTAGGAATGTAGGATTTGAGTTCTTCACCTGATTTGCACCAGAGGCTGGACCAAAATATACAGTTTCGCCTGAAGACAGAAGACAGAGATCATGAAAAAGTTCGAAGACTTCACTGCTTGGCTGATGGATGGAAGTAACAATAGTCCTTCGAATTCCATCTCTTAGATTTAGAGTTGCAATTCTACTCATAACATAATAGGAAGCTGCACTATCAAGTCCACTTGTCGGTTCGTCAAGGAAAAGGAGTCTTGGCCGTGTTAGAATCTCAATGCAGATGCTAAGTCTCCTCTTTTGTCCCCCACTCAGACCTTTAGAACCCCACCCTCCAACCCTTGTGTTAATGGCACCTTGCAGACCCATTTCTCTGAGTGTGATATCTGCCTGTTCCTTCTTCTCTGCTGTGGACATGGAATCTGGAAACTGAAGCTGAGCAGAGTAGTATAAAGTTTCCCCAGCTGTTAAAGTTGACAGCATAGCATCTTCTTGTGTTACATAGCCCTGATTTCACATGGTGGTTAAAACAATTATTTATTTCCTTCGAAAAAAGATGCTACTTTTTCTTTTAAGGTATTGTACATTTTGAGAATTTTCTTACTGATGTCCCATAGGCCAGTGTTTGTTTCTGGCCATTTATTAGAATCTTCCCTGAATGCTTCATTGGTGAGCTCAATCTTCCTGCAACATTGTTTGAATCATAAGACTTTACGTTTTTATATCTAGTTACAGGTAATGTTCAGATAAAGCAATCAGCATAACAGCAAGTTGGTGAATACTAAGAAATCCATAATAATCACAATAATGGAACATGTGAAAATGGCATTAAAACTACCCTAATGAAGGAATTGTAGACACTAGAGTGTGTCAGTATAATCACCTGCTAAACTATCAAGAAGGGTAGATTTTCCACATCCTGAAGGACCCATTATGGCCAGAATCCTCCCTGGGCTAGCATAACCTGTAAGATCCTGCAGAATTGGCTTCTTTTTCTTTCCACTTGAAACAGTGACCCACAAATTCTCCCATGTCACTGTTATGTCCTCCTTCGCTCCCTGAACTCTTACACTCATTTCTATCGACTTGGTGTCATCACCTTCAGCTGTGGTTAAAACTTGTGGGTTATGTTGTGGACGAACAAACGTAAGAGTGATTAAGCAACGTGACTCGATGGTTCCATGCAGAGGAAATGAATGTGGTATTGTGGTATTTTCATTCATTGATGTGAAGTGTTACATTTTCACAGAAACAAAGGTTGTTTGTTAATTACAACAACTCATGATTAGAGAGGAGAGTTTTTTATTTTGTTCTAATAGAACATGATATGAAGTAACAGCAGATTATAAGGCGATTTAAACAACGAGAGCTTCGAAAAATACAAAATAAATTCATTGTTGATTTACGAGACACTCGACAATGTCAATATTCATTCCAACTCAAACAAGTTGATATGGTTGAAAGAACAAGGAAAATCTTAGCCGTACACATTTATTCCCCAACCATCATGTCGGAAAAATGTTAAAAGTGGTCTTATGCTTAAGGGTATATTATTATATATTCTTGTTATTTGACCTACGAGACAGTAGTAAATAGGAAATATAAGTAGAGTAAATAAAAATTATAATAGAAATAACAGTTTTTAGTGTAAAAGAAATAAAGAAAAAGTACAGAAACAAAAAAATTATAATATAATCAATTGCCAAGAGTTAGAAGTAGATTATGATTCTAGACTGTTGATTCTAAGATGAAACAATTTTGAACTATTTTTTAGTTGATGAAAAAACTCTATACTGAATTTTATTGGTAGATTTCTTTCATAATAAAAATATCTAAACATAAATATGGTCATTTCAGAATTAATTCATTAATATTAATTCAAAATGCACTATTTATTTCCTCACATTTGGGAGCGGAAATTAAAGATGTGAAATTCACCTTAACAAATTTCCCCTCTTTCCTGTACTTGTGCAACTTGCTTTGATTTAAACATATTGTAACATTTTTATTTAGATGTGCATCATGTTGTCGTTCAATTGTAATATATATTTTTATTTCAATTCTTATATAAACGCTTCTACTTCAATTATTTACACAAACTAAATAGGATTTTTTATTTAATTTTAAAAAGTAAACAATTTTAAAATTATTATCAATTATTAGTAAAAACTATCATTTTATTTAAATTTCTACCAATTTTTTGTTCATCTTTTAATTTTAAAAAAATAAATTTTTTAATTAAAACCAACCCTTTAATTTAAAAAATTATCAATTTTTGAATCAAAATCATCTACTTCTTTAAAATTTGAATCTGTACCAGTTTGTTTATTAAGTTTAAAAACTTCTTAATTTTTCTTCTATGTTATGATCTTTTGATTGCGTTCTATGGACTGATAATTTTTTTTCTTTAACATGAGTTTATTTTGAAATGATAACTTGTTTGACCATGTTCAATTGACGGGATCACGGAAGGTTTTGGCTTTCCCAATTTCCTTTTATATGTATATAATTATTATATAAATAAAAGTATTTTTTTTTTATTTTAATACATTTTATGCAATTGGTTCTCCAAAGTTTTTTAATATCTATCATGATTCTCCTAAAATAATTTTTTGAAAATGCACACAGACCATGTTAATTTTCAACAAAACAGCCACGGAGAACAATGCGCCGCATAAAAATTTTCAAATTTTTACAAGTTAAAATTAATTTGTTAAAAAACATCTATAACTTATTTATCAAAAAATTGGTTTTAATTCTTTTTTTCTTTTTCTATGTAGAAGTTTGTTGAGATAACTTTTCTAAGCATATCCACAATATTAGGATAAGGATTTTTGAGAGAATGGAGAAAAACACAAAAATATCATGTAAACCATATAGGGAGTAAAAAAAACATAAGAAAAAAGAATTTCTACTAACTCGTCCGAAAAATCAGCAACCTTATTATTCAAATACTATTTATGTACAGTGCAGTTGTCTGAATTTGATGTACTTGATAGAGAAAATGTCAATTATTATCATTTGGTAAAGAAAAGTTATGTCCACGTAATCTCAACTTGCAGAACTGGACAACCTTGAACAGACAAAGTTTGATAATGTGGATTACACGATCAATCTCTTCCTTTGAACCTCTTTTAAAAGAAGAACATGAGAGTCTTCCACGTATTGCCCCAATATCAATTTGCCCAATAGTTTGAATAAAAAAAAAAAAAAACTGGTAATATTTCATATTCACTATCTGCTACGGTATGATCATAATTTATGGTGAAAGAGAAAAATGTAATGGATAATGACTTTGGTTTACAAAAGGAAAAGAAAGGAAGATCCTTCTTTTTAGTGTTTAAAACCGAATCAACTAGAAGTTAGTCTGGTCATTTTATTGTGAAGAAGAGAAACGAAGAGAGAGAAGAAAGTTAACATAAATATTTCACCTTTGTATTAGAAAATTAATCTAATCTGAAGCTATTTTTATTTCATCTGTTATATTTAAATTCTAATTTTAGGTTCAAGTTTTGAGTTTTATAAAATATTTCTTTTCAAAAATCTCCTGAAAGGTATCACATTTAAGGTTTTAAACTTAACCTAAGATTATTTACCTAAAAGATATGAAATGATAAAATTAAATCTTAAATAAGACCTCCATTCATAAAAATAATTTTTTTTTTCTTTCATCTTAAGCTTAACCTTTTCTGCCTACGAACAAAATTACTAAAATAGAAACCATATAAAATTACAATAAAATGAATATATATGTATTTCAGATGGATGCAAAATAAGTAAGAGCCGATGATAATAAATGATAAAAATCTTCTTAGTTTTCCTTGCTCAATGCAAATTAGAGTTCTTTCGATCTGTGCAGGGAAGTAAGAGGTTTCTATACACCACATTTTTCATCGGGATTACCAATAGATGGAAATGTAATGTAAGGTACAAAACATTAAACTATAATAAGAAATTTCTATATCCATGTCAAAGTAGATTATGAAATGAATAAATGAATGAGTGAAATGATTGAAAAAGAAGAATGGAAAGAAGGATTCGGTTGTGTGGAAAAATACCTTCTTCTGCTATGAGCATATGCGGAGTAGGTTTATTTCTGCTGCTCTCCTCTAAAATATTTTCTTCTTGCATGAGAAAATCACAGTGAACGCAACTCGAACTGATAATGGTAATTCTTATTTGTTCTTCCTTCTTTTGTTATCTGTTGCTAAACTATCTGCTATGTCTTTGTTTGGTTATCAAGATATAGAAAGCTTAAGCATGATCCATTGTTTTCTACGTGAAGTGAAAACATCAAACTGTGAAGAATGGCAAAGCCAACAAACTACATATATAGGGCACGTAATGAAAACCAGCACTTATAAACTTAACACCAAATCTTTTATCGTCCACGTGTACCTTGAACTTTTCAAATGCTTCCTAGGGTCAAAATATGTCCATATAATGTTTCGATTAAAAACTTCTTCCTTGATAAATTATAATAATAATAATAATAATAATAATATTACTAATGAGATAAAAACGGATAAGAATATAGTTATAAATGTATGAAGAATGTGTAATTAAACTTGAATGCGATCGGTTGATCTAATCGAAATCATAATAGTTGCGGTCTGCTGTACTGTTCAGACTAGAAGATGAGTGGGAAAATGTGCTTATGATGGAGATTGTGACACATACTAGAGAAAAATTAAGAGTGGGAGTAAGAATTTTACTTCAAAGGGAACAAATTTGAAGGCATCATTTAAGATTGTCAGATCCACAACCTCATTCATTTATTAGTAAATATCTTGTAAACTTATCTTTTACTAGAATTTATTAGTAAAACGTCAAACAGTGTATTTCTAAATATATTGTTCATGTGGGTCAAGACCATCTTAACAATTTACTGTTTTGATTGAATCAATCACTTCTGTTTGGTTTGATGATACTGTAAATGATAAACCGTAATAATTGGTTTCAGTTGCATTCCTTTAATTTTCAATTTAAATAGCATATACACACTTATATTCTTAATCTTTTTTTTTAATATACATTAGGTTTTATAAGCCCTGAAATTAAACACTGAAAAGTAAAATTAATAAATGTAAACAACTTTCAGCATAAATACAAAAGAGACTTGCCAAAAAATTTATATTAAACTTTCCTAACCAAGAAACTTTCATCACCAAAAATTACTTTCCTTACAAAGTGAAAAAAAAAATATCCATAAAAAGTTAATATTGAATTCTCTACACAAATATAGAGAAGTTTGGATCAAAAAAAATATATAATAAATTTATTTTAAAAATTATATACATGATAATAATAGTAATAATAATAATTTACTGAATTGAAGGCACAGTTAATTATATTATAAATATTTTATTTATATTTATATAAATTATGTAAAGGACGTAATATATATTTTTATACATTATATAATGAGGTTATAGTATGATGAATTGTGAACTTTCAATATAAACATTGTCGGATGTATTTAATTAGTTTGGTACGTATGTATTCTTTTAAATGAGTGAATATGATATGACATTCTAATATCACCGACATTAAAAGTTTAATAAATAGAGATTGTATAGACATGTTTTTTCTTTTAAATAAAATTAAATTGAGAACATTAAAAAAAGTTAAAAAATTATTATAATAGTATAAAGTTATATTTTTCTTAAATAATTTTTAATACGGTTGCTGAGGAAGTAGTTAGTATGTTATACAGGGAATACAAGACAGCAAAACTAATTTCATACATTTGTTTTCTAACATAATCCGCTTAAGTTTCTTAGGTAATATGTCGTTTACTGCTCCTAAGGATAAGAGAAGAAGACACAAGTACGAAGTTTTTGGAAGCACGTGATTGCGTTCCTTGTTAGATTTGTGTTAACCAATTCATGCATTCATGCATATAGATAGAACAGCTTCTGCATAAGCTATCGATGTTTGAAACTTTTAAATACCATAAATATACATACTATATGCATATTTATAAATACAGTCTTGTCACTTCTTCAATCATCATAAGTAGATAAATTTGATGCTCTCTTATGCTTATTGTTACGTTATTCACGCCAGCCATCGTGATTCACCTTCTTTTGAAAGTCAAATTTTGACACTTACATGATGTCATTGGAGCATGTTTTTCTTTTTGGCACATAATTAAAATGTGGAGGTTTGAGAGAAGTTTTTAGTTGATTGAAAGAAATGTGACTAGGATCCATATATAATTTGAAGAGTGAGATGAAATGGTAGGTACGTACAGTCTTTACTACTATTACGTTCAATGTGAACTGTCCACATTAGCTTAAAAGGGTCAAGTTCCGGTGGCAGTTTTGAAACGTTCTGATGTGACCGTTATTTTGTCACACGTGGAAAGCCACCGCAATGAGAAGAGAAAGGAGTTCACATTTTGTAATTTTGTAATAGTTTGAGAGTCTTTAACAAGAAAAAATGGAACATAGTTCGTTAAGTAAATAAAAGAAAAAACATCTATTTATATCAGCCTAATAACATTTCAAAAATTTGATAAACATATTTTATCTATAGTCATATTTAATTTGTAAGATTGATTGATATTAGAGAAATTATCAATTAATTAATAACTTTTTATTAATGATCGTTCAGTTTTCGAAAGTTATCTCTAAACTTAAATATTAATCATTAGATTAAATGCTGATCAAATGGTCTTAGAAGATTTAAAGTAATTTCTTTTTTTCTAAGAGTTAAATGAAATATTCAAATAATATGTAAGATATTTTATAAATTTATACATGAGTGATATTTTATTAATGAATGGAGATATTTTGCGTATGTTTAACATTAAATTTAGATTGAGTTTATGAGTGTCTTTCCTTGTCATAGAGATCTATAAAGCAGAAAAAACGAACCAGTGACTCTTTCATTTTTGGCTTGTCTCTCGTTGCTAACCAACTAAAAACAAGGTGAGACCGGGTGTTTTCAAAAAAAGGAACCTTCAAAGGCGGTCTAGCGGGTCTTTTTGATTTCTTTTTTAGTCTTTTAACTTTCAAAATTTATTATTATTATTATTATATATATATTAAAGGCACGTTATAAATCTTTTTTGGTTTAATTAATTAATGTATCTAATTAAATAAATTAAAATAATAATTATTTTTACAAATATTAAATATTTTTATTATAATTAATAATTAAAATTTAATTTAAAAATATTAATTATTTAATTATTACATTTATGATATATTTACATTTTTTAAGTAATATAATGCATAAAAATTAAATTTTTGAATTATTCTTTATTTTAATTTTTATTTAATAAAAAAAAAAACAGATTTATGAGTTGGTTTGTCCCTTGTCTCTAGTTTACCAATTTAGCAGACGAGAATATCAAATTGAGTTAGTGAATTGAAATCTTTAACTTGACCCAAATTTGGACAGATTAGTAGTCTGGTTTGCAAGTTTAGATCTGTTTTGTCATTTTTATATATGTGTTTAGTTTGAATGTTACTCCTTTACAAAATTTTATTTTGTTTGATGGAAACAGAAAACTTTTAATATATAAAAAGTTATAGATTTTAAATTCTTCCATATATATTTTACGAGAGTAATAAATATGTTGATGTTCTTAGCATTGCACATTATTAATAAAGTGCATTTTCTTTAGTTTGATCACATTCTTGTAAAAATCATATAAGCCTCCCATAGTTTAGTTGTTGTTAGTTTTTTTAATTTGTTTTTTCTTTCCATCAGTTTTTATTTGCTCCTCTCATTATTTATATTCTCTTTTTTACGAGTTTTCATCCTGTAGTATGTGATTGATGAAACTTTAATGTGTCAAATTAAATAAAATATCAAAGTTTCATAAAGATGCATATATAATATGATCTTATAAAAAAAGTGTTAAAGAATTTAAAAAATAAAATTTTCCATGATCATTTTAGCATCTTTAAAGAGAGGAACATCATCTATTATGGCTAGTACAATATTCCTCCTCTACATATTTAATAACTTCCATCATTTTTCTAGCTGCATGCTTTTTTTTTTTTTATAATTTCATTTAAAACATAAATAATTTTTCACTAATTGAACATGTATTTAGAAGAACTTAAATTTTTTTAGTTAGAACTAAACAGTTTATTATTATTATTATTGACATTTTTTTAACTAATCAAATAATCATAGGAGAAATAAAACATTCAATATAAAAATTACTACTTTATATTTATATATATTATTATATAAATTGAACAAAAATGTAAAACAAAATATATTAAAGCAGCCTCTTTAACACAATGTTATTGTTGTATGTGAAACAGTTTAAGAAAGAAAATTATTGTTAAAAAATTTCTGTGAACTTAAGTGAATTATAATGTAGGTTTAATCATTTTGATAGTCTCTATTTATGTTGGGTTTTTTCAAATAGGTTTTTCTCTTTCTTTTTTGTCTCAATTGGGTTTTTAAATGTGAAAAATCAGCGTAATTAGGTCTTTGGCGTTAAATTGAGTTAACAGAGTTAAAATTAAGCTTAGTTATCGTTGTGAGCTGGATTCATTAATTGACGTGGCATTGACGTGACAGATGTAGGGTCATCATATTAAGCTGAGTTGTCATCACATTCAACCTTTCCCCAAATCAGAAACCCTAGCAGTCCATGACAGCCACCAAAAACGCCACCACTAGCCTCCTAGCCTCCATGCACCGTCACACAACCATCATTATCACAAAATCATGTTCATCTTCCTAGCACAATCGCAAAACCTGCGAAGCATCAACAGAAGCACCATGGCTAGTCAACCTCCATGCACCATCACCACAAACTAGGTTCGTTTCCTCTTCATCGTCGCACCATGAAGCCACCCAAACCACAAGGATCACGAGAGCTCTGCAGCGAGTCTGAACCTGTAGAAATTTAGAAAAATCTCCAATCCATGAACCCTAAAATCGTGCCACCATTGGGCGAGTTCTTTTCTCCCTTCTCGCACAAATCCCAAATTCGAGACTTGTAGAAACTCAAGTCAATCTCCTTCAACCCAGAAACCCAGAAGCATCCAAAACACAAAAGCACCCAAATCGCAAAACTCCTTCTTATTCATCACACACAATCTTCTTCATCCAAAAGCCACAGCCTTTCATCTTCTTCAAACGTGCATTGTGAGTGTCAGCCACCACGAGGTCGTCGTCACGTCTTCATATTGAACCAAAACCTGCAAGTAAAGCCAAACACAAAACCAACCAAAACCCTTAGAATCGCGTCGTCATCGCGCTTCTAAACCCAATCGTAAACCTGCGAAATCAATCCCTTTCATTGCGAGCTTCATCTTCTTCCCTAAGCATCAATCTTGCAAAAAGAAATCAAGCAATCGAAACAGAATTGCAGCAACGCTCTATGAATGCTAATTTCGTTGTTCAATCTCGAACCTTCTTCATTCTCGTTCTCAATTTCGTTTTCATGAACCCTAAAATTTCAATATTCAGAAACACTTTTTTTTTTTAATTACACACATTCCACGTAACATGCTCAACATCTTCAACGTCAATTAATGATTCTGTCTCATAGTGAAAACTCAGCTTAATTTTGACCTCGTTAACCCAATTTAAAGGTAGGGATCCAATTACATTGATTTTTCACTTTTAGGGACCCAATTCAGAAAAAATAAGAAAGGGGCCTATTTGAGAAAACCCAACATAGAGATTATCAGAATGATTAACCCTATGATATATATATTAAATATAAAAGGTTTAATTAGTCTAATAGTCTCCACCGTGGTGATAGTGCATCAAGTTGGTCCCTATTTTTCAAAAAGTTTCAGTTGCATCCTAACTTTTGAAAAAGTGTTTCAATTAGGTTATTTTTGAACAAAAATTACTAATGGCATTAACGACATGTTTGTTAAACTGCTTTTAGCCGCCTAAAGTAGAACAAAATTGGTTTCCCCACTAATAAAGTATAGGGATAACCTAGGTCAAATCCTTGGACTCAACTTATTAAGTTTTAAGAATATTTGGTTAAATCTGTTATTTACTAACTATTTATTAAAACAAGTTGGGGAAAGAAATTAGATGTAAAAGAGATAAGAAAAGAAAAGAGTAAACAAATGAAATATGTTCAAAAAGAAAAATAAGGAAATACAATGTAAAAAAAATAAGAATTGAAACCTAAACTAAAGTACTGGAAAGATATGGAATCTAACTATGCATACAAAGAGTAGCTAAACTAACCTATGAATGCTATGAAATTATAATGCAAGAAAACTAGAAGTAACTGGATATGGAAACTAATGAAAATATCGAGCAGTTAATGAGAAAGAATGGTTTATACACATATCAGAACCAAAATCTGAAAACAAGGGAATCATACTCTAAATTTAAAGTACTAAACCAAGAAATTCAACAAAAGCATATAATAGAATTTAAATGTGCAAATGATTGAGTATAAAGTGTCAATTACACTTCAGAAAGACATTCTGACAAGAGTAAGCCCACTTTGGGGTCTTAAAGTTCATGTTTCATAACTTACAATGGTCATTTCCACTCATTCTTCTCCGGGCAGGATCATGCCAGTGGAGCTCTATTAAACTGCCTCTTAGTCGCCTAAGGCAGAACAAAGTCTGGTCCCACTAATGTAGCATAGGGACAACCAAGGTATCAATCCTAGGACTCAACTAATTAAGATTAAAGTGTAGGGTTAAGGTCTTGTGTTTATTTACTAATTAATTACTTATTAACTACTAAACAGGTGGGGACATTTAAAATGAATAAAACTAAAATAAAAGAATTGAAACTAATCTAAACTAACATCTATTTAAAATAATAAAGAATTTGAAATGTAATGAAAGACGAGAAAATAACAGTATTAGAACAACAACAAAATCTATTTACTACAACTTCCTACAATCTAAATAGAACTCAAATGCTAAAATGAATAAGGAAAAAAAATCTTTGAAACAAAAATGCATAACAGAAGTAGAACCTAAATCTAAAAGAATGCATTAACAATCAAGATATATTTCTAAACTAAGCATTAAATCTGAATTAGAATGTAAAACATAAAACCTAAAATGAATCATCAAATCCTACTCTAAATAGAAGTAACTAATAACAAACATGCCAATATTATTCTCAAATAAAACTGAAATCAAATAAGCAAACTCCTAAACCAATGAGTAGAAAGAGATTGGTTGATTGGAATCGTGAATCAGAATAAAAAGTGCCAATTTTAGTGTAGAAAAGCAGTCATTTACCACTCAGGAAGACATCCTGGACAGTCATACCCACTGTGTGGTATTAAGTTCCAAATCAGAACCTAGATTGGGTAAATGTCCACTTACTATACCAAATCACGGCAAGTTCAATTCCTAATTCATGTTTCTAATCATCACCAGATGCAAAACCTAATCTAAATGCAATTGAAACATGTAATATACTCTAAAACATGCAAAACTCTAATCAAAATGAAATAATAGAAACAAAATACTAATTACAGTGTTTTTCTTTCATTAGACTCATATCCAAACTTGAGAAGACATCTCGGTATGTCATGCTCACTGTGGAGGAATGTAATTCCCTAAGAAATTTCAACTTTGTGGAGTCAAAGAGTCTAAATCAGATTTTTTTTTCACAAAATACAACGAGAAAGACTCTCACATCATCAAACAAAACACAAAATTAAGGGAAAAATCAAAACAACAAAATTACCATTCATACAACACATAGAAACATCACAGAAAAAATTTTATTCACAAGAAAACAAGGATTACACGAGAATATACCGAAGAAAAGGCGAGCAAGAACGCAAGAAACTCGAAGCTGAAAGCGCGATAAAACCCTAAGCTCTCACGTTCGCTCTATCTATTCCTAAGACTAAAAACATAAACTGAAAAATATATGTCTCCGAAAGTGTATAAAGTGTGTGTATATGTATATTTACATGACGGAACCCTTTTTACAGGGTTGGAAAATGAAAGAAAAATCGGGAGGAGAACCTTGCTTGACACGCTTTAATCTTCGCCCTCCACGTGGTATCTCCGGTCAGCTCTATTTGCTCGTCGATCAGCTTCTTCATCTTCACTGGTCAGGGTCGCGAGCTTCTTCTTTCTTTCTCGTCTCACTTTGCACTCTCTCTCTCACTTCTTTTCTCTATCAAGCCCTAACTTTTGGGTGCTTTCCGTTCTTCTCCAATTGCTCGAGAATTAGCTTTCATCCCAATTGACTTTCACAAGCAAGGACCCCATGGAAAGCTGCAGCCAGGTCAAAACACGTCGTTTTACTAAAGTTGGAGTCCCATTGCAGTAGTAGCAGCCCAACAGCGTCTTTAGCAGCCTAGTTAGCCAATTCTTCAACACCAACCCAATGCTCAATGCAGTTTCCATTTCAGCATCAGCTTCCAACAACCCAATTTAATTCCAATCATCTTCAATTCAAACAGCCGAAAGAGTCCAGGGGGCACCACTACAAAAAGAAAGAAATCCAGGAAGGTTTAAACAGTAAAAAGAAAAACTAAAAGCCTATAACAACAAAAAGAATTTTATTTTCTATTATCTAAGTATTTCTCTAAAATGGAAAATAACCTATGTATTTAAAAACCTATTTTATTTAGCTAAAAAGAGCAAATTAACTCTATTTCTATCAAATTCCTATTTTTACCTTTTTACCCTAAACTAGTATATTTCTAAATAATTAAAAACTAAAGAAACCTAAAAGATTTTTAACCTAGAAAAATATGTAAATCTAGAGTGTTATCAAGCTCTCCTCTTCTTCCTCTCGCCTCACTCTCTCTCATCTCACTTCAAGCCCTAGCTCGAGTGTTTCTTTTGTTACCAAAATGATGTGCTCGTGCACAATGACCCCGCAAAGCTCTTCAGCCACACAACTTACAAAAACGTTGTGTTTCACTAATTGGATTTCAGGTCAAGGTGTCAGCGTTTGCAGCGGTCCAATTCAGCCCAATTACTTCCAATCAACGGCATATCCCAAGTGGGGCAATAGCGACCCACTCTTCTTTAATCAACATGAGCGACCCAAATGCCAAGTGTAGCAGCCCACTTTATTTCATTTCTGCATCAAAGAAAAAAATCAATCCTAAATTAAAGAAAAGAAAAGGAAATTTAACAATTAAAGAAATATTTTTATCAAAAGATTTTCTAAACAAATATAAATTTTCTAATTATTAAAAAAAACTAAAAATTACACCTAAAAACCTATTTTTAACTAAAATTCTATAAAAACTAAAGAAATAATAGAAAAACCTAAAACTAACCTAATTCTTGACAATTACAAACAAAAATAGACTATCCTAGACTCCTAAGCACTAAAAAATATGAAAATTTGGAGAATTATCGATGTCACCTGTCAATTTGTGGTTTTTAAAACTTTTTAAAAAAATAATTTCTTTTGTAAAACTTTTTACTGTCACTAAACTCACAAGGGAACACTAGAAAGGGGATTGAATAATATTTTTAAAACTTTTCACAAACTAACACTTAATAACTATTGAGGGGTTTAACATAATATGCAATAGTTGTTAGATGTTTCTATTGTTAAGTAAACATTTAGAAAATGTTTTAAATAGAGAAAGTAATAACACAAGTATTTTATATTGGTTCACTCAATCCTGAGTTACGTCCAGTCTTCTTCAAGAACTTGAGAGGTTCCACTAATCTTATCTAAGATTACAACGGGGTACAAACCACTCCGGTATACACCAAGTGTTCTGACTACTTCTAGTCCCCTAGTCAATTCTAACTAGTCCGAGTTTAGTCACTCCTGATATCCAAGTATTCTAACCACTCCTAGTATCAACCCTAGACAACTTTCGAGAAATTTTAACTCTCTTAAGCTAAACAGTACAAATGTTTTCTTCTCTTCAAAATTTCCAAACACAAACAACATTGGTTTACAAGTACATATTATGATAAGTCTCTGTTAGAGGATAAATGCAATACAAAGAAATATGAGAACTTGTGAAGCTTTTTCTTTTATTCTATGTACTTAGACGATGTAAGCTTATGAGAGAATAAGCATAACGATACAATGATAGCAAAAGTTCTTGTATTCTCTTGTGTGAGTCTTCCTTTTATAGCTTTCTTCGATAGATGACCCTTACTTAGAGATAGTTGACTTTGTTGACAAGAGAAGCATTGCTTTTGTAATTAGAGCTTGTACGGCTATGGTATGACATAAAGCTTTTAGAAAACATTCCAAGAATATCTTTCTATCTCACGTCTTTCTGATCCTCGTGCAGTGCTTTTGAGTATATCTTGGTGTTGTCAATATCTGCACAAATAAAGAGAAAAAACAAAGCAGACAAGGTACAATACGTACTGCATTTAATGATTTATACATTGATAGAGTGTTGAAGCATGTTTCATATAGTAAGTGTTTAGTGTAAGTATGAACTTTTTCAAGTAGTGACAATTGATAAGATACAACGTTTATTGCTTCTTTCACTAGACGCGTTTTTGTCCAATGTTGTTTATTCTTTTATACTTGACACGTCATGACTTGTCTTATAAGCATTTAGTAAGAATGTTCTGATATGCATAATGTTCAGACGATATACATCTCTAAATGATATTTCATTAAATGTTGTTTGTTAAACTTTAAAACATCGAGATGTTAGACAGTTTATTGTCTATAGACGACATTGTCTTAACAGCCACATGTCAAGCCCCTGGTATGACACATGGCATTGTTAGTTTCACATGGCAGGATACTCTCATGTGTCGGTGTTAGTGTCAAGTGTCATTGTATCAATTTCATATTAGATTCTATATTTGTCTCGTTGATTCAATTTAGTCCCAATTTTTCTCAAAATGAAGCAATATTGTCTATTTCCAAAGTAAAGCAAAATTTATTATTTGTATAAATGTTATATTGATTTTTTTTGGGTTAAATATGTTTTTAGTCCCTAAACTATTGGCCGTTTCTGGTTTTCGTCCCTCTTTCAAAATAAGGTACAATTTGGTCCTCATTCTTTTCGAAACGTTCGTTTTAGTCCTCAAAAACTAACACCGTTAAAAATTTGGTCCTCATTTAGTCAACAAAACGAGGACTAAAACCAAAGTTCCGAGGACTAAAACTAACGTTTCGAAAAGAATGAGGACCAAATTGTACCTTATTTTGAAAGAGGGACGAAAACCAGAAACGACCAATAGTTTAGGGACTAAAAACATATTTAACCCATTTTTTTTCTTAAAATTAATTTTTTAACATATTACATTATTATTTATTATCAATTCATGTTTTGTTAATCCATGTTTTTTTATAATATTAAAACATATTAAATATATATATATATATATATATATATATATTTACAAGAAAACATTATTTAAAACTAATATAATATTATTTAATTTTTTTATAAAAATAAATAAATTAATACCATTTATACAAATAATAACTTTGGTCCTCTTTTAATTGGGACCGAATTCAATATTTGTATAAATGTTATACTAATATTTATATCAAAATTTAGTGGTTAAAGTCATGATTAACAAATGATAGATTAATAATATACAATAATGCAATATGCTAAAAAGTTAATTTTAATAAAAATATCAATATAACTTTTATACAAATAACAAATTTTGTCTTAATTTGGAGAGAACAATATTGCTCCATTTTTTGAGAAAAATTGGAACTAAATTAAATCAATGAGACGAATATAAGGACAAAATTGAAATCAAGACAATAACACTTAATACTGACACTAGAATGTGGCAGTGCCCTGCCATGTGCCCTACCCCAAATCTATATATAATAATGCAAAAACTGTTAACTAGAGTGAATGTTTGGATCATTGAA
The DNA here is from genome assembly GCF_029865625.1 of Vigna umbellata. Taxonomy (NCBI): domain Eukaryota; kingdom Viridiplantae; phylum Streptophyta; class Magnoliopsida; order Fabales; family Fabaceae; genus Vigna; species Vigna umbellata. The sequence goes on along the minus strand of NC_142165.1, from coordinate 55,345,033 downwards.
AGATCTAGAATCCAAATAATTTTTAAACTTGAAATTCACCCAATATAAGGACTCCTGAAATTTTTCCCCTGAAATAGGAGTTTCAAAAAGTGGTAAAAAAAATGTCATTCAAAAATAATAATCATAGCTATCAAAATCAAAAATCACAAGTAAATAGTTATATGCAGGAATGTATTTCTGGGTTGTGGATACTCGTTTTTATGTGCAGGTCTATTAATGTGTTTCTGTATTTATGTGATATGGAATGTTTATAAAACTAGAAAGATCATTTTATTAAAAAAGAGACTTTTGACAATGATTGTGGTAAAAATTGAGGTGAAAAAGGGACTATTGCCTCGGTTTTAGATCCAACCAAGGCCATAGACCCTTTAATTAATTAATTTTAAAGGTCTATGGCCTCGGTTGGAACCAAAACCGAGGCAATAGATCCAAAATTTTTTTTGGTTTATTACTTTGGGGTTTTCGAACTAGGGCAAAATCGTAACCTTTTGTGCATCGATTTTTGAACCAAGGCGAAAAGTCTCACATTTTTACCTCGCCTGAATATACCTCAGTTTTGCAACCATTGTCATAACTCCAAAACAACTGTTGTCGTATCCTTTAGTTGCACTAGTGTTGGACTTTCATTCCAATTAGGACACTGATGATTTTCATGCCCACACCTTCACATTTGGAACATCTTATGGCACTTGATTTAACCCTTGGGAATTAATACTAAAAATTTCATCATTCAACTTTATAATTCTAGACACCAAGGCATTGACATTCTCCACCAAGACCTCACGAGCACACAACTTCCAAAAGGATGTCTCTGTGACAATATGTTGCATTGTTCAATAATGATAAATCCTCCAAAAGGTTAGGAAAACAAAATAACAGAATATATTTTAATCATCACGGCTTATCTAAGTGTTTCACTCAATGTCACTCATGTATCACACAAATAGGCTTTTTTTAAGTACTCCATTGTCTTTTTCCACTCAATTTCCCTTTAATGCTTGGCAGAAAACTCCAATGGCTTAAGCAAAGACTGAACAAACAATGGAAAAAACGTTACGAGATCTAAGTTTTGACTCAAGAGGTCAAAGAAAATAAAAAACTCTAGACAAAAGTTTAAGGACACTAGTAAAAAAATGGGATTAGAAAGCGCAGTATACGCTTCGGTTTAAGCGAACCCGAAGCGTATAATAGTGCGGTGGCAGAGTTGTAATAATAGCTTAAATATATGTTTCGGTTGTCCCATAACCGGTGCCTAAAGCATGCTACTAACTAGGTTCTACGTAAAACCGAGGCATAAAACTCTGTCCAAACCTGCTCCGCTGACCGCTGTTGGGTCTGATAAGAGTTACTAACTCGGTTGCCCAGCAACCGATGCCTAAAGGGCACTACTAACTCAGTTTTAGACGAAACCGAGGCATACAACTCCTGCCACCTAACTCGGTTCTCACATTAACTCTTCATTTTCAGTTCTTCTCTCTGTTTGTGGTCTCTCATTCTTCTTCTCTTCTTCGTACTCACTCCCCTCGTGCTCTCACTCCCCTCGTGCCTCCGTCGTTGTACGTCCTCTGCCGCTGCCTTCGTCGCTCTAGATCCACCGCTCCAGATCGCCATCGCCAAGCCGCTCCAGATCGGCAAGCCCACGTCGTTGCTGCGTCTGCCGCCGCTGCCTCCGCTGCCTCCGCCTCTCTAGATCCACTGCTCCAGATTGCCATCGTCAAGCCGCTCCAGATCAGCGAGCCCTCCGTCGTTGCTGCCGGCCTCCGCCGCTCTTGATCCACCGCTCCAGATCGCCGTCGCCAAGCCGCTCCAGATCATGTTGCTGAGAGGGAGGCTTCGTCGGGAACGAGGCTTGGGAAACGTCGTGGATGCTGGAGGACTTAACACCGAAGACGCGAGCTCCATGGGAAAGCGACGTCAACTTCCCTTCCTCCTCTTCCTCCCCCGCAGCGGCGGTTGACGTCGTGGCCGAGGCCGACGAGGAGACGAAAGCTTTCGTGGCGGATTGCGGTTCTCTGATTTCGATTGTGTTTTTTGTTTGATTGATTCTCTGGGTTCTCTGATTTCGATTGTGGCTATGCCTTAGTGGAGTTAGAAGTTCAGGGTTCCATCAATTGTTTTCTCATTTGATATTCAACGTTGTTCTTCAAATGGTTTTGGGAAAGCGATATTTTAGTTTAGGAACCGTGGATGATGAGAAGGCAGGGAGATGTGTGAAGGCTGTGAAGGAGTTCATGCGTCTTTTCGGGGTGTTCACAGTGGGAGATGATGGTCCTTGGTTGAGATGGTTTGATTTTGGACGCCATGAGAAGGCCATGAAAGACACTACCAAGGAAATGGATAGTCTTGTAAGTGAGTGGTTAGAGGAGCATAGACAAAACAAGGCTTTGGGTGGAAAGGTTGATGGATTTCAAGATGTATATATGTTCATACATGAATTTCGATTCTCTGCTATAACTTTTGTATAATTGCTACTTATACATTTCTTTTATTGCATATTTCGATTTTTGAAGTGAGGTCGCCAGAAAGGGATTAATTGAAGAGTTATTCCTTTTGATGTTTGCTTGGAGCTTGCAATATCAGCTGATGATGACGAAAAAGAAAAAATCACTTTACTGCCTCGGTTAGATTTGAACCGAGGCATAAGCACCCATCCCTATACTACCTCGGGTGGAGTGAACTGAGGCATAAGCACACATTTTTTTGACTCGGTTCAGAACCTAGGCATAAAGCTTATCATTTTTTACCTCGTCTGTATATGCCTCGGTTGCAGAACCGGTGCGTATAAGCGAAATTAACCGGTGTCATTTCCCTTCATTGCACTAGTGGGAATTTTTAAAAGACACAAAATAATAAAATTAGAAAATTATAGAACTACCAAAAGAGTTAAATGAGACAACGCAAAGACTCTAGAAAAAAGACGAAATATAATTTAATAGATTAAGATTCATAAACAATAGTGCAACATATGATAGAAAAATAAGATAAAAAAAGGATATTCAAGCCAAAACCTTGCTCTAGATCCCAGATGCTACGACCTTGTCCAAAAAAAAGTACGATCTTTTCTAAATTTGACTCTTCAAGGGGCACAACAAAAATAAATCAAAGAAGAATGCATAACAAGACAGAGATGGACGCCACAATCTAGCATATTGATAAGTCAAGTGGAGATTCATCACAAAGATGTTAATCTTTGAAAAGAATCAAAGTTCTAATCCAAGAACTAAGAGAATCCTCTCTCAAAAATTCAAATGCATATATTATGACTCAAAAGTGTCTACATATGTATTTGATGCCCTTATATATAGACACCTCAGAAATCCAAAAAGAAAGCTCAAAGACATCGGGTCCAAAAATAACTTAAAAAATTAAAACAGAAACAAATTGTTTGCAATTAAAATAAAATTACAATTTTAATTAATTTCCTAAATTATTCTTCAATTGTGCTTATGATCTTCATGTTCTCTAAATTCCCTCCTTCATGGAACATTATACGATTCAAGGAGACATGTTTTGATATTAGACCTTGTCATAGATCTTTTGAATTGCAAATGTTCTTCCTTAAGTTCTTCTCATATATGTTTCAGGAGATATTTCTCTATCAAGATATGACATCGATTGTTCAAAAAACAGAAACTGTATGTCTTATTCAAAAAAACAGTGACAATTTTGAAATTTTAATCAATATTTTGGCCTTGGTTGCTTGGGAAACCAAAGCAAAAAGTAGATATGACATCTGTTGGTGAAATAACCAAACCATATGACCTGTGTAGAAAAAAAAAAACAAAGTAAAAAAAGATATGTAATCGACCTTGGCCAAGTTTTGTCGACCCTAGTCGAGTTGTATTCGATCTTGGGTGAGATATATCTGATCTTGGTTAAAAAAAACACAATTTTTGAGACATTTTGAAAATTTAAGTGCACCTTTCAACCTCGATTCTCTATTAATTAACATCAAAAAAAGATAAATGACTTTGATTCTTTTCAACCAGAACCTATAAATTCACAAAATTTTCAAAAATATAATCGTGTTATTATATGTTTTAGTTTCTTCAAAACTAAAGCATATTACACAAGTTAAAACACCAAAACCGCATTAATGTATGTTTTTTACTTCACTTTTTTAATTTAATAAGAAATAATAATATATTTTTCTTACTTTATCCCTTATAATTTAACAAGGAGTATTTGATATGAATAAACTAAAACTAAATTTGGATAGCAAATTAAGAGACCTTATTTTATTATTATTTGATGAGATTAAGGAAGCACAAATTTAAATACAATAACATGAATATTAGGAATCAAAATTGTATTAATTTTTGTTTTTTTTATTATAATTCCAAGATGTGATATAATCTTCTATTTGGTTAAGTTCACAACTTCTATGACAATAAATTTCACATCTTGGAATAATTAAACTTGAGAACAGAACTAAACTAATTTGTTAAAAGTTACAATAACTTAAGTTAATTAAAAAAATATTAAATAATGATTAATTTCAATAATAAAAAAATTAGTTAACCAATTTAGATACCAATTTGTAAAAAAAATAATTGAAAACTAAAATAGTTTCTATTATAAATAAAAAACTATAATTGATTAGGAATTCATCATCGAAATTTGTCATTAACATCAGTGGTCAAAGTTTTAGTTACTAACGAAATTTATTTCTAATTTTAATAACTAAAACCTTAATAGTTAATATTAGAGACCATTTTTTTAAAATATTTTATTTATGATAGAAACTATTTTCATTATATTTGGTATTTAAATTAGTAACTATAGTGGTTAATTATTTTGTTTTACTAATATTAGTCATTATTTAAGAATAATTTAATGTTCTACATTTATCACTATATCTCTGATTTTTTTATAATTGTTTCGGTTATGGAGTCGAGGTTATCTGTAAACATTAAGTCCTGAGTATCTTGAAGTTTGTTCTTCACATTGTTCAATCAAATTAGAAAGTTTTTTACAAAGAAAAGGTACTTTGATACCAAAGTTAGTAAAGACTCAATGAATTCAATAGTTAATGCGTAGTAAATCCAATCACCTACCTCTTTACCTTAAACTAGTATCTATAGATTTTGAAAGTGAAATTTGAATTACTAACTATCTAATCATGATTAGTTAGTGTTAATAATTTTTTACATAAATTAATTTTTGTTAAGTCTAATCATTGTTTAAATGTGACCGTTAATTTTATATAGTATAGTTACTTGATCAATGAATGATTTTATTAATATTTTTGACTACTATTTTATCTAAGTTGACTAGAGAATCATATATTACAATAATTAATTATAAATTTACTAAGAATTCAATATCAACATACTATTTAGAAGGTCCACTGAAAAAAAATAACAATCAGATTATTAAATATAATCTACAAGTCATCAAATATTTTAATATATGTGAGAATTATAAATCTAAAACACAAATCATATATTAATAAAGTTGATAGATAATTTATAACTGTTTAAAAAAAAATTACACATATATCTTGTAAGGTTGATCACCAAAATAAGATTTTATGGTTTATTATTATTAGTTTTATTTTTCACTTGAATTATCCTATACATTGGGGAATAAGAAAGAATGAATTAATATATAGCAGGTGGGGCGGAGTTTATCCGTGCATTAGGCGGCTGTCACAGTTTTCTGCTTTGGATGAGGTTATCAGCATATTTTTATAATATACATGATTATTATTATCTGTTAAAAATTATTAAAATTTATAGATGATAAAATATTAAATACTATGTGAAGTTTCAAATTTAGTATTTACCAATTTAACTAATATTGTTTAAAAAATGCATATCAGAGAATGTTACTATTTATTTTTTCTTTGTGATTATATCATTGACATGATTGTGTATAATTACCGAAAATTAGTGAGATTTATAACAATAAATATTTGAAAAAAAATTCATAGATGCTTCTTAAGTCGATCGCAATTGATGTTATTTAAATCTAACAGCAATCATAAAAATTCTGACAAGTATACAGAGAAATAAATTCACTTGATCAATTTACAAAAAATATATTTCTTTTAAATAATCTTTCACCCACATCCAACTAACTTCATATGCATAGGAACAGTAATTTAGTTAGCAAGAAGAGAAAGTTGATAGAATTTAGTTAGGATTTAGCCAAAATTATAATTAGTTATTGAATTAGGCAAATCAAAGAAACTACTATTCCATTAATAAGAGTCAATGTTCAACACCAACTTCTACAGCATTTCTACCAAATATATATATATATATATATATATATATATATATATATATATATATATATATATATATATATATAATATCGTTAAGACATGTTAATAAATTTAGCTGAATATATGAATTTTCTTTTTCTAATATTTCATGTGGAATTGGAAATAAATCAATATTTATAAGAAAAATGTGTTATTTATAGTGGTTCAAAATTATCTTTGAAAACTTTTATATGTATCAAACTATAAACACTAGTTTAGAGTGTACAAAATAACTTGTTTAAACTGAACCATTTTTTATTAAAATAAACTAAAGCACTTTAAATTGTATTTATAATTGAACTATTTAAAAGAACGCTTCATACCATTTTAAATTAAGTTTCATTAAAACTAAATTAGTTTCATTATTATACTGTTACTTATTTATATTTGATTTAATTGATATTCTATTAAAATATTTTGTTTTATTAAGTGTTTAATTTTTATTTATTTTTTGTCTTAATATTTTTTCATGTGATTTTTGTAGTTATTAGGAAGATATGATTGTTATTTTTATATAATTTTGCCTCAAACTCGTCAATTAATTTGTTTCTTTAATGACACAGGTTATCTTTCTTTAAGAACTAGTCTATTAAAGAATTGAAATAAATTACAAATTGAAGGAAATTAAATATGAGAAAACAAAAAATAATAATCACTTCATTATGCTCATAGTAAATCCAATATTAGAATACTTAAACAAAAATAAAAAAATATTTTGAGTATTCAATAAAACACAATTTTTTAATAAAAAATATTTTAAGAAGTTTAATTTATAATGTACGTACTACTTAATTAATTTTTTTATATTTCAATTCCTTTATGTTTCAAGATCAAGTAATCATTAATTTATTAATATCTTTTAAGTAGTAAACATGTATTCCTTTTTAATTTATTATCATCAGTGAAAGATATCAGTATTTTTCTTTTAGCTTTATAGTTTTGAACTTCAATAATGATTATTCAAAATATGATAAATTTAATTGAAAAATTTCCTCATAAGTTATTTGTAAAGCTATAAGAGGAAAAGGAAATTAATTGTCCATTTTAATTACTTATAGCCCAATGATCGAGATATTAGAAAAGATCTGTTTTCCGCTATTGCTTCCTGCACCCCCAATGTTTTACCTGCACTCCCATTAAGTAAATGAAATGTCTGAACTGTTTTTGTGGGATTTTAATTTCCTCTGCCCAGCAGCTTCATCAACAAACAAATTTACGGTTTGAAATATCAAAATTTAAAAATAAATGGTAATTATTAAATTTGTCTAATATATATCATTATGTGTTAAGGTAAAAGTAAATATATACATGTTCTTGTTGTATACGCTTTCTAAAATAACTTGATTGGATGCATACATGATATATCTATGTGTATCTTTGTCATAGATAACATGTATATAACTCATTCGCCTTCATTGGTTATGAAGTTAGTGTACAAGTCTCTTTTATTAATATTTTTTTCCAAGTATAGATCATTAAATTATCATGCCTTTCTTAATTTTGTTTAATAATAAAAATTTTACTCATACGAAAATTCTAAAGATTAAAATTATATAATATTATGTTAGGTGTTAAATTTTCTTGATAATTAAAATTTTAACTCATATAATGATTTTAAAAATTATAACTTATTATGATAAATCTTAAACTTATTTAAAAATTCAAACTTTCGCCCTCATAATAATTTTTAAAAATTTATATTTTTTTCTACTAAAAGGATAGTATTTAAAACGTCATGATTTAATGTGATTTAGCTTATGAAGTTAAGGAAAAAATCAGGATGCATAAGACACTAAAAATAATAAAATTTTTGGAAAATTGAATGATCTCTACATGTTGTTATTATACAGTAACAAAAGAATCATTTGGTAATTTGATAGATATGAGTTTAATTTTATGACAAAATATACTTTTTTTAATAGACTGAAAATTATGTATGTGATTAATCTTCTTTGTGTTGAATATACAGATAGAGTTTTCTATTTATAATAGAAAAAATATGGACTAAACTTAAAATACAAATAAGATATAATAACAAACTAACTAAAGATAAAAGATAAAGATGAGATAGATATTTTTTCTCATGAGTCACATGATTAGAGGTCCTTATGTCTATAATCTTGGAAAAAATACATTGTTTGTCTCCTAGTGTATTTTATTGAACTTGATTGACGTTGTGTGAGTAAGAAGAGTTGTCCCTGTTTTCTAACATCTTTAACCATTTTTGTATCTATTTTGGAGTGAAGGAACTGAAATATTGAGTTTTGGCTTATTGGATGGTTTGGGCTCTATAGAAGCATAATGCCCTTTGGAAACATTAGCATAACTCTAGTTATTTTGTTCCCTTCTGTCTTAATTGTTGTGATTATTGTTGTTGTTATACCATGGTGGATAACTATGTGTGGAGTAACATTCATCCGCAATATGGTTCATTTTATGGCAATTGGAGGATTGTTTCCCATAATTGAGAATTCTTCCACTTCCTCTTTCTTGACCACACGAGCTAGTACCAGGTCCTTGAGACCTTCATCTTTGTTCTTGCTTCCAATGATTTTGTTTATCAACAGTGTTGGCCAAAATTGTGTTTTTGTATTCTGATTGATGATGTTAATTACTTGTCTTTCTTACCTTTCTTGTTACATGATGAGGGAAAAGATCCATTTGAAGCTTGGAAGGGTTCCATTAAAATAATTTGTGTTCTCATGGTGTTTTAAGTGTCATTCAGGCCTTTTAGAAACTTTTTAAAAATTGGGTTACATTCCTTTCACCTTGTTTCGAGTGAATGTCTTGAAACAAATTTGAAATCTTGAAGTAATCTCCTTTGGAGAACTTTTCTTTTAGCTCATCCCATAAATCTTTAGTATTTTCTACATAAACACTTACTGCAATTTGTGGAGAAAGAGTTTTGATAATCAAGAAAGAACCATCATGTTCCACCGTTCTCAGACATCAAACAAGTGATTGGTTCTTTGATGCTTCTTGATACCTTAATCTATAAACTTGAGCTTATTCTTGGTGAAGAACCCTTTTCATGTTCTTGCTTCAAGAAGAATAATTATTTTCATTTAAAATATGAGAAATAAGAGTAAGACCTGAATTTTCCCTAAGGTGTAAGTCAAAGAGGCTAGAAGGGTTCAAAGATTGATCCAATTGATCAATCACACCAACAACTAAGAAAAACTGTCATAGTTGGTGCAACTCGGATGATCAAAGGTAGATAAGTAGACAATGAAAAGATATGACATGCGAAAATCTTGTGAAGATAACAAAGATATCATAGATTCTAGGATAGATGGATATTGAGAAGGCAAAAAGAAAACACAATCAAATAAGAGAAAAAGATAAAAACTTTATGTTTATGTATTATTTATATATAAAGCAAAGAAATCTTTGACTTGAATATGATTTTGAGAAAATCTAGAAACGGAAAAAAAAATAATAAACTAATTAATATTTTGGAACGAAAGAAAAAACAAATAAACTTTTTAATATTTTTAAATATATTGTTCATTTTTAGTGTGAAACGGTTACAATTTTATTATTAAAAAGTGTTTTAAAAGAAAAAATATATTTAAATTTCGATGTGAAATTATTGAATGTTATAGAAATATAAAATACACATTATTAAATGCAACTATTAACAAATTTACAACACATCACTAGGTGAAGTCGAATTTTGTTTTATTACAAGTATTTTTATTAGGACAAGCGTTCTCATGCTTATTCAAAAAAGTCATTAAATATTTTCTGTCCTAATGGCAGCTTTTTTATTGATGATCGTTATGGAAATTATTAAAAAGAATGAAAGAAACAATCTGTTTGCATTTTTTTAATTCAAAAATAGATAATGCAATTTTCTTTTAAAAGAGTATTTTTTATATTGAGAATGAAATATTAAAATAAATAGGTCAGGTAAATTTTTTCTTAGAAAAATGTATATTATAATTTAACATATAGAATTAGAATAAACGTTTTTACAAAGGAAAACAAATCTTAATGTTAAAAATTAGCTTAAAGATATAGGTAGATGAATTATAAAATAAAGGAAAATGATACTTGAACAACCTCTTTTGACAACATTTAGACACGGGACAGGTGTCTAAATGGGATTGGTCCACGTGGAAAATCAAAATGAAAATGAAATCTGACGTGGAAAGGGGGTGTGCAGGGTTTTCAAGATCTGCGTTTCAAATTTGAAATTGATTTTGGAAGAATTGTTGAGAGAGAAGCGCGAAGGTTGAGAGGGAGACTGTGACCTAGAGAGAGAGGCCGAGAGAGTTGGAGAAAGGGAGTTCGAGAGAGAGAGTGGTCCGACGAAGTGCTTGCCGGAGTGCCCGCCGGACAACGTTGAAGGGTACCGATTCACGGTCGCCGGTACCGATTCACGACCGTTATCGATTCACGGCCGCCGCAGCTCCGAAGTTGGCCAACGAAGCGAAGACGGAATCGTGTTCCGTCCGGCCCAGCGAAGTAGGGGCGCGTTCAAGGTCTCGCTTCGTCCCACCTCCTTCCGTCCCTGTGCCGGAGTGCCGCCGGAGCATCGCCGGAGTGTGGACTGTTCGGTGGACGAAAAAGAGGGGTTGAAAATCCATGTTATTTTGTTGTTTTTCAAGTTCAGCCTCTTAACCCTGTTTAAGAAAAATCGTAATGAAACAACTTACTCCAAAGTCTAATAGTTTCTGTTTTCTTTTTCTTTCTCAAGGTCGTCATAGGATACAGGAGAGGTGGTTCTGTAAAATGGGTTGTCCTGAAGAAAGGACAAGCAACTCCAAGCCTTATCAGCTTCACTTGATTAGCTTTTGGGGCCTATATCTTTCATGTGGTGTTGTCTCTCTTGTTGCACTCGTTCTGTTTCTGCTGCGAAAGATTCGGCAATACTCCCGCTTCAAAAAAAGGCAAAAGGATATTGCTTCTTCATCCTCAAAACAACCATGAGGCAGTCAGTGTTACCATGTTGTTGTTAACTTGTTTAAATTTATTAGTCAGTCACTGATCCCAGGATATTGGCTTTGTTTGTTCACTTGGCTTATTATTTAATTTATTTAATTTTTCTCTGAATTGTACCAATAAATCAAGTTTGGAACTCAAGTCCTATCGAATTTATTAATGTTTTGTATTGACGTTGGCCCTCATGCTTAGTAAGTAGTTTTATTGTGAACTTTTTGTAAGGAACTCTACCAATATTGTGTGCTCAATTTCTTATATTTCCATAAAAATTTCTTTTGTTATTGATGATTTGAATTATTGCTCTCTGAATATCATATTATTGATCAGAGTTTTGAAAACTACACCTACCATTTAACAAGTTGTTCAAAGTGCTTCAAAATAGGCTGAAAAAAACTGAGCCAGTGCTAGTTGATTAATGATTGTCAGGCACTCTTTGAATTCTTTGTTTCATGGATCAACACTCGTATTATAGTCCTGTTGCAGCAAAAATTAATCTAATAAATGAGGTCTTAGAATCATTTTTGTAGCAGAAATTTTCAACTATAGATATACCATGATGTTTTCCTGGTATCCATCATGCATTCACATTTTATTATTGGGGAGCCAGGGTGTCGAAGGTGAGTGGGAAGCAGAGGTGAGTGGGAGGCAGGGTGTTGAACGTGAGTGGGAGCCAGGTGAATGGGAGGCAGACTCAGGTGAAGTCCAGCAACTTGATTCTCTTCTTTCCCCCTTTTTTTTTTGAAAACGCTGCCAGAAACCCATATTATGAGTGGCTCTTCAGATGGCTAATAGCGGACAGTGGCAGGAAAGCTCGGACCGATTTTAAAAGCCACCACTACTTTTTGGACGCTCGGTCAAATACGGGAGTGCCACACGAACGACCGTTCTCGAAGATGAACGAACGCTCATACCGAACGTTCACAAGGTAAAACAAACTGGTCCAGGTCGAACGCTAACAGTCCCCCAAACGCCAAAACCGAACGCTCAAAAATCACTATCACACAGACCGAACGCTCGAGATTGACTCTGTTTTGATGAGCGCCTCAACACACAATCTGCCGAACGCTATACTGGACCGATCGCTCAAAACCAAACTCTGCAAGGCTGAACGGTAGAACGCTTAAGCACATGGGCCAAGGATGACCGAACGGCGAAGTCGGGTGATCGAGTGCAGGAACGCTTGAGTCTAATGATTGCCGAACGTCATTGATATTGGTCAAGAAGAACGAACGGTTGCACCTAGTGGGAGAAACCGAACGTCAATAATGATTGGACGATCGTTGAGGACCAGCGGCCGAACGGTTGAGGCTTAGAAATGCCGACCGTCCTAAAGGTTTGGAGAATAAGGATGCACAGCAGCGGACGATCGGTTGGTGAGGATGATAGGTCAGGACGAGCGGTAGAAGCCGAGAATTACCGAACGTCCTAACGGCTCACAGTTGAGGACGAACGGTCACAGCAACAGTCAAAAGCCGAACGTCCTTTCTTCCTTCTTTTTTTTATTAATTTTTTTTTATTTTATTTTATTTTATTTTTTTTTATTTTATTTTTTCTTTATGATGAAAGTAAATTTATTAATCAACCCGGACGAAATTGAGTGTTGACAATGCCCAAGGAACCATTCTTTGTAAAAATCGTTGTACAGAAACAACATTGGTAGCAAAGACCAAATAAGTGGGGAAATCAGGCAAAGTTTTTGCAGAGATAGTTCAACTTTCAAAATGACATTGATTTTTTAATGAATTTTTTTTAACACTTATTGGACATGCAAATGATCTTCAACCATTGATTATGTCATTTATTGAACATTTCTTTGATGATTTGTAACAAAAAATATGTACATTCAAACCTAATCATCACAATTTCAAATAGTGATAAGAAATCCATAAATGACATTCGTACTATCCATTTTGTAACAACCCTAAATGTTGCAACACTTCATTCCTCCACACAATGTCAACATCCAAAATCCAATCACACACATACTTCTCCCTAACCTCTTGTAGTTCCTCCTACAAAGAAAAAAATGCACACAATATCAATATAATGCCAATGTTCAATCAAAGGGACACACCATGAAAATGTTGATAACTTACACTAGTGTAATTGGATATTGTTTTGCCTTCATATTTCTGAACAACATCCCACAACTCCATAAATTTCAAAAAAATAACTCCACAATCATATCTACATCAAAAAAAGTCCAAAATACAAATAATGAAATGTTACTTATATGAAACAAACAAATATTATAATTAAAAAAAAAACAAGATTAAAAACTTACGAGTTCGGTTGGATTGAAGTATGCACGTGTTGAACCTACAAGAACGGTTTGTTGTCTTTGTAACGATTAAACAAATGTCCAAAAAACAATTCAAGATTATGGGCCTGCAAAAAGCCAAAATCAACTTTACTTTCCAAACTACTAAATCAATTTATAAATACAAAGTACACATCAATTCCAAGACTTACAATTACAATGTCAATGAGATTTAGAACACCTTACAATAATTTTTCTCTCTCTCTCTAAGATAGTTAAAAGCAACAAATAGATCATTCTCTCTAACAATAAACAATTACCATATTCAGAGTTTGAACTGATACCATGATATCAAAATATAATATTGGTTAAGAAATAAGGCATTAAAATTGAGAAATATTGAAATTGTGCACCGAAGATAAACTTGTAGGTTACCTCATGGACCAGGGATCCAATAAATGCAATGAAGCAGCTTTTCGATCAGCAGTAGCATAGTGATACTCTAATGTTTTCCAACATTCATTGACTGCATCTCTATTAGACAGTAAAATCATGTATGACTCTTGGTCGAAGATCAAGAGACATAAAGTTTAAAGATGCTGCATCATTTGAAATGGGTTCCTCAATATAAGGCCTAAGCTCCATGGTGTGAGTATGAGGGGTTTTGATTCCATCTCTAGATAAGCAAACAGAAAAGTATGGGTGAGTTAACGTTTACCACCTATACACAAAGCATATACCATATCAAAATACAATAATTAAAGCATTAAAATTAATATCATTCATCTAAAATTTAAACATGATATCATCATTTAGTTAAGAACACTTGAATATTCTTATCCTTATAATATTAAATAAAGACCCTGTTTTACTTCTTAACAATTACTTTTCAATCAGACACTTATACATATAGCACTACTTAAAGTGATACATACATTAAAGGTCTTACCACCATAAGCTTAATTTATTTATTTTAAATAAATCATTTTCCGTGAGGGACCTTTCGTTAACCTTTAAATCTTTTATTAGCTTTTAAATATAATAACAGTGGTGACATCAAACAATTTTTTCCTTATTTCCAATGTATACCATCAAAATCCAGTAGCTCGAAACTCTATTAATGTGCACCCATAGTAATTGATAAGTACTGCAGTTGATCAAGACATTTCACTTGCACCTTCTATTTACGTAAGATAAATTGTTACTACTAACACTGCATCTAAAATAAGACAAATCTCCCTCCAACTAAAGTTAACCCCTCATGAAATAATAGATGCAACCAAGACTGTCTATCAATCTTTTAATTTAAAGAAAACTTACAAAAGTCTATTCCATAAATTTTCCCACTTTGGAGACACATTTTCAGTATCGTCAAAGGAAGAATGTTTATGTTCTCATGTCCATAGTATCAATCACCACACATTTAATTTATCCAACAAATACTATTAACAAACCACCTCCATCATACATAAACAACATTCCACCGCCATCCAACAAGTCATATTTTTACAGCTTACAAACAACATCATGCATATATTATATTAAAGCTTCAATCCGCTCGAATAAAAAAAACGAACCTTGAGTGAACACAAGGTGTGCCGGTTTGAACACAGACGAAGAAAAATTGTGTGGGTTGGACTAACAACCCGGAAAACCCCTCTTTTTCGTCCACCGAACAGTCCACACTCCAGCGATTCTCCGGCGATGCTCCGGCGGCACTCCAACACAGGGACGGAAGGAGGTGGGACGAAGCGAGACCTTGAACGCGCCCCTACTTCGCTGGGCCGGACGGAATACGATTCCGTCTTCGCTTCGTTGGCCAACTTCGGAGCTGCGGCGGCCGTGAATCGATAACGGTCGTGAATCGGTACCGGCGACCGTGAATCGGTACCCTTCAACGTTGTCCGGCGGGCACTCCGGCAAGCACTTCGTCGGACCACTCTCTCTCTCGAACTCCCTTTCTCCAACTCTCTCGGCCTCTCTCTCTAGGTCACAGTCTCCCTCTCAACCTTCGCGCTTCTCTCTCAACAATTCTTCCAAAATCAATTTCAAATTTGAAACGCAGATCTTGAAAACCCTGCACACCCGCTTTCCACGTCAGATTTCATTTTCATTTTGATTTTCCACGTGGACCAATCCCATTTAGACACCTGTCCCGTGTCTAAATGTTGTCAAAAGAGGTTGTTCAAGTATCATTTTCCTAAAATAAAAGGTCATCTTCTTAACGCATAAAATTTTAAATTAGTTGGTTTGAATAATAAATAGTGATGATATTAAATATTTCATCAAAATATTGAAATATATTTGTTCAAACTTCATCCGTACATTTTTATTAGATATTTTAATTATAAATATTTTGGTTGTTCTTTTATGACGTGGAGGACGTATTAATTTTTTTTATGATATGTTTAATCATTTAGTATAGAGTGAAAAAAAAAAATATAAGCTATTAGTTTTGTTAACTAAATGAGACATGACACAGTACTGTTTTGTTTTGATTAATTAATAATGTCCTGTGAGTCTTGTCACCAGAATATGGCCCCACCGTTAAGCTTAATCTTAGATGGCAGTATTCTAGTGGTCCATGTAGAGATTGCAATTTGTAAGGAGATAGGATTCTTCAATGCAAAAAGATTGAGAAAAGCGTTTTCACTTTCAGTTTCAGTTATTCATCACTTCTCTTCTGCTGCTTTTCTCAAATTCAAGTAGCTCATCACAGTATTCACTCGCCCCTTCTCAGAGACCCTTCTGGAGATGATCATGGCAGTAACCCAAGCTTCTTCTGCTTTCAACAGACTCAATGACCACATTCTACTGCAGCGCTACTTCACAAAGTAGCTTCCTTTTTCTCTATCTGTTCATCAACAAAAATGGGAAAGTGAAAGATAGCAGGTCAATTGTTTCTGTAATGCCGTGTTGAACAGAACTTTGATTTGCAGGTGCCAGCAGAGATCAACATGTAGTGTTGTGAAAGTCTTTCATAGGAGATATGGAGGAAGGTTGCAAGTTGAACAGTATCAACATGTGTTATGTGCAAGAGGAGTGGAGTTATCCCCTTCTTTCATTGGAGACTCTGGCGATGAAACTGAGGAGGATATTGCAAAGGAAACATTGATTTGGAGAGCCATCAAGTTGCCAATTTACTCTGTTGCATTCGTTCCTCTCACTGTGAGAATCTGAACTTTTAAGTTGAACAAGAGTAGCTTCTAACAAGGTTTTTCAGGAGCATGAGTTTGAGATAGGAGTTCACACTTAGTAGTTTGAGACCACGATGATTTCAACTTAATACTACATGAATAATAACATTATCAAGTGTTATAGTTTTTTTCTTATGGATTTAAAAATGTTGAATGCGAGTCATAGGTAAATCTCTGTGCACAAGGTCATTCTGTTTTAGCAGAGTAACATCTTTCTGCTTGCCTCTGGAAGAAGGCTGATATTAGTTATTTAGGCAGAAGGAAGGATATTTTGAAGCATATTAAGTTTCTAGAGAAGATTTTCCTCCAGTGGCCATCCATCCCTTTCCCATGTTAATGTTGAACCTATCTCCATAGCTTATAGTATTTGAATTAGAGATTATCATATTTCTCATTGGGAATTCATGTCATTTTAAGCAATGCCCCATCTTAAAGGCTTTGTTTTATATCATTATCTATTGGAAATTCAAACTTCAGTCTAAGTCTTACGTTAAGTGAAAAATGAAAATATTGAGCAACATATAAGGAAGAAATGAGGTAGTGTTAATCCCTTATATAAATTGGACTTATGTTCCATTGATATTGGTCTTTCTCTGGATTCTTCCATCATTATCCTGCATGTGAAACTGAGCAAGAGAATTTCTAATTTATATCTTGGTTTCTATGGATAGGTAGGTAGTGCAGCAGCGTATTTGCAGACAGGGATCTTCTCAGCTAGATGTTATTTTGTTCTCCTGGCTTCCTCGGTTCTTGTTATTACCTGGCTCAATTTAAGGTAAGTTTCAATACTGTTTGAGACCGACGGATGGAATGAGTGAATGCGAAATAGAAGTAAATGATTGTTCAACACAACAAAATCTCCATATTTTCTTAAATATATGTAATGAAAATGGATTCTGGTAGCAAAATCATTCGAACTTTTGGAAGCCATAATTTTCAGTCAAAATGTAATATAAACTGCTAGTACCCAAATGACAGGCTAGATATCTGTTGAAAACTTGTAAAAACATGGACACTAACAAAATGTCTTACGTGGTTCTTCAACCATTCATTCTATCAAGTTTAACAGGTACTAATTTACTATGAATTTACTACCAATTTTGGCCCCCGCTCCCGCTTCATTACTCTTATGGATCATTCTTATCAAATACTTAATGTTCATAAAAGGAATATACTAATATTTCTTAATTTCTTATGCATGGCCATGACAGCAATGATGTTCATGATTTTGACACTGGAGTTGACAAGAACAAAAAGGAATCAGTTGTAAACCTGGTCGGTAGGTGAGTTTTTCTCAGACTTGGTTTTGGTGCTTTCTGTCTTCTTTTGCTTTTGTATTTAATACAGAGAAATAACTCAGCTTGATTATTCCTCATGTTGAATTTGGGCAGTCGTAAAGGAACCTTCATTGCTGCGTACTTGTGCCTTGCTCTTGGCTTCGCTGGGCTGACTTGGACTGCTGTTGCAGAAAAAAACATTCGTTCAATGTTGTTTCTTGTTTGTGCAATTATTTGTGGCTATATATATCAGGTATAAGTTTCTACCGACTTCAGAATAGTGTTGGAAAATTATTTAGGAGTCATTAACTTTAAATTTCTCTGCTTGGCCCTATTCGTTGCAGTGTCCACCATTTCGGTTAAGCTACCAGGGGCTGGGAGAGCCCTTGTGCTTTGCAGCATTTGGTCCCTTTGCTACTAATGCTTTTTATTTACTACATGGCGGTGCAAGGTTACTTCAGCTACCTAATTAGAATTCCCTAACTAACTTTTGATTTTTCATGGTTTTGATTCTCAATGTTTTGGACAGTGTGATGAATCATGTCCCTTTAAGTGGAACAGTTCTTTCTGCATCAATTCTTGTTGGCATCACAACATCTCTTATCTTGTTTTGCAGTCATTTCCATCAGGTACTTTCATTTCTGTAATTGAACTCTCTATTTTATGGTTTTGAGTAACATTGATTAGGTGGCATGTTTTTATGAACTCCACAGGTGGAAGGAGATAAAGAGGTTGGGAAAATGTCACCATTGGTACATGCACTTCGTTTAATTTAACATTTTTCTTGTTCAAGTTAACAATGTAAATCTACCTATGTTACTTATTTTCCATTTCTCTTTCAGGTTAGACTTGGCACTGAAAAAGGTGCAGAGGTAGTGAAAGGGGCAGTTTTGATGCTTTATGTTCTTTTGGCTGCTTTTGGTCTAAGCAAGGCACTTCCTCTCACTTGTATAGTATGTACTTCTAACCTTAGTCATTTTTTGCATCTCATTTATGATATTTTCCCTTCTTTACGGTTATAGTTGTTGTTTGTGTTAATTTGGACCATGCACTAATGATTGTTCTTCTGGTTATGAATATGACTGTACTAGTTCCTTTGTGCATTGACCTTGCCAATGGGAAACCTGGTCATTAGATTTGTCGAAGACAATCACAAGGCAAGTGAAAGACTGGTGCTGAGTTTTTGTTTCCCTGGTGTATTTCTTGTACTTTGCTAAACGTAAGTTGTATCTTTCAGGACAAAAATAAGATTTTCATGGCTAAGTACTTCTGTGTAAGGCTGCATGCTTTGTTTGGAGTTGCTCTGGCCTTAGGCCTAGTACTGGCTAGAAAAATAACATTTACGTCATGGCCAATATTGAGTTGAAGATTGGCTTGTGGAAAGAGGAAGTAATGTGCACTATGGGGTGAAAAACCATAACATTCTGGTCACCAACACTTTCTTCTGCATATATGGCTTCGAAACAATTCTTACTTTCTTGCCCTTCTTGTGGCCAAATGAGTTTGAAGAAACTGAATGACATTGATAACAATCAAGAGTTGTACAGAAAGCAGAAGATGGTTCCACTACACAGCCGCCTTTCAGTGTTAGCCCTTAGTTGATTAGAATCACAACAACAGCTGCTGCTACGAATTTTTTTTTTGTGAAATCAGATCACATGTAGATTCTTTAATATTTTACAACAAACTATACAGATTACAAAGAAAATTGGATTTATCATAGAGCGAAATCCTTCAAGCTTTACTAATGAATGAAATGAGATGTGTAAATAACAATAAAAATTAGTGTGTAGGCTTCTATTATTCATGATAAAGTAGGAAATATAAGAAGTTGAAAGATGTTGTATAACTAAAATATGTTTAGTTTATATTTTTTCATGGATTAAATTGTTATCGATTTACACATACAGAGACTAAAATAGTCATTTGTCCTATGACATCTAGTACAATTAAAAATACCTTACAACTTATAACATAATTATTGTGTTGTTAAAAGGTCCTAAATATTTGGAGTCATTCTCCCTGCACCTCACTACCCTCGTCCTGCACCTCCAAAAAAAATTTAATTCCAAAGTGTGCCCTTGTCACAGTCAACGAGGAGAGAGAAAATTTAAAAAGTTTAGTTAAACTTTAACTCCCCTTCTTCCCTGCCGCATCTCACACAGTGAAACCCTAACCTACACTCCCTCCTTCCTCCCTCTTTTTCTCTCCGTGTTGTCTCTGCCATCCCAAGCTGCTCGCGTTCCTTCGTTTTCCTCATAGATCTGAGCTGGCGTCCAGGTTAGTAGCTTGCATCTACTATATTTGTTTGCTGTAATATGTGGTTGGTTCGGTTGCTGGGTCGTATTCGGAGCTCGTTGGAGGTGCACGGATCAGAACCGCATTTCGATATGCGGCAAGGATAAACGCATTTCGAACTGCGGTAAGCACGAACCGCAGTTCGATCTGTGGCACACATACACAGCGCCGCGTTTCGATCTGCGGCAAAGAAGAACTGCGTTTTGCGTTTTTCAAATGTCGTTTTGAACCTTCGTTTTGAAACTTAGTTTTTTTAATTAAATATCTCTGTATGTATGTGATCTGATATCCAGTATAGAGAATAATAGGCTTTTGACACTAGTTTGTTTATTTGAATTGAATGTGTGGTTGAAATCTTTTGATGTGCTTGTTGGCATATATATTGGTTATGATTTTTTTTCAATTTTTATTGACACTATATCTACTGTAAAATGGTTTTTTTATATGAGTAGATACTAATGTAAAATGGTTTATTGACACTATATAGTCACTAGATACTAATGTGAACCAGTAGATACTAATAATAATAATGTATTTAATTTTATTTAACTTTTTTAATTTTTTTTAAATTGAAATAATAATTAAACTTTTTTATTGAAATAAATAATAATTATTATTTTGAATTTATTTGTAATAATTTAATTATTATATATGTAATTTTTTTAAATTTTTATATTATTTTTTATTTGTTTGAATATTTTTTATTACATTATTAATTATTTTTTTGTATATAATATGTTAATAATACAATTGTAGTAATATAACTATAAATATAACTATAACTATAAATAATTAATAATGTAGTAATATAACTATAAATAAAAAAAATGCATCAAATAAACAAAAAAAGATTAAACAAAATAAAATAAGCATGCAAATAAAAAAACACATAACCGCACTCAAAATAGAAAACGCACTTCGAAGTGTGGCTGGGTCTTTCCGCACCTCGAAGTGCGGTTGCGTACCTGTGTTCTTCGCCGGACCTCACAGTGTCTTCTTCCTCTTCCTCCTGCAGTCACAGTATATCTCCAAATCTTCCAACAGCACTATCACCACCCCGACCGAGAATTTTAACCACAACTCAATCCAATTCAATACACAATACAGTAAACCAGTGAAGTGCTACAGTGCAAAACGAAGAACAGGGCACCTCAGGGTTTATAACCAACAAATATTTTTGTGGTTGGGAGTTAGGAAAATAGTTGGAGTTAAAAAAATTAAATTCATTAATTACCGTTTTGACTTTTTATTAAATGAAGGACAAACAGATAAATTTGGGGGTGTAGGATGAACTGAGTGAGGTGCAGGAAGAATCACTCAAATATTTGTTATGACGAAATTGAAATATGCAAACTTTTATTTATTTATTATTATATATATTTATTGACTTGTGATTAAAATATGAGCTACATCTCTCCTAAATTTATGTTATGTGGGAAAACAATCAGGGTCAACAATAATCACAAAGTAGGACTAGACTTTTACCCCATGAAATGATATAGACCAATCATCTTTCAAAAGGGTTCTGTTAAAGAAAACACAGACAAAAATAATTAGCAGTATTGCCACCAATTATATATAATGGGTCATCTTTGATAAATTATAGGGATGAACGATTGGTCAGTTAGAATTTAAGAGATGTTAAGATTTAAAACATGAATATTAATCATTTTGAGATATGTTTGGATTTGTCAATTGTTTTTACATTTATCCAACTTGAGTACATTCGATCATGTAATTATATTTATTATACAATATAAAAAACATGGAATAAAATAAATAAAAATAAAATCATGTTAAAATAGAGTTAAATGTCATAATTATAAAATGACATAAAATGTTATAGAATTACACAGTTTAAATGATAAAAAATTTACAAATGAGATGAAACATGTGAGAAATAGCATGCTAAATGAGGTAGTGAAGAGCAAAATAGGGGTCCTCTTGACCGGTTCTCCTTCTTCTTCAACTTAGGTCCTAACATAACATTCTTTTCTCAATTTCCCATCTTCTCTGCATTGTTTTCCAAATTGGAAAAGGAGAGGAAACTATTGACATACAAAATAAAAAAATAAAAAAACAAAAGGGACATGCATGCATGCATAACGTGAAACCTAAGACAGTGTAACATTAAAATGTGGGTGTTCTATATGTTCTCATTGCCCGTGGCTATTGGCATGGTCATTGTTACTTTGAGTTATTTCTCTGGGCCTGATGTACCCAGATATGTGTTCTTCACCGTTGCATACACCTGGTTCTGCTCTGTCTCCATCATCATCCTCGTCCCTGCAGACATTTGGACGGTATTTCTATGCAAATTTGTCAATTCATACACATATATGTCAGTTTTCTATGGTTTTTGTTGTTTCTGTACATGAGACAAGAAATAGAGTTAAACATTGAAAAGAAAATGGCTTTCTAGTTGAGTAGTAATCAATAAAGAAATAGAATGAAGTTATAGAGTTTATTTCTTTCATTAACAGATATTTACTTTTCGGTATTTGATTCACTGCAACTTGGTCAAGTCATTTCCCTTCATTGATAGGCACTAAATAATTATGAGAGTGGAGCAATTTCCTTCTTATGGAGTTTGTCATATTGGAGTACCTTCTTACTTACATGGTAAGCTGCTTCAGTATAATCTGGTCCCACTTGACTCTAATTCCTCTGAAATTCAATAGCTTTATATGATGTTTGTGTATGTTTTTCCATCAAGTCTTCTACACAAATTCAAATTCCTTTTAAGCTACCCTTTGTTTCCTTGTTAGTTATAGCATGTTAAATATACAAATAAACTCACACACATGGAGGAAAGAAGCAGTAGCAGCTATAAGACCGACATTTAGAATATTTCCATTAGTTTTGTAATTGACAACATTTTGATTTTTTTCATGAGTTATCCTAGTTGATATGAAATTTTGTGCAATATTTAGGATGTTTATGGCAGCTAGGTGAATAGAAATACACACTCATAGTTCTGTATTAAATTATTTCTCTAAACAGGGCTGTGGTTCCCACTATTCAGGGTTATGAAGATGCTGGAGACTTCACAGTGAAAGAAAGATTGAGGACCAGCTTACACGGCAACCTTGTATTCTATCTGTCTGTCGGTTCTGTAGCACTATTTGGAGTCATCTTACTGATTTCTTTACACAAAAATTATTGGTCTGCTTCTTTCTTTTATATTTCTGTTATCTTTCATTTGTTTACTTGAATCATTGGATGTGAACACTTCTAGTTATCTGCAAATTTTATGTTACATAATTTTCAGGAGTGGTAATATTTCGGGTTTTGCCATGGCTTGCTCCAATACGTTTGGACTGGTTACGGGTGCATTTCTACTTGGATTTGGTTTGAGTGAAATTCCAAAGGGCATTTGGTTGAATGCAGATTGGAACATTGAGCAAAAGGTTCTTTCACATAAAGTTGCAAAAATGGCAGTCAAATTAGATGATGCTCATCGTAATTTTTCAAATGCTATTGTTGTAAGCCATTCGTACCATTTGTCTACAATCAATGACCCTCTAACAATTAAATTTCCATTTTCTGTAAAGCCTTCTGAATTTGCATTCATTGTCTCTTTCCATGTAATTTTAAGTATCCTGCCCTGCAATATCAATCATTATTGATCCAATTTCAATTTGAGGACTGCAATAAACCTGTAGAAAGTTTGCCATTCTTTCATCTTGATAAGTAACATTCAAAGCAAATCTGCATTGCAATGATAAAGAGAAATGCTTTCTTTTTTATCCTTTATTCTTTGCAGATATGATTTTTCATGGTGTGCCATTGTCAGATCACACAGGCAACATCAAAGCAAATGTCCAAGCGGGATTCTTTGAGACCCTACATGAATATAATTGACAGAATGTTGCTTCAGATGGTAAAGTATTTTTATACATGCTGCTATTTTGCTTCAAAATGTTGTGCTGATATATACATGTTCAAATAACTGGTTTTTCCAGTTGAAGGAAGACCCCTCCTTCAAACCACAGGGTGGAAGACTCGGAGAAAGTGACATGGATTATGACAGAGATGAAAAATCTATGGCATCACTGAGACGTCGTCTTAAGAGAGCTCGTGAACAATACTACCGATATAGAAGGTAGCCACTGATACATAGAAGTTGGTCCAGTGTTATGCAAGACTTCTCCTCTAAGAAAATCCTTTGCCTCATTGAAATACCTTGAAACTGCATGAAATCTTGACAATTGAATGCAACACGGCTAGCAAAATATAGGTTAATGAGTTGATCTTTTGTACATGTATGTCCTCTTGTGCTGTACACAGTTTAGTTTATATGATGATGTGTTCGTTTCTGAAATGCCATTTGATACAACATACCATAATACTTCACTGAAATACTCTTATTTTCAATAGATACATATTCTCTGCATGTCCTAAGTAAATCTGTGTTATGAATATCTTACTATTATTATCTTTATTGTTATCTTTTTGCAGTGAATACACAAAATTTGTTTTAGAAGCCCTTGAGCTGGAGGATACCATAAAGAATTATGAGCGTCGTGATATTACAGGATGGTTTGTCTTAACCTACACTTTTCTCATTTTTCAGTCTCTTCATGGTCTGTTCTTTTGACAGTGAACAAATTATGCAAGTAGTAAGCAAACTTTGTGAGACAAAAGGGTTCTTCTAGCCAACAAATTTGAAAGCAATATAGGGAGAGAGAATCTGCTATTTAGGGAGAGAGAATCTGCTATTTATTGTGAGATTAAAGATATATTTAAAAGTAATTTTTTCTTCCTGTTGCAGGAAATATACTTCATGCTTTAGGCCTGAACGCATAGGCAAAGTAGGTGCATTTTTGGAAACATGTGGTACTTTCCGCTTATTAAATTTATGAGAGCTATTTCTACTCTTTTTCTGATAAATGTTTGTACTGTCACCAATAGACTCACTGGTTATACTTTATTATTAAAACTGATCTCTTTACAATAAAATCTATGTCCCCAAATATAAAAGCTATCTAGATGTTCTACATCACAATGAAGTCATTTTGTTTTCTTTTACAAAAGTATTAGAGTTTGGATGTGCACAAAAAGTTTCTTGTTAGGTAATAAACAGAAGCATTATATCTGACTGAAATGTAAATTTATCAGAGTTTCTATGGAAATGCATATTATGGAAACATGTTGAGAAATCATTGGCTGTTATATTGGGCGTCATGTCATTTGCAATTCTATTAGCAGAGGCTACCATACTGACCAGTGGAGTTGATTTATCCCTTTTCTCTATCCTAGTACACGCTGCTGGACAGCAAGAAGTGCTTGTGCAGGTAATTTATGTAGGCTTGTTCCAATATACTTTTCTTTGAAATAAAGTAATTTTCTTAATTTCTTCTGCTGTCAATGCTATATTTTTTCCTATGATAATCAAGTTTCACTTAGTCATTAATACCATAATTCAATGAAGTTCCATCGGATTTTGTGAGTTCGAATTATTGATATTACTTGAAAGAATTATCATAAAAGAAAGAAGTTTTTTATTTAATTAATTAATTTGAAACAGTACATCAACCTATATATATAAAGAAAACCCTAACATATAGTAAAAATTACAAAGATATGAAGAATCATCTATGAGCTTTCTAACAACTTCTAGTAATATACATAATATCCTATTAACAATTCATCCCCTCAAGGTGATGAATACGAATATCTATTACTCCTATCTATTACTTCTAGCTCGCATGTGAGATCATAAAATTATTTACTGAAAAAACCTTTGACAAAAAAATTTGTTAACTAAAGTCCACATATAATTAGAATAATAATGGGTTAGTTCGGACACGAATACTTTATGCATTATCTGAAACCAAAGAAAAAAAATTCAATCTATTACTCAATATCCATTTAAAATATATGTACGGGTTTTAAAAATATATATTTTATAAATTTTAAAAATATATAAATAAAATTACAAAAAAATATAAAATATAATATAAATTAAATTGAATATAAATTACATTTCAATTTTAATTAAATTAATCTAATAAAATATAAATTAAATTTTAACTAAATTTAACTTAATAAAATATAAATTAAATTTTAATTTTAATTTTTTATGATTAACGAATACTCGTGAGGACGAACATTAAACTATTTGCTATGGTGCTAATTGTTAGAAATGTAGTCCTTATATCTCAAGTCAAGATGGGTGAATTGGATTTTAAAATCTTATTGAAATCTTTGAAGATCTTTTAATCTTGAAATCAATAAACAAAAATATTTGAATCAACCAAACAAAGAAAGATGAAAGAAAGATCAAAGCACACAAAGATTTATACTAGTTCATCTTTTCTCAAGCCTACATCTAGTCTTTCCTTAACAACTTTAGGTTGGGGACAATCCACTATTCAATACTTGAGTACAAGAATACAATAATGCTCTCAATTGATATCCTCACACCTCTCAAATATGAAACAACAAATACAAGAGAGGATTTTCTTACTCTCAAACAACAAAAGAGATGATACACTCAATCTCTAACAATACAAGAGAGGAAACACTCACTCTCTAACCTGACCTACCCAACACAAGTGCTAAATCAAATACAAGGTACAAGAACCCGATTGTATAACACTCCTATAGTGCAAAATAATCAGAACAGTTGATGTCCAATGAATCTTGAATGAATTCTTGATTGCTTGATCACCAATAAAGCTTGAAATCCTCCAAGAATGCTTCTTGAGAAAACCTGTACTCAAAACTCAGAGAGAATGTTAGTATATGCCAATGAAAATGTTAAAGAGTCAGGTCTCAAATTTGGTTTAGATAGAAAAATCAAATATTGTCACAGTTTAATTGATTATATTAATAGTGTAATCTATTATGTTTTTCTTTCTATTTTAATTGAGGTAACTAATGTAATCGATTATAACAGAGCATTTTGCCCTGTTTTGCATTCAAAGTGTTCTAGCTTAATCTAATGGATTATATCACTAATGTAATTGATTATTTCTACTAGAAACCTATATTTTCAATCTGTTTATAATCGATTATAACAGAGCATTTTGTTCTATTTTGCATTCAAAGTGTTCTAGCTTAATCTAATGGATTATATCACTAATGTAATTGATTATTTCTACTAGAAACCTATATTTTCAATCTATTTAGGCTTATTTAATTAATCATTTTATGATTAATACATCTAGCACTAACATGTTAATGATTTAAACACTTGTTATGTCATTTTGTTGTGCAAGGATGATTAAAATAATTTCTTAATCATTTTAAATCATTCATCATCGAAAACTAATATATGTGGAGTCTAGACTCCTCCTATCAATACTAGTAGCTGTCAATGACCACTGCATTCAAAATTAGTTAAAAACATATTTAAAAATCTAAAACTATAACTTATTAAATAATGATAAACTTACTAAGCTATATATAGAACAATGTAAATTTGTTTATTTCCATCCAGTATGGTATTGTTCATGTACATTTGTCTTTTTATAAAAGAGTTACCGATTGATTGCATGTGTATGAACTCATGTATCTTCATTCCTCGCTCCAAGCACAAACCATGCAAGTAACTAAAGTTTATACATTAATAACATCCTCGATGCGTATAAGGTAACAAAAAAAGATTAAAAATTAACTTACAACATCCATAATTACAAATAGATATGTTTAACTCTTGCATGCTAAGATCTCATTCAAATCAGATTCGTATATGCCACTAAGTCTTCTAAAAATAGTGACATCCCATGAAATCTCTATTGGGTTTATACTTATAGATGCACCAACCTCCCTCAATATGACCAATGGATCCTCGAGAGGAAATTTTTTTTTTAGTAGTCACTTGCGACTCTCTGCTTCATGTTGCTATAAAAAAAGTATGACATTGAGATTTGTGACTATGCAAAGCCTATACAAGTGGAACGCTTGGAATACTAGAATGGCACTTAAGTAACTCTAAAAATAACCGTACCTAAGATTAATATAAAAGAAATAAATCTTTTATTCAATAGATTAGTTTAAAACAATGCATCAATATCTGTACAAAGGGAACACTAACCTTATAAGAATAATTATAGAGAGCTCTATGATCTTCTAAAAACTTTTAAGAAGTTCTAATAATATACTTAATATCTTATCATCAACAATATTCATTGTAGAAGGTTTATTGTTATTTACCTAAACATTTAAAAAAAATTGTTTATTCATAAATTAAAAAATAAATTTAAAAGAAATAGTAATAAATCATTTGTGCATGAGATAATTTTGTTTAGAAAAGACAATTTTTCCTATCAGAAAGACGAAGCATTTGTAGAAGTTTCGGTTTTGCCACCTACATACAGCTTAAGTAGAGTCATGCATGAAATTAATAGTTTTCTTTGTTCATTTTCCTGATAAACGACTGCTTGAATTTTTCGCAGCTTGCTGCTTTCATCCCCTTGATGTATATGTGTATTTGTACATATTATTCCTTGTTTAAAATGGGATCGATGATGTTTTACTCACTCACTCCAAAACAAACAAGCTCAGTAAGCTTGCTTATGATATGCTCGTAAGTCGCTTTCTATAAATATTCCATTTTTTAATCATTTGTGTAAAGTTTATAATCATTCTAAATTATTTACCTTTGCATATATTTTTTTTAGGATGATTGCAAGATATGCTCCACCCATCTCCTACAACTTTCTCAATCTCATAAATATTGGAGGGAATAGAAAAACCGTCTTTGAGAAAGTACTTCTACTATTTACTGGTGCCTAATTTGTTGTTCTAAAGTCATGATCTTCTCTTCTTGTCTATTGTTTCTTTAAATGATAATTGTCTAGGAATTTCATCCAAATTTGAGGATAACAAAGGAATGGATTGGTTGAATTTATATACCTAGAGAAACTATG
Organism: Vigna umbellata; assembly: GCF_029865625.1. Taxonomy (NCBI): domain Eukaryota; kingdom Viridiplantae; phylum Streptophyta; class Magnoliopsida; order Fabales; family Fabaceae; genus Vigna; species Vigna umbellata. Next base: position 55,315,904 of record NC_142165.1, on the reverse strand, counting down.
TATTCTAACTCTTATAAAAACAGTAGCAAGAAACTTAAGACAGTGTTTCCATCAAACAACCATAAGAATGATAACATGAAAATTTCTGCAATGATTTTAACATCAAATCTGTTACTGCACATTATTCAAAATAGCTTCACCTGAGCTAATTAGATTCCTGACCTCTTCTCTAGTGTTGTTGAAATACTTAATTGTTTTTTGTGCAGAAAATGGGAAGAATCAATGACGCCGTTCCCTTTTTCGGGAAAGGATTCAACAAAATTTACCCCCTAATCATGGTTATATATACTTCACTAATAGCAGCAAATATTTTTGACCGGGTCATAAAGTATTGTGGGAATCTGAAAATATTTAAGTTCAATGATGATGCACAAGATATGGATGGATTTGACCCATCTGGGGTAATACTCTTGCAGAGAGGTGAGTTCCAACCTTTTTCCTTAATTTTGGAGCAGTAACTCCATTACATCTAATTCATTACCTTTCCTCAGAACGTTCTCTACTCCAGCAAGGGCACAAAGTTGGTGAACTTGTTTTCCCTCTGGCAAGAAGTTTCAGCATAACTATGGATGTTGAGTCATCCAGCAAGGCCACGGTATGCATCGATCTAAAACCACTAGCCATGATCATTTTTCTTCTTAAAATCTTAGAATGCGTGCCAATTTTAAAACTTGCTCAAATTCTTAAGCTTATTGTATTACTGAACCAAGAAAATCTGATCAGCAACAGAACAAAGATCTGTACAAGTATTTGTGCAACTAACCATCCCTCCTTCAATTTGTTCTTCTGGCTCAGGATGAGAGTGACACTACCAACATTCTAGGAGAGGAAAGTGAAGATTATGAGAGGAGTAGAAAATTTGGCAACAGAAAATATGCAGCTTTGAGGACAAACCTCAACGAGGAAGTGTCTAGAAAAGATTTGACCCAAGAGGGAGTTTCTTCCTCCTTTACTAGTGATGGTAATGATTCTCAGAGCACAAGTTCAGCACCATCATCATCATCATCGGTGTTAGCCTCAAGATGGGAATCAATGATGCATGGATTTAAAAGTTTGAGATCTAACATTGACTCCAAGATATTTATCCCTATATCTAATGCTCCCGAGTCAATTCTAAACTCAAAATCTTCATCTGATTCCCTTGATGAGATATTTGAGAGATTGAAACATCCTCCTCCTGAATACAGGGATTCTCATGACTGAAATGATCATGCTGGATTTCAGGGAATTGCCATTTGCAAGATAAAATCTGTATCTCTTATATAGGGACAATTAGTAAGCAATTTTTCTCCTCTGATAGAAATGTGCCCAGATGATACTCTTAGCATGTAACCGTAACTCTTCGTAACATCACATTTTTCACGAATTATCTGTCTCAATTTTTTACTTTGGAATAGTATGAAATTTTAGGCTATTAACATTTTAATGGTGATGAAATTAATAAAGATTTTTTCTTATTTCATATGGGTTAAATATTATTAATACAAGTATGGAGGAAGTGTCTACAGTTTCAAATAAAAGAGCATGGTGTGAAATAATTAATCTGTCCATTCATTGAAATTAATGCTCTCTTTTCCTTACCACAGGTTTTCCACGCACCATCCACAAATTCCATTGGTATTTGTTAGAATTGCGGAATCCAATTTACAAGGATGAAGAATAAATAAATAATTTTAGTTTTGAGAATAAATTTATGGCGACTAAAAAAGCATAAATAGGAAGAAAAACCGAAAATATTCACTCATGTAATTATGGTGGTCCATCGTTACAGTTACAGTGGCCACTCCACGTTTATGTATGTTCATAGAGGTAGGTAAACCGGTTCGGATCGGGTACCGTTTGCGGATCCATTTTTAAGACCTGCCGCCTTCAGCGCCAAAAGGCAGAGACGTCGCCGCTGCAGACTCCGTTGCCGGTGCAAACACGCGGTGGCGCCTCAGCGAAGAAGATCCACTGTTTGAAAAAAATAATTTACCTATTGTTATTTGAACCCGCGAAGCGGTACTATCTGAAAGCTTTGGCTAGAAAAAAATCCGTTTATTTCGTGGGTTGGGGCTTATTCGTCAGTTTAAAAGCGGACCTTAAACGGGTCGGATCGTCCGCATAACCAGACTTTGTACTGATGAATTGACGAAAGAGAAAAGGTAAGGAGGGTGTGATTTCTTGGCATATTCGAATTACGCAAGCAAAGAAGTTCGCTAAAACCCTTCAACGCAAATGGCTTCTTCTATCAGTCTCTCCACTCCTTTCTACCGCCCTAGGTTTGTTTCCATCTCCCCATTTCAACACTTCATACACCATTTCCCCTCTTTTTTTATTGAAAAAAAATTTACTTTACGAATGTTTGGTTCTCGTTTGGTTTAGTTTAGCCCGTGTTGGTGATTATTTGGTGTTTCAGTATAACTCTAGTTTAGCATATCACTTGAAACGAAATTAAGATTGGCATAATTTTCAGTTCTAAATTTTGGATGGCCATTCTGTGAATTTATTTGAGGATATTAGTGTGAATTCAATCAAACATGTTTAATTTCTGGAGCTGCGGGTTTATATGCACATGTTGTGTCTGTGATAGCACATTTTGGATGTCAAAATTGCTAATTGTATACCTTTTGGCTGCTTTCCTGTTGGATGTAGCGTATGCAAACAATTGAAATTGTTTACTGGGTTGCACAAGTTCTCTCTCAATGGACATGGGTCGGATTTGGCCTTTGTCCAACTCAACTCCAGTGTCTCCAGTGCTACTTGTAGAATTAAAGCTACATTGACCTCTGGACGAGGAGTCTTGGGATCTTATCCCAAAAGCAATGGTGTGGGAACTGAGGGGCAACGTGATGTTGTAGCATTTGGAACTCCGGGAATTGACACAGCAGTGCCAGCAGGCAGTGGTTTTTCTGATGATGATGACGAGTATGACTTCGACACTCCAACAGAAGGTTTTGCTTCCATTCCGGAGGCCATTGAAGACGTTAGGAATGGAAAGGTTCTTGCTTTCTCTGTTTATGGGATCTGTCTTTTTCTGTTTAGTGAAGGGGAAAGGTTTTAGTTTTGCATTTATGAACTAAGTTTGTGCTTCAGATGGTTTTGGTTGTAGATGACGAAGATAGGGAAAATGAAGGAGACGTGATAATGGCTGCGGAGTTGGTTACACCTGAGGCCATGGCTTTTTTTGTGAAGCATGGAACTGGGATAGTTTGTATAAGCATGACGGAGGAAGATTTGGAGAGATTGGAACTTCCTTTGATGGTAAACAGTCAGTATAATGATGAGAAACTTCGCACAGCGTTCACTGTAACAGTGGTATGTACAATTTGGTGCATGCATTCTACGTATGTAGTTGTTCTGTGTCTCTATGATGATGCTCCTCCTTTGTTAATGTTAGCTAGAAGCGTTACACTTCATTGCCTACCGAGATACTCAAGGTAGTTAACTTTAGAGAATGATTTGTCTTATTTGAAGCTGTCCTTGGATATGCCATATAGCTGGTTAGGAATTCAGTGCAACTTTATTACATTTAGTATCGTGTATCTCCAAATATTTGCAGATCATTTCATCATTTAACAGACTGCATCATGTTAACAAAGCTTATTGAAATTAAATTCATGTTTGCTTCCCCATTAAAAACACTCGTGATATTGAAATATTTTCACGTCCAAATGAATCAAAATCCTTAAAGTACAAAGTGAAGCAACTAAGCTGGTGCATTTCTAATTGTTTGGAACATGCATCCTAAGATGCAGTTAATCATACAATGTTATGGAATTGTATTTTGGTACCATTAAGGAAATTATTAATGTATCTTTCTATACTTTAACGCTTTACCTTGTACTTGCAGGATGCTAAACATGGTACTACCACAGGGGTGTCAGCTCGTGATAGGGCTACGACAGTCTTGGCCCTTGCATCCAAAGATTCCAAACCACGTGATTTCAACCGCCCAGGCCATATTTTCCCACTAATGTACAGGGAGGGTGGTGTGCTGAAGAGAGCTGGACATACAGAAGCTTCAGTTGATCTTGCCATACTAGCTGGTCTGAATCCTGCAGCAGTTCTGTGTGAGATTGTGGATGATGATGGTTCAATGGCTAGATTACCTAAGCTTCGCCAGTTTGCAGAGCGTGAAAATTTAAAAATTGTATCTATTGCTGACTTGATAAGGTATGTGTTTATATTTCATGAAACATTCACTGTATGCATGATTTCATTAAACATTCACTGTATGCATGAAACATTCATGTTTTTAAGTGATTTTCGGCTACTGAAGATATTATAATTTAAAATACCAAAAGGTATCTTTCTGTTATACTTTTGACATGATTGCTTATGAAGTATATTTTATTTAAATATTTATTTACAATCGAATTTTTCAAATAAAATTATACTAACAGAAATTCTATTTTATTTTCATTCCATAATATGTCCCAGAATTAGAGTGCTAGTGAAAAAAAAAAGAGAATCTGTATAAACCCTTAAAATTTTCTCAATGCTTGTTTGATTTTGTGCTTTTATTTCTTTTTTTCCTTACACGAGTCTCTTTTCCCTGGGTTTTGCTTCCTGAAGATTTTCTTTGAATACTCGAGAGATTGACTTATTTTTGTTGCAGGTATAGAAGGAAGAGAGATAAACTGGTAGAGCCTGCTGGTTCTGCAGTAATACCAACAATGTGGGGGCCATTTACAGCTAACTGCTATAGGTCGCTTTTAGATGGCATTGAGCATATTACAATGGTTAAGGTGAGCAATGGTTGTGTTTATGTTGGACCATTATTTGTAGCAACACGTGTGAACATTGTCGATAGTTGGACTGAATATTTTAAATAAATAACAACGAAAAAATATGAAAATAGAAAGGATGTCAGCATCATATAACAACATGAATTAAAATCACCAGGCAGCTTCGTCTATGTTAATCATACAGCGCTGCAGTATATCCTTATTGCTATGCTTAAATCCAACCTTTTTCTTTTAGGGAAAATTGATATTTCCAAATTTCTGTCTGAAAATTAAAATGACTTACTACTCATAATAAGTTTTTTTAAGCTTATTTCAATAAGTGTCTTTGTGAGAATTATAAAAATACACTCTTTTAGCATATAAGTTTTATGATTGAATTCATGGCATAGGCTCTCATGTGATGAAAGCTTATTAAATAAGTGATTAATTTAGTTATTTATCTTAATTATTGGGATTAAGGCCAAGCTCTCAAAGTATAGGGGTGATAATCGAGGTTATCTTTAGGAATTACAAATGTATGTAAGCATATTATTATCATTTAAACTAACATCGTCGTAGTATTTTCTTTCTATGGGGATAAATTGATGTTCAGCCTTTGTTTTTTTCATTTTTGTCTTCAAGGTGTTTGCTGGTAAGTTTATGGACCTGAAGCATTTGCAAAATAGAATTTACTCAACTTATGTTTAACTTTTTTTCCATTACAAAATTAAATTGCTTAATGGTAAACTTTTAGCCAATGTCGTGGTTTTGACTGTTTATAGCTTAACAGGGTGACATTGGTGATGGGCATGATGTACTTGTGAGGGTACACTCAGAGTGTCTCACAGGAGACATATTTGGATCTGCAAGATGTGACTGTGGAAATCAGCTTTCTCTTGCAATGCAACAGATTGAAACTGCTGGTAGAGGTGTATTGGTCTATCTTCGTGGACATGAAGGAAGGGGCATTGGTTTGGGCCACAAACTTCGTGCCTATAACCTACAGGATGATGGACGGGACACTGTAGAGGCTAATGAGGAGTTGGGATTGCCTGTTGACTCAAGGGAGTATGGAATTGGTGCACAGGTAATTATAGTAAAAATACTTAATGAATGGAATATTGAATGTTATACCCTTTGGATTCTTTTACAGTCTCACTTCTTAGTTCATGGTGATTTAGAATGGAATTTAATTTCTTTGCACCGAGGATAAAAGTTGGACTTGGCTAACTAATTAGACATTAATGTAGATCTGACTTTTAGCATAGTTATCACAGAAGTCAACAAATTTACTATGTATATCATTTTTGTGATTGAAATGTTAAAATTTACAATGAGATGAAAGTTCATTGGCATGCTATATCTGGTTCGAGATATAATTTCCTACGATTTATTTTTTGTATTGAGTCAAAAGGTTGGAATTTGAAATTGCATTTGCAGATTTTGAGAGACTTGGGTGTTCGTTCTATGAAGCTAATGACAAATAATCCAGCAAAGTATGTGGGGCTCAAAGGTTATGGTTTGACAATTTCCGGTAGGATACCATTGTTATCACTTATCACAAAAGAGAACAAGAAATACTTAGAAACCAAACGTGTGAAATTGGGTCACGTATATGGCTCAGAATTTAACAGCAGATTGAACTATCCAGACAGTGGCAATGGTAAAGCCGGCAGTGGTGATGATTCTAATGCTGCTCCTGGCCTATAAAACCTGCTTTTTCTGCCAGATACACAATTTTATGTCACAATCAACAAAAAGAGTGGTTTTCCATACGGTTCATGATTTAATTTTTCTGATTCATTTGCCTGATTTTTCTTGTGGCAGGCTACAAATTAGGCTTCGTCAAACATTTGTCACTCTTAAACTTTATTAAGGGCCATGTAATGTATATCGTAGTCTCGTAGATGATATATCAGGCATTCTCTAGACAAATTTGAGGTTCACTTTCTTGCTTTCTTTTGTGTTCGTGATATATAAAGGTGTGCTCTTTTGTGTAGTTCCATTTTACATTATTGTGTGCATTTGTAGAGAGGTTGATATCTGAAAGGTAAAAATTTTATACTGAGCTTTTGTTACCCAAACCCACCTCCATTCCAAACCGTCCTCCAAACACAATGCCTTTTTCTTAAATCCTTTCTAAAGTCTTCCATTAGTGGAATAACGTTCAAAAGATCCTGGGCCACCTCTCCTATTTTTCTTTGATTAGAAGAAACAACTAAGGTAATGGGATTTACATTTAGTTTATAATATTCTGCAATGTGAAAATTAATATCAGGGTCAAGTTTTGCATTACTTGAACTTCTTGAACTTGGCCATAGACCTTCAATGATGCCTCCAAACTGTTTGATAAAATGCATCGGTTGGCCAAGAAGATGAGGCCATGATGTCGTATGGTTCAATGGACTGAGAAAATGTGGCCATGTGGTGATGTTTTGTACATTGTATTGTTTAAAGCTAATTTTCTGCTATGCATAACAAAATTGCCAAGTTTAAAGCTAATTGCAGAAAAAAAGAAAAAGAAGAGGAAACAATTCGTTCTGGGACCATTTGATTTATATTGGTTGGTTAAGACGATATGTTTTTCTTTGGAGGGTGGGGGAAAGGTTTTTCTTGTTACAGTGACAAACCTTGGCTCCACTCATTTTCAATTTGAGAAAACTAGGACTACTTAAAAGGTAAGGATTGGCGCCTTGTGTTTCTTTGCTCTGGCTATGAACACTACGCGCCTTGTGTTTCTTTGCTATGAACACTACCTATAAATGAAATTTAGATTCTGACTTGTATCATTATTCACATGTGTGATTTTGCATCTGTTTAATTTGTTGTGCTGCATGTGGTGTTGCTAGACTTCTAAGTTTATTCAAACCTAACTTTATCTTAGGCTGATGGTGAATTGGGATCCAAAAATGTATTAAAACTCTAAGAACATTTATTGAAATGCGTAAAGATATTTCACCAAGAAAGAGAAAAACACATGCCAATATGAATTAATTTTAAGGGTTAAATATGTTTTTAGTCCCTAAATTATTGGCCGTTTTTAGTTTTCGTCCCTCTTCCAAAGTAAGGTACAATTTGGTCCTCATTCTTTAGAAAAACGTTCGTTTTAGTCCTCAAAATTTTGTTTTTAGTCCTCGTTTTAGTCCTCAAAATGTTCGTTTTTTCGACTAAAACGAACGTTTTTTAAAGATTGAGGACTAAATTGTACCTTACTTTGGAAGAGGGACGAAAACCAGAAACGGTCAATAGTTTAGGGACTAAAAACATATTTAACCTTAATTTTAATTTAAAAACATCACTAATTATGATAATTGATAGAATAATAGTGGTGTGAGAATTAATTTTAATTTAAAAACATCATTAATTAGGATAATTGTTAGAATAATAGTGGTCTGTGAATTGTGTATTAGTTGGGTGTGAGTGGTGTGTAAGTTGTGTATTAATTGGATGTGAGTGTTTTCCAATCTGGTTTAGATGGTTGTATTATAGTTTCTATAAATGTAACATGAAGATCTAGGTGTATCAAGCTCTTACAATTATATCTTTTCTGTTTTTAGTCTCAAAGTGCTTTTTATCTTGTCTTATTTATTGACACTAGTTTATGTGTTGTCTTATTTATTAGCACTAGCTATCGTTGTCTGCGATTGTCCACTTCTATTTTCAGTTGTTCATTATCTTTTGAAACTGTCTCAACATTATCAACCATTGTTCTTTATCAGTATCCAACCATTGTCTGCCATCACACTCCCTGAACATCATTATGTCACTTCCATAATTGTTACTAAACTCTATCTCTTTGTTCTGACTCTCAAAACATCATTTAAGTAAAGTCTAGAAGCCATCCTTGTGGAAGTCACCCTAGGGTTTTCATTTTCCCTTGTTGTTTTATCCCTTGTTGTTTTAGCATCTCTTCACTTTTTTTTGTTCCCTCGATCAAAGATGGTTACTGGAAGTGTTATTCGATCTCTGGAAGTCCCTCCATTATTTCCAAGGAGTTAAACATAAAAAATTATATATTTTGGTCTACTATCATTGAAATGTGGTTTTTTGGTCAAGGATATCATGAGCACCTTAAGCAAGATGTAAGTCATATGTTTGCTGAAAAAAACTAAACAGTGGAAACAAGCATATTTCCAATTGTGTGCTTTATTGTGACAATCTGTGGAACCAAGACTTCATAAGTCTCTTAGAGCTTTCAAAACATGTTACTCTTTTTGGAAGAAAGCTTAAAACATATATGCCAACAATATACAACTTCCTATGTTTCTACAAACAAGCTAGCACCTCTCAAATGACAGATCACGATATGATATTCTTCATAATTGAAGCTCAATTAGTTGTGGAAGAATTAAGGATGTTCTTGGAAGTTGAATTTTTAGAGGAAATCAGGAACAAACTTGACAAATATTATATGTTGGTGATCCTTCGTGTTTTATATCCAAATTTTGATGATATCAGAGATCAACTTTTGACCAGTCATGAGGCCCCTTCAATGGAAACTTTGATCACACGCCTTCCTCGTGTTTTGGTAACTCAAACTTAGGAGGCTCATGAAATAATAGAATCATTGTCATGATTGTCACACAAGGAAGAGGAGGGTGTAGCACTAGAGGAGGAGAATGTAAAGGTCAAGGGTGTACTAAGTGCACATGCTATAGAGGATGGGCACACCCAAGAAAATTTTTATTCCTTACATGATTTTCCTTCCAAAATAGCCAATATCTCTAAGGTTGAAACTACTAACTCCAAGTTCACTAAGTACAAATGCCAAGAGTATATAAGGTTAAAGCCTAATAGCTTGGCATAAACATCTTAAACTTTAAGTACATCATCAACTTGCATTTCTCGATCCATGGAAGGTCAAAATTTTTGAGTAATTAACTCAGGTGTTTTTTATCGCATTTCTGATAATACCTTTTTATTCTCAATTATTTTCTTTCAAGAAAAATCTCATTTTATAACTTTTGCAAATGGTTCTAAAACTTCCTCAAAGGGAGTCGGTCAAGTCTCCATGTCTCCCTTCCTAAACCTCAAGTGTGTCATTTTTGTCTCTAATTGTCCTTTTAATTTGATTTCTTTATGACAGTTAACCAAAATGTTAAATTGTTTCATAACCTTTGATAACAAAACTTTTGTTATATAGAAGTGTGGTTTGAGGAGACGAACTAGAGAAGGATATGAAGCTAGAGGGTCAAGTCTTCATGTCTCCCTCCCTAAATCTCAAGTGTGTCATTTTTGTCTCTAATTGTCCTTTTAATTTGATTTCCTTAAGCCAGTTAACCAAAATGTTAAATTGTTTCATAACCTTCGATAACAAAACTTTTGTTATATAGAAGTGTGGTTTAGGGAGACGAACTAAAGAAGGATATGAAGCTGGAGGAATATACCTTTTTAGATCTCTTCCACATCTATTCATTGTTCTAGCTCTTAGTGCTAAAATGTTATATGATGGACTTGGTCATCCTCATTTGTTAAATTAAAAAAAAGAAAACATGCTTCCTGAACATATTGGTTTCCAGACATGTGAGTCATGTCAACTAGAAAAACATGTTAGGTTTACTTTCCTTAATGGTTTTAATCAAAGTGTCATTCTATTTTCTCTATTATCCATTTTGATATCCGGAGACTTAGTCGCGTCTCATCTTTTGGTTTTAGGTGTTTTGTTACGTTCATTAATGATTATTCAAAATATATGCGGGTTTATCTTATGAAAGATCATTATGAATTGTTACTCATTTTAACATTTTTTTGAATGAAATCAAGAATTAATTTAGTCAAGTAATCAAAATCTTTAGAAGTGACAATGTCAAAGAGTATTTCTTATACACTTTTTTAGCAGTCTTGAGTTTACATGGTATATTACATCAGTCCACTTGTTCCCATACATTACAACAAAATGTTATAGCATAAAGGAAAATAGACACTTGGTTGAAACTTCTCATACCCTTTTGTTTAGTGCCCATATTCTTATTCATCATTAGGGAGATGTCATCTTAACTACATGTTTCCTTATTAACAAAATGTCCTCCTCCTCTTTCAATCATAAGGTTTCTTTCTTCATTATATTTCCAAATTATCTTGTCTTTCACACTTCTCCTTGAGCCTTTGGTTGTGTTTGTTTTTGTTTCATGATATGTCTCTAGACAAGCTTTCTACTCATGTTATCAAATGTATCTTCTTAACTTATTCACGTACTGAAAAAGAATATTAGTGTTACTCTCCTAAAACCAAGAAATACTATACGTTTGTCACTGTTACATTCTTTGAAAAAGACTCCTTACTTCTCTCTATCTGTTCAAGATCTTCATGTCATACAAGAAGTTCTTTTTATTCTAGCAGTTAGTCTAATATTTCCAATGTCTTTGTTAATTCAAGTCTTGATCAAAGTTCTCTTGAACCCTCATCCCCACATATTGATATGCTTCGACACAAACCCTCATAATAGTTCAGCTCTAAAAAAAATGGTGAATCCCTTACTTTAGATTCTTCTTTAACGTCATTTCATACCACGACTCCTAGTGAAGATGATTCAAGTTAGCCCATTACTCTTAGAAAAGGCATTCGTTCCACTCGAAACTTACATCCCATTTACAATTTTCTTAGTTATCATAGATTTCCACCTTCGTATTGTTTTCTTTTATCCTCAGTGACTTATGTGATAATACGCAAAAATGTGAATGAAGAAGCACTTGATCACTTTAGATGGCAACAAGCCATGATAGCAAAAAGGAAAGCTCTTGACCATAATATTACTTGGGAGTTCATACCCCTTCCACAAGGCAAAACGGCAATTGATTGTCGAATAATGTATTCAATTAAAGTCAACCCTGATGATGAAATTGATCGATTCAAAGTTCAGTTAGTTGCAAAAGGGTACACTCAAGGTTATTTTTATGACACTTTCTCTATAGTAGCCAAGATAACTACTATTCCTCTCTTCCTTGCCATGGTAGCAATTTGTCACTACCCACTTCATTAATTAAATTTCAAAAATGTCTTCCTCCATAGTGATCTTGAGGAAGAAATTTATATGGAGCAACCTCCTAAGTTTGTTGCTTAAAGAGAATCTAGTATGGTATACAAATTGCATTGCTTTCTATATGGCCTCAAGTAGCCTCCATTGTTAAAAAATTTGGGCTACAAAGAGTGAAACAAATCATTCGGTCTTTTACTGTCATACATCTCTTGAGAAATGTGTTTATTTCATAGTATGTGTTGATGATATAGTCATTACAGAAAATGATAATGCTGGAATATCCCAACTAAAAAATAATTTGTGTAGACATTAATTGACGTCAGGAATTACCATTCTGACGTTAATTAACCTAAAAAATAGGACAATTTCTTACATTAATTAATGTCCGAAAATGGCAATTTGATACATTGTCGTTGGAGCTATCAAATTAATATTATTTTTCAAGGCAACTTCAGTATTGACAAGTCAGTAGTCGAGAAAGTAGATAAGGTTAAAGTAACCCTAAGTCGTCTCCCAACAAATACGGAATTGCTTTTCAATATTTGAATCTTATGAATGTTATGTAATGCTCAAGAATAAAAGTGAGAAACTATGCTAATAGAATTAATGTTTGAAGAACAAAAAGGAAACTTAGAAACAATTATGATGAAATAGGCTAATTCCACTGTTTTTCCAAGATAGATTCATCATCAGTTATCCACATATCATTGTTCAATTGATTATTGTTCAAGTTTCAAATTAATTAAATTACATTCTTAATTAATTTGAGGACGATCATGCAATTAACCAAAGTAGATTTTCAATCAAATGCAAGACCTTTCTAGATTATTCACAATGAATTCAACCAAAGTACATTCTCAATCAAATTTTATTGTGTTTAATCATGTTTTTTCTTAAATCTCCTAACCAAATTAAAAGTTAATTAATCAAATTAAATTCTCAATTAATTATAGTTGAAATTATTACCACCAATCAAAGTACATTCTCAATTGATAGCAAAAACTTTTTTAATCATATGAAAGTTTCTAAATTTAATCAAAGTAGATTCTCAATCAAGCTTAGAAACTCTTGAACTCATATGATTAATATGCATGTAGATTCAAACACCTTATGATGCAAAAATCATTGCTTTTAATATGATTGAGATATGAAAGACATAGAAAGAGAGCAACTCAAATTAATAATAAAAAAACAATTACATTAATTCAACTTAACCTCAGAATCCATAATGAAATTATAGTGGAATAGCACTAGAAGCTTAGCCCTCCATGAATGGAGTAGAATACATGACAAAATAAAAGTGAGAAGAGTGGTGGATGAATGAGTTCTCTTTTCTGCCTCCCCTGGGTCTCTTTATATAGGCTTGATTAGGCTTGGACTCTGAATCTTCTGTTGATAAGATCTTTTATCTTATATCTAATATCTTCCAAATATTCAACAGATGTAATCGGTTTTTGAGAATATTTGATAATATCTTTTCTAGATTCAAAAAATTTGGTAAATATTATCTTTTGATATTTATTGATATAGTTAAATAAGGTAATTATTTAACAATATCAAATAAAATATCTTAAGATATATTCTCTCCAGATTATCTTTTAAAATATCTAACAAATTTGAACTTGCTCAAAATTACAATTCAATCCTTTTTATTTTATTCAAAATTACACATAAGTCTAGAAATTTCCTCTAATTGCACTTTAGCCTTTTCTTTCTTTTCAAAATTGCAATTCAACAGCTACATCAACAAAGATTAGACTCTCCAAAATAATTTATGCAACTAAAATCACATTTAAGTCTCTTTAATTTCCAAACCCGATAAAGCCAATCATCACAAATCTTATCCAAATCAATCATTTAAGCACAATTATTCCACTAAAATATTGAAACTAAATCTAAAATGTGGGCATAAATATGCACTCATCACAATTTCTAATGTTAATCAACGTTTTTTTTTGCCATTTTTCGATGTCAATAAACTCTTTTGTTTTTTTAATTAATAATTATCCATTTTTACAATTTTACGAGACCTGAAGAGCATAAAAACAAATGTAGTCCAGTTTTTGGCATTTTATACTGCATGAACTATGAATTATAAACAAAAGTACAAAAATTATCACAAGTGAATGATGTTATAGTGATAGTAGTATTATCTTGTGACTTTTGGTTTTGATAGCTATGATTATTGTTTTTGGTTGGATTTTTTTTAACGCTCCTTAGAATCCCTATCCTTAGAATCCCTATTGCAAGGAAAAAACATCAAGAGCCCATACTTTGGGGTTCTGTGAAGTATAAAAATTATTTGAAAAGTCAATTGTGATATATCTTTAAACAACCATAACATTTGCACTAGTTAGCCGATTTGGCATTATTATATTTCGATTTGGAATAGAAAAAAAATTTCAATCACGTGGCAGCCTCCGTAGCCGGTCGTTCCTTCTAGATTTTCAAAGAAAGACTATTTTCTATTTTTCATCAAATTTTTTTCCAAACATTAAAAAATATTTCACATACTTAGACTTTGAATTTTGATCTAAATTTTTTTGTGGGGGACTTCTTATGATATTTTGGTGCTTTGAAAAAATTTTCAAGTCATTTGGAGTTGTTTTGAATATACTCCCAGTTTTACTTTAAGCTTGGATGTATAATGTGTAGTATTAACAATAAACAAGTTCAACAATAAAACAAACAAGCTCAACAATATCAACGATACAACAAAAAAGTTCAACAATATCAATTTTAATACCAACAAGTTCAACCTTCTTGAAAACAAAAATGAAAACTAACATTCTTGAAGGTAGGTTCGTCAGAATTAAGTTGTCATCTATAAGGGAGAAATGGGAACATGCCTATGAAGGAGAACACGGAACCAATCCATAAAAACGAACACAAATCATACCTAAAATAGTTAATGAACATGCATTTGTATAAAATGAAAGAAAGATTACATGTGTTGATCGCTAAGCTTCGTCCGAGAAAAATTTGAGATAAGAAAACGGTCTCACGCAAAGATAAAGTGAATGAATTTGTAACCTACTGTCCAAAATTGATTTCACTAAAATATAATGTCAAAAAGTGATATTCTGACGTCTTATATTCTTTTAACGTCTGAAACCATGGCATTTAACGGCATACGTGAGTATATTTTCACCTTTACGCCAAATATTTTCATAAAATTTACTCAATATGATGTCAAAATTCTCAATTTCCGACATCTAATAACTGATTGACGTCGAAAAAGTCTAAATTTCAATGTCTTAATTGAACTTCTATTTATAAAAATGTCATCCATCATTTTTAATGTTGGTTTTTTTGTTTTCTAATGTTGAACACGAGACGTTGAAGCCTTATTTTTCACTAGTGTACTATGATGCAGATTATACAAGTTCATCTATTGATAGACGATCTACCACTACATATTGTGTTTTCTTTAGAGAAAACATCATTTCATGAAAAATGAAGAAACATAATGTAGTGACCCGATCAACTGCTAAAGCTGAAGATAAGGCAATGATGTCATTAACGTGTGAATTTATATGGGTAAAGTAGTTCCTTTAAGAGCTTAATTTCTATGACATTCAGATTATGCAAATGTATTGTGATAATCAAGCTACTCTCCATATTGCGTGAAATCCAGTGTTTCATGAAAGGATTAAACACATAGAAATTAACTACCATTTTGTTCAGAAAAAATTGTTGTCCAAAGAAATTTGTACCGAGTTTGTTGGGTCAAATGACTAACTTACAGTTGACCAAGTCCTTATGGGAGCCTCAAATTGAGTTCATTTATTCCAAGCTTGATACATACAATTTGTATGCTCTAATTTGAGGGAGAATGTTAGAATAATTAGTTGTGTATTAAGTGAGTGTGAGTGTTTTTCAACCAAGTTTAGTTGTCTAGGTTTAGCTGGTTGCATTATAGTTCATATAAATGTAACACTAAGGTGTATCAAGTTCTCAAAATTATATCTTTTCGGTTTTTAATCTCAAGTATAATTTAAAATAAAATGTAATTTATATTAAGTAAAACTAATGTATTTGTATATTTTTTTTGATAAATTATTAATTCATTTCTATACTTAATATTTATTCTTTAAAAATAATTCTATTTATTAAGTTTATTTTATTTTTTATAGATATTATTCGAAATTAATAAAATTATTTTTAAAATATAATTGATTTTCATATTTCAATACGTTTTTCATAGCCAACAAAATTGATATGTTAAAAACATATAAAAGTACCTCTAACATTAAACTAAAAATAATTCATCAATACATTAGTTATTTCTAATTAATTTTGTACCAGGAAGGGCCGGTCGCCGTACAGAAGAACAAGCTGGTGAAAAAGAGCGTTCCAAAGAGAACGACTCTCAGCTTGGTTGGGCAACGAAGCGAAGGACCGTCCGCCCCATTAAGACCAAGCTGGTGAAAAAGAGCGTTCCAAAGAGAACGACTCTCAGCTTGGTTGGGCAACGAAGCAAAGGACCGTCCGCCCCATTAAGACCAAGCTGGTGGAAAAGAGCGTTCCAAAGAGAACGACTCTCAGCTTGGTTGGGCAACGAAGCGAAGGACCGTCCGCCCCATTAAGACCAAGCTGGTGAAAAAGAGCGTTCCAAAGAGAACGACTCTCAGCTTGGTTGGGCAACGAAGCGAAGGACCGTCCGCCCCATTAAGACCAAGCTGGTGAAAAAGAGCGTTCCAAAGAGAACGACTCAGCTTGGTTGGGCAACGAAGCGAAGGACCGTCCGCCCCATTAAGACCAAGCTGGTGAAAAAGAGCGTTCCAAAGAGAACGACTCTCAGCTTGGTTGGGCAACGAAGCGAAGGACCGTCCGCCCCATTAAGACCAAGCTGGTCAAAAAGAGCGTTCCAAAGAGAACGGCTCTCAGCTCGGTTGGGCAACGAAGCGAAGGACCGTCCACCCCATCAACTCCAAGCTGGTGAAAAAGAGCGTTCCAACGAGAACAAATCTCAGCTTGGTTGGGTGGGCAATGAAGCGAAAATTAAACATCTAAAAGCTAAACGTTGACATCCGCCCGGGAAAAGGAAGGGTAATCCCCACCCCGGCCGGACCATTACTAAAGCCAGTTATCTTTGTAAGAATAAAAGGCACACATAAGAAGATATACGAAACCGGAAAATGCAACTGTGTATTAATCATTGACGCTAAAACGCGCCCAGATTTACAAAAGGACCGTCCGACCAACCTCTGGACAATCCGAGACGTTGGGCGGACGGCCACATGATACACATCAAAAAATAAAAAATGAACTAAACTTAATTATCTCCCCCATCCCTGGCCGGCTCATCCTCCTCGTCGGCATTTAGGTCTACCAGAACGCCATCAAAGACGTCCTTTTCAATGTCAACGCCGAGGGAGAACGGTTCTGGAATGCCCGCCAAAAGAGATACCTGGCGAAGGGCTTTGTTGAAGCCTTCCTCATGTTCAAACATGACAGTTGACTCCAACTCAGCGACCTTCTCTTTAGCTTTGGCAACGTCCTGGGTAAGAGCCTCGTTCGTCTTGATAAGCTCGGCTTCAGCCTCTTTTAGGCGGGCTACCTCCGCCTTTAGCTGGCGACCTTCCTCCGCCACTCGTTCTTGCTCGCCCAGGGCGGCGGCCAAGCTTTTGGCGGCTTCCCTCTTGGTCTCCTCAAGATCGGCCTCCATCTGCTCGATCTTATTGTCATATTCATCTTGATTGAGGACCATCTGCTCCAAGGTCAACTGAAGGGAGGCCGAGTTTTTCTTCTCTCTGTCAAGCTCGGCTCGGATCTCCGCCACTCCAGGGCGGTCAGCAAATTTCTTCAGGTACCAGGCCAGGGCAGATGTCCGGGTTGACATCTCTAGCATGGCATTAGTTAATTCCAATTCAGAAAGGGGCTCAATGAGATCCCGTTGAGAGGAACTCATGTGGAACTTCGCCCGATCGCTCATGCTGAACTCCGGGATGAATACGCCGCCCGGTAGGGGGACGGCCAGGACCCTCTCCCGATCTTTCTCCTTGTCTTTGCCCTTCCGGGCCTTCTTTGAAGCTGATCGAGACGAAGAGCCCTCCTTGTCTTTGCGTCCCTCAGCAACATGACCTTTTCTCTTGCGAATCAAGGGATCCGCAGAGGCAGTGGCCGCTCCAGAGGACGGGTTCACTTGGACGGCCGCCAATTCTTGTTGAGGATCCGGTCCCGGCACCTTGAAGCCTGAACCCTCGCTCTTCTTGGAAGGAGAGATCCCTACCTTCGAAGCTAGGCGTATAGTTGGAAGGCGTCCTGCGGGAGGAGGGCGGGGCACGTTAGGAACAACCGTCGGCCGGGCGGTCGACGAACTGGCCCCGGACTTCTTCCGGGCGGCCATAAAATTGGATTTGCGGGGGCCAGGAGTCGTCATCAGTGCTGCAAGAAACAGAACAATTCAGAAAAATTAACGTCAGTATACGAAAAACAAACACACTCAATACAACAAGACCATACCGAACGCCTTTTGTCCACAATCCTCAAGACTAAGGCATTCGACCAAGTGACGGGCGGAGATTCGGCGGGGGAGGGCGTTGATGGTACGCACGGCCTCTAGGTCGGGCGCTGTTAAGGCCCCCATGGAAGTCACCTTAATTCGCCGGGGGTCTCTCGTCCAGTAAAACGGGAACAGCGGCTTCCCTTCACCATCATGAAATTCATGGCGGCCGGCTTTATCAATGATTATTTTGAAATAATGCTGTTTAAAATTTTTGAAGGTATCAGAGAAGGGGCGGAATAGGGTCCTATCCCGAACTGACGCGAAGGATACCCAACTGCCGGTAGGAGAAGGGCGGACTTCGAAATAATGAAAGAAAACTGGAGTGGTAGGAGTAACGCCCACGGCTAGGCACATTGCCAGGAACGCCTGCACGGCCGCCCAAGAGTTGGGATGCAGCTGCGCGGGAGCCACGTTAGCTTCCCGAAGAACGGCCATCTGAAACTTGGTAAAGGGCACCCGAACAAAAAGATGAGTGAAGAAGGTCACATACATGAAGAAAAAATCGTCCGGACTCGACCTCTTTTCATAAAAAACCCTTTCATTTAACAAAGTTACCCCAGCCCGGACCAACCTCGAATCTTCTATATCCCGGACGATGTGGGTACGGCTGACCCTCCATTCTAAATCCTTGCGGAAAGCGTAAGAGGAAGCATGCAGGCTAGGATCATGGGGAGCCCATTCAGACACCACCACCCCTTGACCGTCCGGCTCGAAAGGAGACTCGTCCACCCGAATGCCGCCCTGGAGCAAGAACAGTGGCACCCCATGAAAGATCCGATCGCCCGACGAGACCGGTCCTTCAGGGTCCGCCCCAGAAGATCTGACCGCCTCATCTATAAAATGAGAAGAGACCGAACTCAAAGAATCGCTACCGCCCCTCGCCGACCCCTCCCAGGCTCCACCCGACGACTCGGAACCTGACTCGATAGACACAACGGCCATTTATTACCTGTGGGAAAAAGAATTTGAAATCTTGAATAAGGAAGATGCGTGAAAGTGACCTCACCCCATCCGCTATTTATAGGAAAAGATTAATAACCGTTGGACGCGTCATAGCCGTCTAGATCAAGCATGACCAACGCTCCGGATTTGGCGACGTTTTGTTTTCCATCAATGGGAACACGCCACGTGTTTTCCCTCCCAAATTCAAAACACAAAAGCCCACTGAACACGGCCCAGTTGCGGGTTCATGGCCCAACGTGCGCCGCCTTCAAAATCCTACGTCCACTGCGTGCACTAGGACTTGGGGGGCTTGTGTACCAGGAAGTGCCGGACGCCGTACGGTAGGACGCCCACACAAATGGCCGTTCACCCGCTCCGGTGCCCACGTCACCCAAAGGGCTAAATGCCCGTCCGCCCAATCGGATAGAACCTCTGTTTGTAAGAAAAACTTTGAAGAACTCACATGGAATTCTATCACCACAAGATAGCCCCGCACTCTCCACATTCACAAAAAGTGTTCTTCAAGAAAATCCCGAGAAACGAAACGTCTGGAAAGTATGTATGGCCACTGCGTCAAATCTTTTCTTGTTTTAGATGTTACTCAAAATCCTACGTCCACTACGTGCACTAGGACTTGGGGGGCTTCTGTACCAGGAAGGGTCGGTCGCCGTACAGAAGAACGCTCGGTAAATGACCGTCCGCCCATTTTAATGCCAAAGGGCCAACAACCGTCCGCCTTCCGCGATATTGGAGGCGGACGCCCATATCACATGGGCGGACGCCCGCACCTCATTGACTGCCCAAATCACTAATCATCGTGGCTTAGGTAAATTAACCTGGTTTAGAGGTAAGTGGGGATTAGAAGCTATTGGGCTACTTTGGGCCGTGATTAACTTTTCACTAATCCCAAGCCCATAGCAAAAACTATAAATACAGGTCCATGGTGAGTGGTAGATAGGTTACATTGAATGCACATTTATTGCTGTCCTTGAGAAAAGCCATTGCTCTGAAACTGACTTTGGCATCGGAGAGTCTTTTGCAGGTCTCCGCCCCCCAGGATTGAAAGGAGAGCTAAGACTTGGAGGGAAGATCAGCCGCCGAGACAAGAGCGCAGGAGAATTGGGAGGTCCGGAATAGCACAGCCCTACACATCCGAAACAAATTTTATTAAAAATATAAAAGAATTATCTTTTTTTTTTCAATTTAAGACATTTAAAAAATAAAATTTCATTGACCGAGATGTATTATATAATTTATATAAATAAAGCAGTCATATTTAAGAATAAATTTAAAAATTAATTTTATAGACTCGTTAGAAGAATCCCAATATATATTTTGTTATAGATAAAAAAACAAATCATAAGAATGTTTCAAAAGCAACATAGAAGTAAAGAGATTGTAAGAACATTATTTTCTAATTTTATAAAATTATCAACACACTAATAAACAAAAGTACTATTTAGTGAGTTTACATAAAAACAAAATATATCATGTGTCCCTAATCTACTTATATTTGATCAACATAGATATAATTATCAAAGTATTTAATTAAATGGATACATTTAATTCTAAGGATTATAAGTAGGCGATGATGTTGGGTATTCTTTTTTAATAAAAGGATGATCCAGAAGTATTTTAGTCGTCCATCTTTGTTGAGGGTTATTCATCAAACACTTCATCAAAAAATCCTTGCAATCGTAACTAAGTTCATTTGGCATCTTTGGTGCTTCTTCGAAAAATGCAAGCTTGCACAATAATTGGTTTGTGGTTTCAATGTTGCACCATTCTCAAAATCCAGTGCTCATCTTCATAACAATGCATCCTAAAGACCATATATCTAAAGGTGTTTCCTTAAAACTTTCTAACTAATTCCAGTGACATGTAATAGGATGTCCCTCTGAACTTGATCTCTCCTAAATCAGTATTTGCCTCTTCGCTAGTTTTGGACAATCCAAAACTAGAAATCTTTAGTTGATATTTTGTATGACAATCCTGATGAAGGAAAGAGGAGAATGTTATCCGATTTAAGATCACAATGAACAATTTCCTTTTTGTGCATGCAAGATAGTCTCTTAAGAAGCATGTAAGTGTAGACTCACTTCCTTGTCAGATAATATCTTTGTTTTTATTAAATTACCTAAAGATCCATGGGGGACATACTCCATAAAAAGGTTATAAGTTAAACAACCTCTCTCAACAATGTATTTGTAATAATAACATTGACCAATTCTTTCGTAACCCAACATTAACTCAAAAACTTTTTTTCTCCCTTAGCATTGAATAAGAACTTGTCTTTATTGTTAAGAGTAAAACCTTCGAATTTTGTTCTTTTATAAGATACAAAAGAATAAAATACAATGTGTCATATGAACCTTCCTCCAAAACTCTCAACTTCTCCACTCGACCATATCTTCAAATATAAGAGGTATTGAATATGAGAGCTCTTCGTGTGTGTGTGTATATATATATATATATATATATATATATATATATATATATATATATATATATATAATAAAAATTAATTATTATCTAAAAATAGATTAAAGATAATAAGAAAATTAATATTAATGATATATCTAAAATATTAGAGATATAAAATATAATCACATAGAAAAAAATACACTTAAACAGTGTGTGTTGAGAAATATTTAAATATTTAAATTATAATATAGAAAATTAATATTTTACCAGAAAAATGATATATACGCATATAGATTCTTTAAATCATCAAATTTCTTAAGAAACTAATTTCATATATACTTATTTATATACTTTTAGTTTTTAATGATAATTGAAGAATTTGTATAATAGTGATAACGGAATATGCAATTAATGTTGATAACACCGCCCTAATATATTCAATCTTATTATTAAAAAATTAAGGTCTTTATATTAATATATTAATGATAGTTAAATTGTTAGAAGATAAACAGAAATTTATAATTTAAAGATTAGTAATCATTCGAAAACAAATTAAAGATAAGATAAGAAAATAATTATATTCTAAATATTAGAAATATATAATATAATTTAATCTCATTAAAAAAAATTAGTGGTGTTAATAATATAACAGATAAAAATTGAATGATATAGATTTATTTTAATATAATTAATTGAGTTACAATAGTGTTTGACGAAATATGATTTTAAATGTGTTATTATAATGGATACTGGGTGGATATAATATGGCTGGACAGCATTATTTGAACAAAAAGGAAAAGGTAGGATTTTGAAATTTCATAATAGTTTATGAAGACTTGCATCACGCTCTGTTCTGAGTATAGATATATGATTTCTGCAACAGGGTCCAACCTACAAGCTGTTCCAACTTTAATTACTTTCAAATGCTTACATTAAATATATGCTTAACTTCACTTAAATCACCATAATATATAATGTTAAAGATGGTAAGAAGAAACTAGAGAGACACGTTAATTGTTAATTATTCCCTTTGGCCAAGACAAACGAGGTGGTCCCTAACGCTTTTACAACCGACTTCGACTTTAATGAAACTATGTACCACAAAATTCACATGAAAATTTACTTCTTTCGACCGTTATCACTTTCCTTAACTAGCTTCCATCCTTCAAACTTCTCACCACGTGTACGCTCCTGATTCAAAGACAGCTGTATCTGCAGCATCCCCGCCCTCATTCAATCTCTCGCGTGCCCTGCCGTTTCTGCTTTACCTTCCTCCCTTTCTTTCTTTTTTCCAAATTTTATTTCACATATTTCGTAAATCAAATGCAGTTTTTATTTTATTCCTTTGGTTATCGATTAAAACTATTGAAAAACTTTTTCCAGAAAACTATTTTTTATTATTATTTCCCTTGTGCACTGGCAGAAGGAATAAGTGCCGCGTGTCAACCCGGAAATGATTTCAACGCATCAACGGCGAGTAACGAGTCACCTCAAAGCGAACACCCTTCTATAAATGACCTACAATCCTATGTTTCTCTTCACTACACACACGTTCTCACTCATCAACTTATTTTCTCTGATATAGTTCAACTAACACTCATAATCCTTTTGTTTTTTACTCTCTCTCTCTCTCTCTCTCTCTCTACAATGGCTAACTCCACCGTTGTGTTCACGCTAATCGCTGCATTGTTAGTCACCTCCGCGCTGGCTCAGTCTCCGGCGTCGTCGCCAGCTCTCTCTCCGAAGAGAACACCCGTGGCGGCCACGCCACGTAGCTCTCCATCACCGGCGATTTCTCCTGCCGCCGAGTCGCCGTCATCGTCTCCCCCTGCTCCGGCGCTGAACGCTCCGTCTCCTTCGCCGACCGGCATCGACTCTCCGCCGTCGCCTCCCGTATCTCCGGCCGGTGCTCCTTCCGTCACTCCTTCGGCAATCTCCGCTCCGCCGACCGAAGCACCGACTCCCTCGCAAAACGGCGCCGCTTTGAACAGACTCACCCTCGCCGGATCTGCCGCTGCCGTGGTTCTCGCTGCGGCTTTGTTTATGTAGAAGATAGTTTAGTTTAGTGGAGTTTTCTTTTTTCTTTTTAATGTGGTTGCGAGTTCACACGCGAATTCCTCTTGTTTCATTTTTGTTTTTTTTATCTTCTTTGATGTGTGAGAGTTGATTCTTTGGATTATTTGGTGTATTGTATTTATGACGAAGATGGTTACTATTGATACACTTTTATTGCTCTTAACTTTTCTCATTCTCACTCTGCTATTCTATTAATAATTTGTTTGTGTCAGTGTTTAGTTGGTTGAACAAGAAAGAAAATTAAATGTGTTTGAACTCGTTTACAACGGTAATGAGATAGTGAGAGTTCTTAAAACACAACAATCCATCGCTTATATCTGTCGCAAAATACAAATATAAGATTTGGGGTTAAGATTGCAGCATGAGTCCAAAACTTAGAGTGAGAAAGTGATTGTTGGTAAAGTCGAATCAAAAGTTGAAATGGGGTCGTTGCGAGGAATCATATGCAATGAACTTCGTGGTTCGTTTTCCTTTACTTTTATTTTTCTCTTTTCAAAAAGTTAAATTGAGAAATTTGAACGAGACAAATGATACTTTGTTACGTTAATTTTTCCTCTGTTTCAGTCTGATTGTACGATGAAAGAACGCATTATTGAGGTTTGGTTGGTTACAGTAGAAAACACAAGATAAGGTCACATGCCTAAAGCAGGACTTGTACTACTAACAAAAGACAGGAGAAAGTGTCTCCATTCATTTTGAATAATGTACATTGTAATATACCAGGTTGCCCATTTATCATTATTGATGGACATAGCTATCAAGTGGTCCAAAAATTTAATCTTTAAAACATGCTTTCTTTATTATAACATTTTTTACTTCACCTCAGTTTTATTATTTGTACAATAAGTTTGTACTGAAAGTAACACTTTGATTGCACTGTCGCAAGTATAATTTCAAACATTGATTCTCAGCAGAGGAGCAATCAGTATATGTTCTTCCTGCTGGATATAATGTGAAAACTATTTCAGATTATTCTTTTTATTATCTTAGTCGCAGACGATTTGGGATGTCGAATAATTATAATTGCTTGACATGCACGAGTACAAGTATTATACATTCAATAATTTTGTTATTGTTTATGGTGAAATGGGACGAGGCTGTAATTTTGTTATTGTTTATCCTCGTATGGAATGAGATAACGCCTGCTGTTTGGGAATGCTCCAATCAGTTTTATGTACTTCAATTTTTATATCTGGTTTTTCTTGTAAATCTCAATGGGAGGGTTCTTCAAATCACAATTTATCTTCACAAATCTATTAAATAATTAGTCGAGTTTTTTACCTCTTACTTTCTTAATAAATCGTTATTTATAGGGTCTAAAGGAGTTTTAATCAATTAATTTACTTTTTAATGATAATTAATGCAAACTTCAACCGCTTCATGGTGACCGTTATGTCATTAATTGTGCGTTAATGATATTCAAAGGTTGTCTCGTACAAGGTTTTTCACGAATATTATGTCGATGACCGACCAAGAACAAGTAACCTCTTCCGTTCTAACATGTCACCCAATGATCAGTTATTGATACATAATTTAACATGCATAATAAAATCTAGAGCACCCAAAAATACTTGAATTTGAAAATGTTAACCATTTATATAATAACGAGTTTCGTAAGTTAGTTTAATATAAAATTGATTCAGTAAGATTTATATTTATTTATGTAATATAATTGGTTTTTATTTTTATTATATATGAAGTTTTCAATAATATTGAGTGATATAGGAGAGAAAAATTTCACCACTAATATTGTTATATGTTAAATATAAAACGTTTGCCTACATTTATCTATTGATATAGTGTATTTTACATTTAATGTGAAATCATAAAAAAATAATTTTAGATTAGCGTAAATTAATGTTGATAATTAGGAAAGTGGTAAGAATAAATAGGAAGATAGACGGAGGAGAGACAGAAAGTTGGGTGATGAGGGTGGCACTGACATTGTAGCTTTTCCTACGCCGCTCAAACGTGAAAAAAGCAATTATATTATAAACACTCTAATGTATGTGTCGTGTTTATCACAATCATTTTCTTACCCAACCATCCCTCACTTTCATTCATCCTTTCCATTAAAATAAGACCTCCTTCTCACCAAAGTTATTAAATTCTAAATCTTATTATCTACAATTTCAATAGTCAAAATACATAATATTTTAGATATAATAATTTACCCTCGTTTCGACAATTAAACAAAATATTATTATTTGTAGCATCTCTAACTATTTCATATCACTTAAAAATAAAATTTAAGACAATTTAAATATGATTTTTTCTTTTCAATTTCTAAAATGTTTTTTAAAGACAAACTGGCAGAGTTTCAATCTTCAAAGCAAGTAATAATTAAAATGAGAGATAATTAACGTTGACAATTTCTCTCCATAAAGTTGAAATCCAAACAATTATAAAACCCAAAATAAAATTGAATATATTTCTAAATTAAATATATATGTATGTTGAAAGTCTTACATAAGACTAATTTATAATATATATATATATATATATATATATATATATATATATATATATATATATAAAAAAAGTGAGGTGTAAACTTCACCTTACAAACCAGTTTTGTGAGGTTGAGTTAGGCTTAAAAATTCATTTTTTAATATGGTATCACATCCATGGTTAGAGAGATCCATGGTTAGAGGTTGAGTTAGGTTCAAAAACTCATTTTCTAATAATCTATTTTATTTATATGTGTTTTAAGTCAATATTCATGTATTTAATTGAGTCTTTATTTGTATATGGGTATCCATATATTTAACCGAGTCTTCGTCTGTACGGATGGTGTTTTTGTCAAATGTCCTATTTGAAATAAAATTAGCGTACATTTTGATAATTCTAAAAATAAAATCAAATTAAATTAAGAATTTGAATGAAATTTGAAAGTCTTTCATCCAATAAAAGTTGGTAATTGATATTTAAAATAAGTTCTTGGTGATATAAAAAGTCGAAGAATATTCTCTTTTTGCTTAAAGACGTGCTGCTATCAACAAGCTTGTTACAAGCTGAACAACAGTATAAATTAATCCTTCAAGAAAGAGAAGGGTAATTTTTAAATAAATGTATTTATTTGGACCATTTCTCAGAGAAAGGGTGCAGTTTACTCTAACTTTTATCATGATAAAATGAACATACAATGACATTACAAATAGCATACACATAGCCAACAACAAAATATAATATGCACTTATTGCAGTACACCAATATACAAAACAATATCTACAAGAAAAGTGGTATTAATTTGACATGAATTTTGTGAGGTTAATTAAATCTTCACAATCTTGTCAATTACTGGTTCAACAAAGGCTTGTATATCATCAAGGTCATTCTTGAGTTCTTCAACCTATGTTTCAATAAGGAGGTTAGGAAAAAGTAATGAGCAATCATTTGAATAATTGGTGAAACCATGTGATGAAAGATGTCAGGTATTAAACAAAAAACATTGATTAACAGTATATAAGTACCTTGTGTATGAATTGTTGAGTAAGCTGAGCATCATGTGCTGCTTCTTTTGATGCATGTTCTACCACCAAAGTTGCTTTCCTTAGTTTACCATCCTCTGGAAGCATCTCTGCCACATCTTCAGATACTTTTTCTGCTACGCTTGCCACTTTTTCTACCACTTTTGCCACCGCTTCAGCCTCTTCAATCACAAACTCTGCCTCTCCTGAATTCACATTTTGTTCCCAAACTATTTTCTTAGTATATTTGCAAAATTTAAGAAATTAGATTGTTTGTTGGATATTCCATCTGGAAGAGATTTTCATCTACCTTCTATTCTCTGCAGTTTTTCCCAGTAAGGTTTCCAGAAGGGTAGTAAGACAGAAAGTGTCATGCCCAAAATCCACCTTAACCTCCATTTTCATAAGGAAAAATGCACATTAAATGTTTGAGGTACTATACCAGAACATCACAGAAGATTAACCGTCTTAGTACTATCTTATCTAAACACGTTTAACTGCATAATTATGATGGAATCTGGTACATTAGTTAATACTTGCAACTCTAAGTTTTAGGTGGATTTTTCAATGAAACTTAGATCAATGAGTTGGTTATCTTGATATTTGAATATCCATATTTTGGATTTAATTCTGAGTTTGCTGAAAGTTAATTGCACTAGTCTTTAAATTGACAAAAGAAAAATCAGACAGTTTAAATTAACAATTACATCAGTAAAAAATGCTACTAAAGTGATAATATATCACATACATTTATAACCAAAACAGTAATAGATAATTAAACGTAAAATTTAATTTATAAACAAAAATTTTGGAATCTCTAATCAGTAGCAGCAGCAAGGAAATTTAGTGTCATACCAATAAGAGAAGGCAAAACTTTTAGAAGCATGTGCAGGTGCAGCAGGTTCAGGTTGAACCTTCTCATCATTTATTCTGCATGTGAAAAGGTCATAAGCAAATTTCAGAATGTAATATTCAACAGTGAGATTAGGATTTATGGAAGATAAAAGGTTTTGGGGTATACCCTTTTGCATTAGTACTTGTGTTGTTGCTATTGGTGCTGTAGAATTGCAGATTAGGATGAAACCAATGAGCTGTTTCAGGCCTAGCAGCTGACACAATTGGTCTGTTTTTCTGTAATCCAACATAGCTTGATTGGAACTTGGTGGCACGAACTACATCAAGAACACCTCTGAATTTCAGAGTTATCCACGATGAGCCTCTAAGTGACATATTGAAAGTATTCTTAATCTCTTGACAGAAGTTGGAATGAGAAAAGATGATGGATTCTTGGAAGAGGTTTAAAATAAGCAATTGAATTGTGAGATTGGTTAGTCTTGCAGGCTAAAAACACTAGAAGTGATAAGAAACTAATAATTTGAACGTGAATTTGGTTACTTGAAGCAAAGTTGTGGCCTAAGAAAGGGAAACGTATAAGTGTTGTTGCATGCGTCATGTGTGTGTTCCTTGGAAGTTAGTTCAACCTTTAGGTTTTGAAGGTATAAAGTGTGATAATTTGTTCTACTTTTGGCTTCCCATTTTCTTTGGCAAGTAATTTGGATCATCTAGACGCGTTTCTTCCAAAACATGCAACAAAAAACATGAAAAGAAAAAGGGTTGAATACGTCGAACACAAGAAGAAAAAATTTCTGGGTTGACTTTGCTACAGAAATATGAACAAAATGGTTTAGGCATTAGCAACAAGCTAGTTCAAGAAACGAAGCAATGTTTGCAGTATCTTTTTTAGCCATGACATGTGTATAGTTTGTAACAGTTTTACCTTTCACTGAGTTAACTCACTTTTTGTTGGAATCTGCTCTCTTGAAAATCAGATATTCACAACGCTTTAACTTAAAATATTGCTTAAAGAATAAGTTCAGTTTCAGACGACGATAAATTAAAATTCCTCATTTCCTGTCACTCATCTAACTTTTTGCATCCAAAGTTTTATGTTTCTTTTAACCTTTTATTTTCCTAAAGGGCAGTGGTAATTGGACACTGACATTTTTTTCGTACTCGCAGCTTACACTTTAAAAAAATATTATTTCATTATAAGTTTAAATCCTCGTATCTCCTTATTTTTTTTTAAATATTAAGTGGGTCTTCATTTGAGTTTATATATTTATAAAATGTGATGATGTGGAATTTTTTTTTAAATTAATAATTTTTGACGTGGCAAAATTTATTATGAGAATAAGGTTCGCTCCTTCTCCTTCACAGCGACCGTTCGGCATGTCCTGTTAACGTTCGGTTGTCCCCTGATAACGTTCGGCTTCTATCCTAAACCATTCTATCCTAGGCGAGCTTTGTGATGACAGACGAATGAAGATGGTTCGAAGAGGTGCAAGGAGAAGGCACACTCTTATGGATTTCTACAATTTGAGATTTTTACAAATGGGGTTTTGTGTTTAGGGTTCTTCGTGGTTTCTATTTTCTGATGCAGGTGGAAAGCATTGGAGTTCACTATTTAGGGAAGGTGAAGGCACGAATTGGGGCTGCGCAATTCTAGGGTTTTTGTTTCTGATTTTGGGATGAACTATGTTGATTTTTTAGATTAAGAGAGAAAACATGATTTGCGTGAGATGATGGGGACATTGGACCGCTTCTGCGTCGCGGCGGAGGTGCAGTTGTTCGCTGCTGATTGTGTTTCTGGATGAGGGGAACTCGCGGTGGAGGTTTCAACGACTTTGCTTGCGGAGCGAAGAAGAGGCTCCTGGTGGTGGTGCGTTTCGCTTTAACGACAAGGTTGCTCACGGTGGTGATCTCGACGGTGCGGTATAGTGAAGGCATTGACGCCTTCATCGCCGGAGAATCAGAGGTGTGGTGTCGCTAGATGTGGCACTAGCTTGTTTGAGAGCTTCTAGCACTTGCAGGATTTGTGGCGAACATAACAGGAACGGTTTATGGTTGGCCATTTTGGGATTTTTACGGTGCTGGTTGGCAAAGAAATATTGATCATGGCTGATGAAGTTTTAATGGAGGATAAGATGCTCTGTGAGTAGGAAGAACGAAGCTTGTACGGTTTTTTTTAATGTTACTTCCATAATTTTTTCTTTTTTTTTAATTTACTAAATTTCATGTCATAATTTAATTATTTTTACGCAATAAAATATACAATTAAGACAGAGGTTAATTGGTTTAATTTTTTAAATATTTAAACTCATAATTAAGACATTTTGTCGAATCCAATTAAAACAATTGAAAAAACGAGTTGAGATTTTTCAAGATCTGTGGGTTTAAACTTTTATTATATCATTTAATTTCTTTTTGTTTTTCCAGGATCACGTATAAATTTAAACTTCAAAATCTATTCCAAACTTTTTAAGCTTCCAATTTCTAATATACTCATCCTCTTTTAACTTAATAGGAATTATTTATGTAAAAAAAGTCAAATATAATATTTTAGTATTTGCGATATCTACATCTGTAGGTATAATGTCTGGATGAATCTAAATAATAACACTCTTTTGTAGGATGAGAAAATTTTTTAGTGTTTAATTAAATTTTATTTTTTTACTTTTTCATTTACATATATCTATATGTATATTATATATATATATATATATATATATATATATATATATATATATATATAATTCTTTTTTTAGTATACATATTTTATATTCCTATATATTTTACTTTAATTATATTTTAAAATTAAAAATTATATAAAAAAAGATAAAAAGATACATATTTAATATTTTTAATTGTATTCCTAATTATATTTTAAAATTAAAAAATAAAAGTAAACCATTCAAATACTAAAAGTGACTATTGCTTTATATGCAATTATATTATATTAATATTATATATAAAGTGTCTCTTTTTCAGTACTATGTTTATAAATTGTGTAGTTTAACATATATATATATATATATATATATATATATATATATATATAATATGAAGGATTCAGTAATAATAAGAATAATAGTTTAATAGAAGGATTAGTCTGCCTAAACATGTTTAGCATTATAAGGAAATCATAAGTGAAGTTAACCCAATTAAAAGCCAAGTTGAAAACCATCCACAAATAATAATGAGAAATTTGTCTATAAATAGACATAACAACACCACTCAAATGGAAGGAAGCCCAAATTGAGAAATCGAAAGTGAAGTACACAAAAGTATACATGAGAGAAGTGGGTGACAGAATTTTAATCTCAAATTTCTATGAGTGAATCTTCCTACACCTCCCTCACCTCATCCTGCACCCCCAAATTTACCATTTTATCCTTCATTTAATAAGAAGTCAAACCCTAATTAATAAATTAAATTTTTTTAACTCCCAACCATTCTTCTAACTCCCAACCACATGCAAAAAAATTTATCTTCTTTATAAACCCTCATTTACGTGCACTGTTCATGTTTACTGTAGCAGCAAGTTGGTTGGAGATACAGCATTGTTACGGCAAAAAGAGGAAGACGAATCTGCACCAGGTACGCAACCGCACTTCGAAGTGCGGAAATGCTCCGCCGCACTTCGAAGTGCGTTTTTAATTTAGGGTGGCGCACTTCGAAGTGCGCTGTGATATCTGTTGGTTTTTTTTTTGCATGCTTGTTTGTTTGATGGAAATTTTTGATTTAACGTTTTTTTAATTATATTAGTACAATGCTTTAGGGTTTAGGGGTGGGGTGGTGGTCATAGTGTTTAGGTTTTGAGAGATTTATATTCTGTGAGCTTCAGCGAGAGAGGAAGAAGACAGTGTCATTCATACGCTGCTAAGGTCTTTATTTTATAAAAAGGATGATGTCCACACTATATGGCAAATTTTACTATTAGAACATAGAAAGGGGTCGAGTAGAAAAATATAGTAATGAACCAGGAAACAATAAGTAAAGCGAGAGTAAAGCGAGACATATATGTGGCTGCGTTTCCATCCTGCCACCAACAATTATCAATCCTGTATCTCCATACTTTAGAGTGCAATTGCTTAAAGAGATAGCAAGTTCCCTATGGTTACTAGAAGAATCAGTAAAACCCAACACGATGTAATAACGATATCACAGCACACCTAAAAACATGGTACCTGTAAATTATTTTCCCGTAAATTATTTTCCCACAACTTTTGGAGGTTGGAATCAAAACACATCAACCTGAACCTGGAAATGAGAAGGATGCCAAACAAGTGAAAAACGCACCCATTTTGTAGCCGCCGCACTTCGAAGTGCGGCTTTCATTTTGAAGACGCACTTTGAAGTGCGGTTAGTGATAGGTATTTTTAATTTTTTGTGCATAGTTTTTTTTTTTTTTTATTAGTTACTGGAAATCTTTGTTCCTTTTTTTAGATGTTTTGTATTTTTTTTTGTTTTTGTTATTATGTTAGGGTTTAAATTTGTAATTTAAATTAATTGTTATTATTTTTTTTTGTTTTAGTTTTTGTTATTATGTTATTATTTTTAATTTAAATTTATTGTTTTATGTTATGATTATTTAATTTAAATTTTTTTTCATATTTTTAATAATATTTAGGTTATATGAATTTTTTGTTAGAGAGTGTTTTTGAATTTTTTATTTGTAATTTAATAAATTATTAAATTTTAATATTTATTGTAGGTGATATTTAATTATATGAGATGGATAACTATCCATATTTGGATTCTGAAATAAATTCTGATTTTATATCAGAATTTTCTTATTCTTTAAAAGAAGTGGGTGAGGGTGATTATTCAGATCAATTTTCCACTGATAAAATATTCCCAACACGTGCCGATTTAATTCAATGGGTTCGAAAGATTGCATTTGATCTTGGATTTGTTGTCTTCTACTCGTCTTCTACGAGCAGATGCCGTAGGTCGTCTTCTTTCATCTGATGGCTCACTATGAGAGGATGAAGCCTCACCATGATATCCACCTCTAGTTTTAACCATATCTATTAACCAATTATATTATTAACATATTATATACAAAAAAATAATTAATAATTTAATCAAAAATATTCAAACAAATAAAAAATAATATAAAAATCTAAAAAAATTACATATATAATAATTAAATTATTACAAAACATTCCAAATTAATAATTATTATTTATTTCAATAAACAATTTAATTGTTATTTTAATTTTAAAAAAAATTAAAAAAATGATATAAAATTAAATATACGAAAATAAGGGAGTCACCACGTAAATGCTTTATATTTCTATATTATTTTAATACCTAGTATAAAAAAAATCTTTTTAACTAGTATAAAAAACCCATTTTAAATTAATATCTACTTTAAATTAATATCTACTGGTTACTACGTATTAATATATTACATTAGTAAAATATCTACTGGTTACTACGTATTAATATATTACATTAGTATTTACTATGAATGTATTTACTACGTATTAGTATGTAATGGATAGTTTCAGTAACCATTTTAAATTAGTATATCCTAGTATTAAAAAATTATTTTACATTAATATCTTCTACATATAATATAAATAAAAAACACTTCAATAAATAAACATAACAAAAAACATAACAAAAACAATATAAAGAATTAAAAAAAATATAATAATCAAAAGAAACCCTAAAAATTCGGTGATGTATTGGCCGCATATCGTGCATCCCAGCTAAACCGCACTTCGAAGTCCGGTTATGTTCTTTGCCGCACTTCCAAATCCGGCTACCACCTCCAGCGAACCGCACCTCGAACTGCGGCTCCAATCCTTGCCGCGCTTCCAAATGCGGCGCACCTCCAGCGAGCTCCAACTGCGGCGTGTAGCGAGGCGCACTTCCAACTGCGGCGTGTACCTCCAGCGAGCTCCGGCGACCTCCAGCGACCTCCGATCCCCTCCAGCGACCTCCAGCGACCTCCCATCCCATCAGATCACGACCCACATCCCCAATCACTACTCAAACCCACGTCCCAGATCACGACCCACATCCCCAATCACTACCCAAACCCAACCAAGCACAGACAAACCAAACAGACAAACACTATATTACATACTAACCTGGACGCCAGCCACGAACCCGAGCAGAGCAGAGCCACGAACGCGAGCAGAGCAGAGCCACGAACACGAGGACAGCAGCGGAGCGGATGGCAGAGACATAGATCTAGGGTTTGTGAAATGCGGCAGAGTGAGATGCGGCAGAGGGGAGGGGAAGAACGCTTTTCAAATTTTATTAATCTTTTTAATTAAATTTTTTTTCTCTCTCTCCTCTCTCCTCGTTGACTGGTAAAAGGGCACTTTTGGAATTCCATTTTTTGTTGGAGGTGCAGGATGAGGGTGGTGAGGTGCAGGGAGAACGCCTCAATTTCTATTCATACGTATGTCTGGATGTCTCTCTTTATATATTAATTTTTTTAATCATCAAATATATTTATAAGTGCACCTGTCCACTCCATTATTATAACATAATGGTACGAGTTGTTACCACCCAAACAGTCACACTATGTAAGGATTTATAATAAGTTTCATGTCATATTTGAATTATCCTTCAATGAAACAAATATAATTTCTTTGAGATATAATGTTTTATGTGATATAAAAAGATTAATTTATATTAACAGAATTTACTTATTATATCTGTTGCTATGTACGGTATATTTACAAGTCTAAACAAATTCATGTTATTATACGAAATATAATTATATCATTATTTTATATATATATATTGATTTGAGCATTTAAGAGTATTTACGGGTAGACTTTTATTTATAGATTAGAACTTGGTTATACATCAGTCATTTAGTCAACTCTACCTTGAAATACTCGATCAAGTCCGGTAACATTTACGGTTGAATAAAAATACTTCTTCATAAGCTCATATTGTATTTTGTATTTTTATATTAGAGATTATTAAACCTATTTTTATAAACAAAATACTAAAAAAGTAAGAAAATAAAAATAAAATAATATTATATTGTAAGCTTATAAGAGAAAGAGTAACTTTTAATTATTGTAAAAAATTTGAGTGTGAAATTAAAAGTTTTATATTGAGTGGAGACTAGTGAGATAAGTAAATTTAAAGAAAATTATCTACAATTTCTTTATTTTAAGAATTTGAATCAAAAGTAATATTAAATGTTTTACGTATACTTTTGACTTAAGACTCAATAAATTCATCTCTTTTGGTTATCGACTTTCTTCTATACCTTCATTTGATAAATCTAAATACGGTGTGAATATCACTCATCTTACCCATTTAAACAAAATAAAGAACAATTAGTTGCACACCACAATATATCTTAACCAAATAATTTTAATAAAAAAAATCCCAGAAAAATAAAAATTCAACAACCCTTATCAAAAATAAATTTCATTTATGGTTAGTTTATGCAAAATTTTCATTTATTTTTCCTTTTTTATTCTCTTCTATTTTTATATAAGTAAAACAATTTTACTTTTTATTTATTTATATTATCTTATAAATAAACATAATTCTTAATTAGAAGTGTTAGAGGAGTAAAGTATTGCATGAAGGGAAAATGAGTTAGAGAGACTAGCCATGGCCAAATTTTCAACTTAATCATTCATATTTAGAAGATTTGAAATTGTCAAACTCGAAAATTTATGGTGAAAGAAGGTAATAGACATATGGCAATGCAAATGCAATGATGATTAAGGATAACAATCATTAATTATTAAATGATCACAATTTCTTTTCAATGCTTTCCACAGTTTATCTTAATTATTTTTCTTGATTCAAATCAGGGGGACATTAGGTCTTTTCTTATCTTTTAAAAAAGAGAGTTGGACAAATTCAACTGACTTGACCAATTTATCAGATTGTTATGCTTATTTTTCTTCACTAGCTACAAAGTACCAGTGCAATAAAATGTTCGATTTAAAACTTAGATCAATTTAAAATACAAATTGAAAAACAAAAACTTTGAAATGTATTTTAAAAAATTAATGTCAATTCATTTCTTAGAAAACGAATGTGCATTTATACTTTGGTTAAAATATTGGAGAATGAATATAGCTAACATTTGTGTAATACTGTATATGAAAAATTGTGATATAACTCCAATAATAAGAAAAAGATTCAAAACACTCGTGTTTCTCTTTTCGTTACCTTTTGTGAGCCACTCAATTTTTTTGACATTTTTTATTTCTCATCAAATCGATGTTCCAGAAATCATTAACACCTAGAAATTTAATTATAAAGAGATAAATCAAAATAAACAAACATACACAATTAATTAAATTTTTAAAATGTATAACTTATTTATTTATCTATATTAATATGTAAAGGTAATATATACATGTTTTTTATATTGTTCTAGATGTTGTGAAAATCGACCTAATTAGTAATCACGGTAATGGACTAGAAGTTAGACCATTTAACTTGATTTAATCCGATTTAACTCAATCCATATAAAAAAAATTAACTTATTTACCAAAATATGAAATAAAATTCTACAAAGTATGATTTAATAACATAAGTTTACTCATGGTAAAGATTAAACTAAAATTAAGATTAAAATTTTTCAAAATCTATCTATATATAATAGAATTGGAGATATAATATATTTTAAAGTTATTTTTTTAACTTATTTCAATCATTTTTTTTAAATATGTATCTATATTGTACCATTCGAGATATGATATGTTTAAAAGTTATTTCTTTAACTTATTTGAATGACATCTTTTCAAAATCTACCTATGTAATTTAAGATTAATATAATTTTCTACAAGCAGAAACATTGCTTTTAGATTTTCGGTAAAAGGTTTATATACATAAAATAATAAAATATATATTTTTATATCTATAATATATTAATAATTGTTTCTTGAAAATTAGAATTCGATATTCGTCAACTATTTTTTATGAATTGAATTTACCAACACGCCTTCGTTTACACTAGACTAACAAATTTAACATATTTTAATTTGATTTAAAGTGTTTGAGCTCTTTATGTACTCACGGTTATAACAAATTTTATAGACAAT
The DNA here is from genome assembly GCF_029865625.1 of Vigna umbellata. Lineage (NCBI taxonomy): Eukaryota > Viridiplantae > Streptophyta > Magnoliopsida > Fabales > Fabaceae > Vigna > Vigna umbellata. Next base: position 55,278,906 of record NC_142165.1, on the reverse strand, counting down.
TCACTTAATTTATAAATTAAAGACACAAATTTTTTTAATTCACTTAATTATTATGTTACATGGGCTACAATTAGCAAATTTTGCATTTCTTTCTAGAGATTATATTTTTTGTTGTGAAGGACATGGAGGAACAAAAAAGAAACTTAATTAAAGTGTAGAATTAGTCGGTGCTTTTTTTCTTGAAAATAGTTTGTGTGTATGCATACATAATAATAATTAACAATGCATATGATGTACAAACTAAATATTTTCCTTCATATAGTGTTTGTTTTTGAACTACCTTTACCTGAAGTCATAATTTGTAATTTTAACTTAAACAAAAAAAAAATCCCAACATTTAGCCCCCTAGAAAAACTAACATTGAATTGGAGTAAAAGAAATTAAAGTACTTTCTTAATAAACCAATTAGTTTATTCAATGAATAATATAATACGTAAAAGCAATTATTTCATCTTGATAATAATATTTAAAAAATTATAAAAAATAAATGAATGCATTTTGGAAATTGAAATAGTTTGAGTAGTAATTTGATTTGTGACACGTATGTTTTAGATTAGAGTGTTATTTGAGATATGATAATGAGATGAGAGAAGAAGAATGATGGAACACGATTTGCAGAGAAAAAAGTTGTTAAATGGTTTTGTGGGTTTAAAAAGAAGAAAAAGTAGAAAGCAATGAATTCCCTTAATTCTGGGGTACATGTAACCCAAAGACTAGACCTCATTATATCATTTTCTCTATTTCCTCCTCATTCCCTCCACCCTCTACTTTCTTTATACTATCATACACTTTTTTTTTTCTTTTAATAATCACTATTAACATTCTATTATCACAAGTTTAAAACTTATAATTTCATTTAAGAGATTAATCTAATTTTACTTTAAGCAATGAGGTTTTAAAATTTTTAGTCTCTCTTGCTTTCATCAAACGCACGGGTGTAATATATTATTAGATTGGATTATTGTTTTTAGTGGGAAAATTTTGGATTGCACTTGATGGTTTTTACATTTGTGTTTTTTTTTGTATTATTATTTATTTTTTTATTTTGATGGTCCTGAATGATTAATCGAATATATATAGTGTGGTGACTTTGGTGGGGGCTCATGGGCCCATTAAATTAGGTTGGAATGTGTTAAGCAATGGATTAATAATTTCATTAGTGAATGATGCATGTTTAGTGTTTATGTCTCTTATCAACTATTCACCATTGTCGTCATTGCCCTTCTAATCATAACTATTCAACCGTGTTCTGAGCATGCTCATGCTTCTTATTATCGCTAATCTTTTCAACCTAACTATTCTTTTCATAACTTAATTTCGTCCAACTTACAAGGTCAAGAACCAAATTATTGTTAAATTATCTATAACTATACAACTTTTATTTTATAAATGTTTCTAAACAAAAACAAATGTAAATATAATTATAATTTTTAAATAATTAATTTTTTATACTTTTGTTTATGTTTCGTAATCTTTATATACATTTTTCTTTCAATTAATTAATTTAAAAAATATTAATTAAATTTAAATTATTGCTATATTGATTTTTTTTCTTATAATTGTTACTGTTTATGCTTTTATTTATTATCACTTTGTTATTTTAGTTGGTAATGTTAATTTTTTTTAATTTAAATTTTATAATAAATTAAAAAATAACTCAATAAGTACTAGAAATACTGTAATAATTAACTTTAAATATAAGATTAAAAGGAATTAAATTAAATTAAAATTAATAAATAAATTACTAAAATATAAAATTAAAAAAATAATAATAAAAAGTTACAAATCATAAGTTATACATTAAAGTAGTTTATAGTTTATAAATTAAAAGTTAATAAAACAAACTACTTTGAAATATTTATCACAAACTTTTATTTTGATTAAATTAAATTATAAAATAGTAAAATACACTGATAGGTAATTTATTATTCTTGCCAAATTTCAGTAAAGTTACTCTGTACGTACACCAATATATTCTTGCCTTTGAGAGATCCAAAGTTCTTCAAGAAATTCACGAGAGATCCAAAGTTGTTCTCCATTTCAAATCTTAACAGGTACAAACAATAGTATATAGGTAACTTATAGCTAAAAATGAACCTATTTTATGTTTAAAAACCCATTGTAAGAATGTCTTCATTTTTGGTATTGCCCTATAATACATACGTATTTTTAAAGGTATCCTTTTCAAAAAAATTAAAAAATTATATAATAAGAAATAAGTTTTATTAATCAATGCCTTCATTTTTAAATCAAAATAATATATAAAATATGATAAAAAATATATATTAATAATATTTATTAGTATAAAATTCACTGTTAGTTTAACAACCATGATGAGCAACTGCTAAGAAATTAAGTCTAAAGTCACATTTAGTTGTCTATATAGCAGTGGCATCCACATTCAGCAGTATCTCTTTGGACATTTTCTTCTTGTAGTGAATGGTTCCTTCCCTGCTCTTCCCTATTCATTCTCAATCACCCCTTTTTCTCTTCTCTTTTGTCTCTCTCACTCTGCTCAATTCAAAACATCCTTTCCTTCTAATCCATCTGTAAGTATTTCAAACTTTGATTCCTTCGTATTTTTCCTTTGTGGGTTTTCTGAATTATTTGCTAAGGTTAGTGGGTAAGGGGTGGGGAGTGAAAAGCTTAAGCCTTTGGTTGAATTAGGATCTCCTTGATGAAATTTGGTTTTGGAGTCAAGTCTTATAAGATTGTCTATGTGCTTCTTTTTCTTTATTGGATCATACTCTGTTTAACTGACAGGCTTCTGCTTTTGGGAAATTTGAGGATTGTAGTATTTTTTTTGCTATTTTTTATTCTCCTTTATGTTGAAGAAACCCATATGGTTGACAGATTTTGGAACTATGCTACTTGTGCTTCATGTCCTCGTATGTTACTTGAGAACAAGTCAGTCTGTGGTGAATATGTTCATTTTCTGTTTCTGTTTGCTTATTATGGATGTTTCCATTTGAACAATAAAATTAACAGAAGGATGAGGTTCATACAGGTTTATTTTGAATGAATGAACGGTTAAATTAGATTTTATTTGTTGATGTTTTCTCTTTTAAGGCTTGACTGTAATATTAGGCTATTTGGTTTATTAAAAAACAATTTTTTTGTGATGTTTTTGGTAGAATGAAATCATGATGTTTATTCTATGGTATGATTTTGTTTCAGGGATATTGGTTTCTTTGAGTGCATAATATCAGCCTGAAGGTCTAAGTAATTCATTATATCTAAAGCCACACAGGAAAAGTCAGCATGCGTTGGTTGGGTCTTTCTGTTGATGTGTTCCGCCAAGTTATACAGTTGAACTTATATTGTAAAGTTATTCTGTAGATCATCATTCCCAAAAATCTGTGCTTAGCTACTGCCATGGAAGCTAATTGTTTGATCGTTTCTTCTGATAAGTATAGAATAGGCTAAAAGATAGGAAGTGAAGGAACATTCTGTATTTTGTATTTTGTATTTTCAGTATGTTCTCATCTCTTGTTATTCTAAAGTTCTAGCTGATTCTGATTGTGTTTAGGTTGGGTATCTTCATTTTGATATTCTATTGGGCTTTTCTTCTCTTTGTACAATAACATTAGATTGATTGAGTATTGTGGTGAGAAACAAAAGAAGTTATGGTGTGCCAAGCAGCGAGCCAAACAAGATTCCGAGCATTAAAACATGAGTATGGCATTAACGGTGAAGCAACAATTATTGTTAGAGTGATAGCATGCTTTCAACCTTTGCATTTTTGTCAGGTTAGTACATATTTCTGATTGGCGTTTGCCATTTGCAATATTTTTTAATGATATCCTTGGTTTCGAAGCTTGTTGGATGGAAGTTTCCTTATGTGTCAGCACAAGACATGAACATTATGACCATTGAATATTAAAAAGCCTCTATTATCCGTTATTAGATTTATGAATATGAGCTCAATGAGTGACATATGCTATCTTTTGATTCTTTGCAGGCTGAGTACTTCCGTCATTTGCTTAAGCCTGTCACGTAGATTAAGTCATATTTGTTTCTCTTTAAGCTGGAGCTTGTAGTTTCCCCTTTTTCCCTCTTTTTCCTTAGAAAATCAGGAAGTTAGAAAAGATCTCTTACAAGAGCACCATAACATCTACTGGTACTTTTTTCCAATGTGGTTTTTTCATCTTTTCAACCAAAAGGGTTTCATATTTAACATTGGCTGATTGGTTTGATTGTTCTGTAGGTCATTTGTTTTGTTAGATGGTTAAGGCTGACAGCTCCCTGCCTTGCTCACACCATGTGGCTTGGCAATCACCTTCTTTGAATTACTTAAGCATGCTGCCTAAGCCCGGCTCACTCGGTCTCCCAACATATCTGAACTCAAGCACTTCCATCTTACCTCATGGGCTTGCAGCTCCTTCTATTCAAAGTCTGAAGACTCAGCTAACAAATGAAGTGCAAGGATACCTTAAGTATCACAACGTAGACACAAGCCTGAAAGAAACGCATCTTGGAGGAGCTTTACAAAATGCAAATCCTTCTTTGCAAAAGAGGTTACTTATCTTTGACCGCTCTGATAATAAGACAAGGTTGTTTTATGGGCATGTTCCTCCTCTTGTCCAGAGTCCAATTGTCACTGCTAAGAAGATTGCTCAAAGTTATGACGTAAATGGGGAGGAACAGGCTAGAATTATGGGTCAAAAGCATCTTGCCAGCTATGGTTTACTGGAAGAGTCTGTTAAGGATAATGCAGTTATTGAAGAAAGTGAAAAGCATGAAGATACGGAAGAAATAAATGCATTGCTTTATTCCGATGATGACAGCAGTGAATATGATGAGGATAATTGTGATGAGGTAACAAGTACAGATCGTTCTCCTTTGGCAACTAAAAGGACTTATGCGATACAAGAACAATGTGAGGACTTAAAGGAGGAAGTTGCCAGCTCTTATTGGCCTAAGAAAAAGATGAAGTTAATTACTGGTGGCGACAATAGGTCATCCCCACGTGTGGACAAAACTACCGTGGTACAACCAAATGAAACCTGTGATTATGTTAGTGATGCTGAATCAAAGAACTCTAGTGGTTGGACATATTCTGTTGATAAAACTAAAGTAGATGATTCAGTGGTGTGTGATATCAAATTAAAAAAGGATAAGATCCGGGAATCTTTGAGAGTTCTGGAGAATTTAATTCCTGGTGCAAAAGGAAAGGAGCCAATGTTAGTCATTGATGGAACTATTGAGTACTTGAAAGTTTTGATGTCCCAAACTGGTTCTCTTGGGGTAGAATATCACTAAGTAGTACTCACAGTCAATCAGTGAGTCAATCACAGCCACGAAGGTTATAGTATGTTGGTTGAAGGACACATCCATGGTGAAAAGATGTAGTTCTTTGATTTATTAGCTTTGTTGGTTGATATGTTTATCTTAGCATGTTTGCATTTTGTCTTGTTTAACCCTCTTTCTTGAGGAGGTGCACATATATGGTTGGGAAATAAAGGTACTGATGTTGAAATAGATAGTATTGCACTTTGGCACTTGGGTTGGAAAAGAGTGCAGGATATGGGGTTTCAATTTGTTGACCAACATGATTATCCTGTAGCTTTTTTTTGAGGATTAAAGATCACAGGTTGAAGTGATGGAGATGGTAGTGGGGGGCTTTGCTGTAAATGAGGACACTTTTTTTTCTCTCAAGTGTTGCACTCTCTTGGTGATTGAATGCATGCGCATTAGGCAACTGGGGTCCCACTCTCCACCCTCCCTTTTCATTCTTGGGTTCGTGCTTTTGTCCTCTCTTTCAAGGTTGCACGCATATCATGCTGGCATATACTCTAAAGTAACAAGAAAGTTTCCTGATGTTTGGCAGAGCGAGGCTAGTGTTTCATCATGAATTGCTGGGGCCCTTTGTTTGGATATATAGCATTTTGTGGTAAAGGTTACTTTGTTTTACATGTTGATGGAGTGCGGAATGATGACAAGCAATTCTAGTTTCTGCTTTGTGATTCATATTGGTGGTCTAGGTCTCCTTTTGAGGATGCTATTATGAAGCTGTCAGATGTGATTGTATGAATAATTGGAGTGTGAATGGTTATGGAAGTGTTGTATGCATCAGAGTGTATCATGGACATAGTTATCTGATGTTGTTTTTATGTTTGTAAATATCATTTTCTGTCGATATGTGCTTCTCCATTTCCTGTCTAAATATGATTGTTTTAAGGAAACAAAGGATCAGGCAAGGGTTAACAAGGCTAGAAGAGTAGTTCATAGTTATATGGTAGTATGAATGTATAACTGTTAGCATCATATAAAAAGTTTTCCATTCCTAAATTTGTAGTTCTTCCACAAAATTGTTGCAAAAGAGTCATCGATGTCTGATGCAGTGTAGTCGTTCCGATTAGCAATTTCATCCGTATCAACAATATTCAAATCCTCGTATCACAATCGACCAAGCTTATTTTTTAAAGTTTTTGTTAGCGGGGTGGGACTAGCAAAACAAAAAAAATTTATTGTTAATATAATGCAAATAAATTTTTATGCTAAACTAATAATTTATTTAAAAGATTATGAACAAGGTTTACCTTCAAGTAATTTTCTCTTAGTTTATAACTAGTTGTCAATGTCTTTTGTAATTGGATCACATCCAAACCAAACCTAGAGATGTTATGCATAAGTGTTGAATTTTGTTGTACTGATTTTCGAACCATTTCATTCGATTCAGACAATGGTTATAGATTCCAGGAAAACTAATTTTTCCCTTTTATGTATTGTTTTAGTAAAAGACTCCCGTGTTAATTTGATCCATGTGTAAATTCTAATCCATTTCTAAATAAGTCCATTTTTATTGGCCTACCAAATGATCTCAATCCTCGAAGTCTTATCTTAGAATGGGTTTAGGGTTAGGGTTATTACATTATTAGATTTAAATTCATTTCTTAAATATGTTTTATAAAAGACTCCATTTCAACTGATTTATATTGATTCGTTTGGACTTTCATTTAAACGACTTGTCTTGATCTTTACTCTAACATTACTCGTCTTGACATTTATCATGAGTCAACTCAGTTTGACTATTTGGTTCGGACTAACTTAATTCGACCACTCGGTTCAAGCTAACTTAGCTCAAACGCTTGGCTTGGGCAGACTCTGTCGGAACCTTTTGACTTGGGCGGACTCTGCTAGACTTTCCTACTCAACCTTTAGTTCTAGTTGGCTCTTCTCGTCCCTTTGCTTCGGGCTGACTCAACTCGAATTTCAGCCTGAACTGACTTGGCACGGTTCTAGCTTCAAGATAACTTGGTTCGATTCTGGCTTCGAGATAACTTGGTTATGTTGTAAAAAACCTGACAAAATCACGAATCGTATTTCCTGAACCGTGTAGGTTCACTTTCTTAAGGACTTATTCACGGTGTATTGCGCAAGTCCCTCAAGATACAACAGGTACTTCTCAGAAACTTCTAAGGATCTCAGAACTAGCAAGGGATTCTAAAGAGTGTAAAAGAATAAACCTAGGATATAAAGAGGATAAGAAAAAAAAGGAAGAAAAATTAAGAAGATAGCTTGAGGAATAAAGTTTCCTTTGGAGAGGATAAGAGAAAGCTTGATTTTATGTGTTTTTTGGAATGCAGGAAATGCCTATTTATAGAACAGAAACTTGGTCAAAAACTGTTGCCACAATAATGAATAATAAAAAATGACCGTTGACACTTATGAACTTTAATGAGAGAAAAAAATTGTATGCTTATGAACGTTAATGATAAAATAAAAACTGTTGGCCAACGTTTAAAACTAACGTTTCTTTTGCAATTATTATTATTTTATAACAATCCCTCACATATTGAAAAAGAAAGATAAGAAACTTTTATTTTGGGTTTCATAGGTTGTAATGCATCAGAGCTGGTATAGCAAGCTATATAAACTAGTCTTAGATCAAGAAATTTAACACATAGTGTAGTTGGTATAACAAACTATATGAAGCAAAGACATTTGTCGTGTGTTAGAGGTTTATCCACAATATAACCCCATAATCCTTGTTATCGTTGTGTTGCGCTTATTAGGTCATGCGCGTGTTCAATATTCATGAGTGCTCTAGAGATCATGCCAAGATCACATGCAAGCGATCCCACTCGACACTCATATAGGTGATTTCATTAAGTGTATGCTGCAAATCTTACACTATCCATAAGGGATATGAAAATCATTAAAAACTTTGTTTAAGCTAAAATTCTTTCACCACATAGAATTTTAATGATAAAGTTTAACCTCTCATAATGCAAGTCTCTAAAACTTTCACACACACCATAAAAATGGACATAATTGATTAAAATTAATTTAGTGCTATCAGAACTAACTAGTGACTTGCTTTTACCCATATGAACCTTATTCATGGGATCTCTAATCACAAAGGTTGAGTTACCATCATTTGTTTGTTTGCAAGTGGCTTAAGTCTCATTCCCCTCGATGTTTCTAATATCATTTGTCTTCCTAGAGATTTTGTTAGAGGATCTGCTAGATTCCGTTATGACTTTACATAATCAATGGAAATAATTCTACTCTTTAGCATCTGCTTCACCAAATTGTGTCCCAATTGTATATGTCTATTCTTTCCATTATAATTCTTGTTTTTAGCTATAACTATTGCCGATTGGCAATCATAGTGTATTGACACCAATAGAGTTGGTTTCATTCCTAATGGAATGTTTGCTAAGAAGTTTTTCAACCACTCAGCCTCACTACTAGTAATCTCAAGAACAACAAACTCATTCCATTGTTGATCTTGTAATAATTATTTATTTGGCTGATCTCCATGTAATCACACTCCCCCTAAGTGTGAATACATAACCACTAGTACATTTTGTCTCATTTGAATCAGAGATCTAGTTAGCATCATTGTACCCTTCTAGTACAACGGAAAATCCATTATATTAAATGGCATAACCCATTAAACCTCTTAAGTATCTCATAAGCTTGGAAAGAGAATATCAATGTTCTTGATATGGACATTGAGTGTATCTACTCAGTTTACTTACTACATAAGCAATATTAGGTATAAAAAAACTCATCAAGTGCAGTAAGCTCCCGTCTATCTGGGCATACTGAGGTTGAGAATAGATTCTCCTCCACCTTGCATTAATTTAGAGTTAGCATCATAATGGGTTCTCACTGTTTTTGAAGTCACAATACTTAAACTTCTTAAGAGGTTTCTCATTGTATTGTTTTGGAATAGTAATATACTATCTATCTCCCTTATGATTCTACCTTCTAAAATCTAATCTTATTGACTTCCCCTTAAGGTAACATATATTGCAAAATGAGATTCTCAAAACCTTAGTTTTTAGAGACTATCTGACTGCATATGTCAATCATTAGCATATCGTTCATATATAAATATATAATGACATATTCTCTACTTCCATATTTAGAGTAATATCATTAGGTGAAAAACCCTTATTTCTTCAAGTAATTAAGTAAACTTACCTACACCCCCACAATTTTAAAATGTTTTAGATTGGTAAATGAGAAAATACTTGGTTGTGTTTTTCTCATTTGTAGGTAGAGTATACGAAAAATTACTTAAATATCTAATAATGGTTCACCGCATCACTTATCACAAGAGATGCTGAAATTAATTTGGGGGTGTAATAATTAAAAATCAGAAACCCAACCTCATATTATTATTTCTTTTTCTTTCTCTAGAGATAAATTCTCCTCCATTGTTAAACTATTGGTCGCGCAAAATCAGAACAAAATAAGTTTCCCCACTAATGTAGTAAAGGAACAACCTAGGTATCAATCCAAGGACTCAACTATGATTAAGTTCAGAATGTAGAGTTTAGTCTTGTATTTATTTACTAACTACTAACTAACAGGTGGGGGAAAGAAATGAAAACAATGAAATTATCAGTAAAGAATTAAAGAAAACAAAACTTTAATATGAAACCTAAACTAGACTAAGAAACTAATGCAAAATAAAAGGACCTAAACTACTAAACATTGCTACTGCCTAATAACATAACCTAAAAACTATAAATGCAAAATCTAAATGATGCAACTAAACCTACAAATGAACAATATGCATATGCTACACTACAATATGAATCTGAAATACATTGATTTATGCTAAACTCTCAAGAATATCAGAAATGAAATCAATCAGAATAAACCAGTACCAAAAATTAAATCTAACCTAGTCCAACTATCATAAAAAAGCAAATGAGAATAGAAATTAGAATTGAAACAAAGCAAAGTCAGTACTTAAATTCTAACTAATCAAAAGCAAGATAGTAATATCAAAAAAAGAATTAAATTCACAGGTAAATGTACATTGATGTGAATAAAAGAGTGCTTAGAGTTCTAAAGAAGACATCCTGTTATGTGAATCCCAATCCAAGGTATTTTGGTTCATATTTCAGAACCTAATTTGACTTTTTCCACTCATTTGTCCAACCAATGTTCATTTGCCTAATCATCAATCTAAAATTCACAATATTTTTTATTCATTGAACTCATCTCCAAACTCGAGAAGACATCTCGATAAGTCATGCTCACTGTGGAGTCATGTAATTCCCTAAGGAATTTTAACTGTGTGGAGTCACAGAGTCCAAATCAGATTTTTCAAGGTACAACAATTGACAGAAGCTATTGTAAAACAATATTCTTTTCTCGTTGAACTCAATTCTGACTCGAGAAGACATCTCGGTCATGCACGCCCACCTTGGGGTCATTTAATTCTAAAAAGGAATTGCAAATGTGCAGATTTACGAGTTCAACTCGTTTTCAAATCAAAACACACATAATCAAATAAAAACCCAGAAACATTGCACGAAAAATCAAGCACAAAATCATAAAACTATCCAAACAGAAACACATCAATGAAAAACAACTTTTATTAACGAGAAATGAAATTTACAATGGAAAGTACCAAACAAAACTCGCAATCGAAGCCACCATGGGCTGCACCACCGTGAGTGTGCACTCCAAAAGCAAGGAGAATGAAAACCTACTCTATAGAAAGCGTAAAAAACCCTAATTTGCAGAGCGTAAAACTGTGTATCTAGAAGTGTTTGTGTAAAGTGTGTGTACTTACATGGCAGAAAACCGCTTGAGAAGAAAGAAAATGAAAAGGGAAGAACAGGGAAAACGAAGATGGGTCGACAACCTTCGATGCTTCGCTCAACATGATCTAACGCTTGTCCTTGTTCCTTTATCTCAAGCCCTCCGATCATCTTGATCTTCCTCGCCGGTTTGAACTCCCCTAGTTCAACTTCACTAGATAAGTGACATTCAGATTGTTGGAACTCCCTTCCTCTCGCATTCTCTTTAAGCACCCTTCTCTCGCACATTCCCTAACTCGAGGGAATCTTTTCTTTTTTTTCGCTCGTGCAAGACCTCGCTCTAGAGAGGATGTTTCTGCCTAAATGAAACGCTCAAACAGGACCCCTCAAGGCAGCTTTAGCTGAAACACTCCGTTTCACTAACTTCAGTTGCTGCGTTTTGATTAAGTGGGCTTCAACCCATTTTCTCCCAATTCAGCAGCAGCACCAGTGTAGCAGGGAAGAACATGCATCCCACTCTTCTTCAATCAGCCCAATAAGAAACCAACAGTGGCCCAACCAGTAGCATCAGCACTAGTCCAATCTATTTTATATTTGCATAAAAAAATCAATACAAAATTAAAGAAAAGAAAAGGAAATTTAACAATTAAAAAGGAAGATTTTTATCAAAGATTTTCTAAAATAAAATTTTCTAATTATTAACAAAAACTAAAAATTACATCTAAAAACCTATTTTTAACTAAAATTCTATAAAACTAAAGAATTAATAGAAAAACCTAAAACCAATCTAATTCTACAAAATTAAAAACTAAAAGAAGCTAAGACTCCTAATCACAGAAAAATATGCAAATTTGGAGAGTTATCATCCACCTTTCCTCAAACATTACCAAGGCACGACACATGAAAATTAGGATTCATCATCTTAACTCCAACGAACTCTAAGCTATCGCCTTGTCTCCCTCTTCTTCGCCCTTATTTGCGGTCCCTACAAATGCGATCAGAAGTCACCGCTGCTATGAGCACCTTGTTAGCCTCCGAAAGTTTTGTTAAGAGAAGACCTTGACTTTTGACATGTTTGGAAGTGGTTTTTCAAATACCATATGAGTTCTAGAAACAACGTTATTAAACTAGAATGATTCAATTTCTCACACCAAGAGGGGGGCTGAATCGGTGAAGTATAAAATTTAAAACTTTCAAAATCTTTTTCACCAAAAGAGATGCCTTTATACTTTTCTTGAAATGCAAGTTAAAAAATTTTCAATGCAGCCACAATTTAATCGAATGCGTAAAAAGTATAATCGATTGAATGTAACATAGTAGGGATAAGAAAGATCAAACACTGAGTTTTTATACTGGTTCGGCCAAGCCTACATCTAGTGTCCTTCCAACCATAGGAAGCGAATGCACTATAAGGATCAAGGTTTTTACAAACAAGGTTTTTATAGAGACCTCACGTCAAAAATATAAAACACCTTTCTAACCCTCTAATCAAAATATAGATAGTATACAAACAGACTAGCAACAAGAATCCCGTTTCCTGTAGTCCAACCCCTTTGAGGCACCCTCAAAGTCAAGAACGTCGCACGTCCTTCTTCCTCTAATCACAACAGGGAACTCAACCCAATCTTCAACAGATTGTAGAACCTGATCTTGCAGTAGACACCCAAATATGCAGATAGATCAGACTTTGAAAACTCAACAATCTTGCTCTTCAAGAAATCACGCCTAGTTGATCACCACGGTCAAACTAGTTTCTTGGAGCTCTTTCTCTTTTTGTAAGCTTTGCCCTTTTCTGCACAAGAATATGAAAAAGCTAGAATCACAAAAGTCCTTACAGAAATCAAATTCGCGTCACTTTATAGTATAACACATCTCTGACGCATTTTAATCGACTAAGCTACTAATGTAGTCGAATACACCAATTCAGTTATAACAGATAGTAGCAACCAAAACACTTAATTGAATTCACAATTAATGCAGTCGAATAACATTTAATGCTTGGTCAACATATTTAAAAATATAGTCGTTATAACAGTTATATCAAGCATTAATAGATTTCAAAACAATATCAAACTTAATCGAATACATATTGCATGCAATCGATTATACAACAATGTTATGCAAAGTTTTGAAAACTTTTCTCTTTGAAAAACTCTCACAGCACACTTGAAAAAGTTTGTGCAAATATACGAGTTTTAATCGATTCACCCCATAATGTAATCGATTTCAAATTGTTGTTTTGCCACACATTTTAAAGTTCAACATTAGTGCTTGTGATTTTTCATCCAAAAACATGTGTCATGCATTCATGTATAAAATCACCTATATAACTCAGTAAAATGCAATAAACAACACAACAATCAACACAGTCATGTTCTCATATACTCATATAACATGTAAGCATAGAACATGTAACACAAAATACACATGTGTTATTAATTATGTGTTGTCATCATCAAAAACTCAGATATTACTAAGATTGTGGGTTCAGCTAAATCAGTGCTCCACCTATCAATAATCTCAACAAATGTTTTGACTCTAGAATTGGGTTGTTAATGTCAACCTTAAGTCCTTAAAATTGTTGTAAAAAAACTGACAAAATCACGAACCGTATTTCCTGAGGTGTGTAGATTCACTGTCCTTAAATACTTATCTACAGTGTATTGCATAAGTCTCCTAGGATACAACAGGAACTTCTCAAAAAATTATGAGGATCTCAGAACTAGCAAGGAACTCTAAAGAGAGTAAAAGAATAAACCTAACATATAAAGAGAATAAGAAAAGAAAGAAGAAAATTAAGAGGAGAAGAGAAAACTTGATTTTGTGTGTTTTTTGGAATGCAGAAAATGCTCCATTTATAGAGGAGAAACTTGGTCAAAAGTTGTTTCCACAATAATAAATAATAAAAATGACCGTTGACACATATGAACTTTAATGAGATAAAAAAATTGTGCACTTATGTACGTTAATGAGAAAATAAAAATTGTTGCCAATGTTTAAAACTAATTTTCTTTTGCAATTAATATTATTTTATAACAAATTATACCTTTCAACCCGAGCCTACTCAAATTAATTATCGATTTAAGCTTATTCAACTTGACCTTCAATTTAGGATGACTTGGCTCGACCTTCAATCTAAGGCGACTTCTCTTAGACCAATTTATCTCGATCTTTCACCTAGTTCGACTAAGCTTGATCTTATGGCTTGACCTTCAAGTAAGAGCAATTAGACTAAACCTTTGGCTTGAGCAGACACATCTTGACCTCCTACATGTGTTGACTCAAATCGACTTTCAATCCAAGTTGAATCAACTCGACCTTTGGTATGAGCTGACTTGGCTTGATTTTTAAATCAAGCTCAACTTGGCTGAATTTTTTTTATTAAGGCCACCAAATGGATCCATACCCTTTGGCTTGAGCCACCTCATCTTGACTTTTGATCCGACCAGCTCGTCCCAACCTTTGGCCCGAGTCAACTCGACTCGACCTTCAACCCAACTCAACTTGACTCAATTCTTTGGCTTGAGCCAACCTGTCTTAATTCTTCGGCTCGGGGTTGACTCGTCTCGATTCTTCATTCTAGATCGACTCATCTTGATCTTCATCCCATACTGACTTGGTTGATTATTTGGCTTAAACTAGCAACACTTGATCATTCAATCTAGACCAATTTTGTTTTGTCATTCAATGGTCGACTCGGCTCGATCTTCAGTCTTAGAAAACTTGACTAGACCTTGAGCTCGAGATGACTTAACTCTACCTTCTGGCTTGAGTCAACTCAACTCAACGTTCGTCTGACGCGACTTGTCTTGATTCTTCAGTTCGAGCCAACTCATCCTGACCTTCTACCCAACCTGATTCAACTCGATTATCGATTTAGACCAACTTAGCTCGACCTTCGGCCCGAGCCTACTTAACTCAACCTTTGGACTAGGAAGACACATCTCAACCTTTTAAACTGGGCTAACTTAACTCAACCTTCAGTATGCGCTTACTTGGTTCAACCATCAACCTAGTTCGACTTGGTTTGATTTTTTAGTTGAGGCCAACTTGACTCCACCATGAAGACTCACAAACCCATTGTCTTAAGGTTTTTGTTGAGAATGATGTAAATATCTTAGATGGTTAGGCTTAAGCTCATTGGTGTTATGTCTCATTAGTAAACCTCCTCCCTCAATAAACCCAACAATCAAAGTCGATGGTTAGTCTTGGTGATCGGCTTAGACAAACACAATATGGTTCATGTATTGAAAGTCTTCCTGACAAGGGTTCCAGGTAAGTGTGTTCCATTAAAATGAATATTGGTACGAAAAAGGGTACTCATGGTTGAAAATGTTTCTGCTGAAGGGAGAGTGTACCAATGTAGAAGGGACTCACTCTTGAGGGGGAGATTATTGAAAATCCAAGTATGAGTCTAATTTCAACATTGGGTAGAAATAAAAAAGTGGAACACCATATAAGGATGAATACTCATATACTCATTGCTTTAAGGTTTTGGGATGAGAGTGGTGTCAATCCCTTATGTAGTTGGTCTCAAGTCTCATTGGTGTTGTGTCTCCCTAATGAACCTCCTCCCTCAATAAACTCAACAGACTCAACCATTCAAACTATGTCAACTAGACTTGACCTTTGACCTGAGTTGATTTTCTCGATTCTTCGGCACAAGCTGATTAGACTCAATTCTTCAACCTAGGCTGACTTAGTTCGACTTTTCAACTTAGCATGTATGTAATTGACCTAACTCACCTTGGTCCGATGTGAACTCAACAAAGCCTAAGGTGGGAATGACCTAATGTGGACCCAATGTGGTCTAAATTTGACTTAATCTGATGTGAGTCTAACTCTACTTGACTTAATGTGGACCCAACTCACTTCACCCAACTTGATTGAGCTTGACATGGGTCCAACTTGACTTGACTCTACTTGATTGGACTTAAGTGAATCCTACTCAACTTAGTGTGAAGTGTGTCCAACTCATTTCACCCTAAGATATATTTAACTCAACTTAACCATGCATGAAACTAACTCACTAAAATTTTGGTAGACCGTACTCAACTCAATCAAACATGAGACCGTCTCAACTATGTCCAGCATGAGCTTATCCCAGACTTTACGTTCTCTTTCTTTCTTTTTTTTCTTCTGTCTATTCTTGTTTTGGATTTCCAATTTTAATAAACAACTAATTTCATAATAATAATGTTATTATTATCGTACCAAACTAACATACACAAACATAAAAAACTTAACTAAAATTTAGTAGAAAATGAGAAAAACAAATAAGAGAAACATAAATTCGTATACAATATGAAGAAATGAATACATGGTTCTTATCGTAAATAGAATATTTTTGGTCTGGATTGGATATTAATGAGGTGGCATCTTCAATATCTGTAAATTGTAGATCTTAATAAATAAAAAGTTAACACTAATAAATAAATCAAATTAGTTTGTCTATAAAGTCTACATTTTAAAAACTTCAAAGATATTTTAGATTATCAAATTAGTTTATTTGAATAATTCTACTCATTTCTCAATTCAAAATCCCGCAATTTAATTAAAAAACATATTCAAATAGAACACATTTATTTAATGATATATTATAACTCACTTAACACAAAAACGTGATAATCCTTTTCTTTTAACATTCAACAATTCTCATTCAAAACAATCTCATCAAATACTGGTACTAATGAAATCAACAACATACTTGTAACAGATAATCATTTAGTTCTAAATAAGTACAAAAGTTCAAAATTGAGAGTCACTATTCATAAATCAACTCATTTTTAACATCTCATCAAAACTAACAAAATATATACACAAGGAAATTTTCCAATTTTATCAAATGTGGTAAACATGTCAACCTTTGCAACAATTTATCTAAATTGAAATAAAAGTCACTAGTTTCCTTTATCTGCATCATGTTATAATTCCACTTAGTTCCAAAGATTCTATTTTTCACAGGATATTCTATTTGTACCTAAAAACTTCATATCAATGGTCTAAATACATCTAGACAAACAAAGATTTATAAAACCCCTTTTTGTCAATACAACAACTCAAAGCTCTTGGATGTACGAATTTTAAAAACCAATTCAAGAAAAAGGATAAAAGTGATCTTACTCAAAAGAAAATTTTGATTATAAAAACTTTTTTATAATAAAATATTCAAACTCAATTTATAAAAACCATTTCTTCTTTTAATTATTTTTTTCAAGTCTTTACATTATTTATTTTATAGAAAAATATGATAAGTATTGATTACTAGAAAGAATTCAAATGAAAATATTATTATTAGTAAGAAGATATTTAGGTATTTTTCTATATCACTGACGTATTTATACATAACACAAGATTATAAATGGATACTTGTTCAGTAGAAGGAATTTTTATTGCAGCAGTCATATCTAAAATCATGAATTTAAACTCTGAATCATAAAAAAAGACAATCCTGTTTTCATTAACAATTATTTACTTTGAAATTTGTGGATTAATTAATAGCAATTAGGAATAAGAAATGGACACAATATGAAAATCCACTGAGAAATTAAATCCAACAAACATTAAACCTTATATTTTTCAAATTATAAGTGAATAACTTTTCTGGTATAATAATGTTCTCATGTGAAGGGTCTGAGTCTAGTAAAGCATACATAAATCATACCCAAGAATATTCAACCAACATAAACAAATAATTAATACTCATCTACACTCAAATAATATTTAGTATATTACGGTCTTATTTAATATTTTTTTAAAATGCTTAATTTTTTTATACTATGGTAAATAAATATAATTGATGCAGTTTATGAAATAAAAAATTAGTTAAATTAATCTATGATTTGAGTATAAGTACTTGTTCAGGCTTTAGAAATGATTGAAGATGAAACTGTTTAGGATTAGACGAACTTACAAATCCAAATCCTTGTCTGTTATTAGCAGACAAAACAAGCAATTATGAAGAAAAATTTGGCATCACTGCCACAATAATACACTGCACAATCACTAACGAATCACTAATATCTAATTAATTCTATGTCTACAATCATTCATCCTCACTTCAACCTTTAACTTCATATATTAATATTTAAAATATCTTTTTCATTAATATATTTTGCTAGAATATATATTTCTCAATGAATATTAATACTTATACAAATAAGAAAGTTTGTATAAACGATGCTACGTTATATTTCAATTAAAAATGTGAGAAAAGAAATAAGAGAAATAGACCTGATCATAAAAGTAATATAAATGTAAGTTGTATTTAGGAAAAATGAAAAAAAATAGTTAAACAAGACCAAGAAAAAAAAACTCAAATAATTTACTATGTTCATGGTATAATTGAACATATTTTTGAAAAATCAATATTTAAAGTCTAAAAATCATTTCTGAAGAAAAAGTACCAATATTTCTCTGAAAGTTAAAAACTAATCACAAAAATGTCAATCACACATCTTTTGTATGCACTTTTTCTTTGGCACGTTTAATAAAGAAATAAAAATTTATGACTTACATTTATTTATTTTCCTTTTAACCATTTCAAACATACTTCTCATTTTATGCATTCCTTCTTATCTCCTCTCTTTTATACTCTCTTTCATGGCCCATGATATTAAACAAAATTTAATAGTTTGTTTAAAATAATAAATATAGTAGGAGAGAAAGGAAAATGATGGATGAGAATAGAAGTGGATGGATGTTGGTGATAGAAATACAATTAAATATTTGTTTGGTTGAAGGAGGAAAATAAAATAAGAATAAAGTAAAATTTAGCTGCTAATTAAAGTGTTTTGGTTTGAAAGAAAAAGAAAATAAATTGATTTTTTTTAAACCTACCCTTTTATCGCTTAGTTATGTTTTCATTTCCAATTTAGATTGAAGTATAACTATAGAGAATATGCATTTGAAATCTTGTCATTTTTTTATGAAACGAGTCTCATTTGATCAATTGTGTTGATTATGTAACCATTTTCATTGCCTCAATAATTTTGGGAGGTTAGCATAAGAACATAAAGGACAAAACAGACATTTCGCATCAAAGATGAATTTACTCTTAAAACTATCTAGTTTTTATACTACTTATATTAGAATTATATAATTCATAATTCTCTAAGAAAATTTGTTGTTTTTTAAGTTTTTCATTTAAAGGATAGTATTAACTTTCTGCATTTAATAATTAAATATAAAAGAAAATAAAATCTGGAAATGTATATACATAGTAGTTATTTGGAAAATTTGGAAATATTGGAATTGATTATATTTAAGTAAAGAAAAATAGACTTAGAAGAAATATTCTTGCTTGGTATAAGTGAATGATTGGATATAGATGAAAGTCAAACTATCAAAATGTTACCTTTCTTATACTGATTGGTGTACCAATATTGACTTGTTATTTTGTGTTGATGATGTAGTTCTTAGTGTAGGCTAACTAACAAAGTAAAAGAAGCACCTTCAATATTCAAATTCCTTTTTATGCATTCTCATAATATAGTGAGTTTATCATTCAATTCTGTATAAACCTTTCTTTTCATGTTGAAATATTGAAATTGATTCTCACCATATATAATTTAGGTCAAGATTTATATCTTCCCATGTTCCTTCAAGTTGTCAATTTCTAGATTTTTCCCCTAAAGTTTTCTATCCCAATTCTTTTCCAAAATTATATATATATATATATATATATATATATATATATATATATTGGTTCTTCATAACATCCATAACCCTTTTTGAGATGATATTAGGATTAAAAAAAATCAATCTTTTTACAAGGTAGTTTATTTTTTAGTTTCTTATTTCTATGATTGGATCAAGTAGATATTTGTGTGTATGTATGTATATTTCTGAATGATTTTGTATTATTTTTCAGCCGTGTTAATGAGTAAATCTGTTAGAAAATTTTCAAATTCAGTTTTACTTTTTCTTCTTTACAAATATTCTTTCAATTTATTTATTTTCTATATGATTTTTAATTATTAAGTGCGTCATTAACTCTCCAGGTTGATTGTTTAACGAAGATAATAAAAAAACAGTTCAAAATTCGGTTCTTATCTACAATTATATTATTATTTTATTTTATTTTTCTAACTTATTACAAACAAAATTTATTACATAAATTATTTTAACCAAATATATATACATTGGCTAGAATTAGTTAAAAAAAAACAACCATATAATTACAATATATGATAATTTTTCTATTACCATAATTACAATATATTCACATTAGTTTATAGAAAAATTTAAATTTCTAATAAAAACAATTTATTATGATAAATATACAAATTTATAAAACTAGAAAAGAAGATGCTGCTAAAAATTCCGTTTCTCAAACAATTTTCAAAATTAAAAAAAGGGACGTTGAGAATTTGGCTTTCCACAAAACGAAATTGTACTTAAATAGTAAAAGTGTTTAGATTGGAAAATAAATTTCTTGTTTGTAGGTTAATAAATTTTAAAATGGTCTAACAGGAAAAAGTTCTAAAACATGTTTTACATATATTTATTTCTTGATTTATTATGCGACTTTCTTTCTTTGAATATAATCTTAATTTCTTGTTATACAACTTTTACTTAAATTTAACATTTCTTTGGGACTTTTAGGGGTTTTGCAAATGAGAGACATGAGAGATGTAAGAGATATATGTTGTATAAAAGAATTGTTAATTTTTTATTTATTCATGTATTCTATATATAGATAAGAGCAAAATGTAACATAATATTTAATATTAAATGATATGATTCTATTCAACAAAAAGTATGATCATTTGAATTTTTAATAACAAAAATATAATAAAATAATGAAATTAAGACAAAGCTCAATGGAAATTTGTCACAAATATTTCCATATTTGATAAGAACAAGAGTAAGGATGACACCATGATATAATAGATTGATGAGTCAATGAAGATTAAAAAAATTCACCTTTGATAAGAATTGTATGACAAGAATTATAGTGAATTCAAAATTCATAGGTGTCTACATGTGTATTTGGTATCCCTATATATAAAGACAAATGTTTAAGTTACTTAATAAGCCTTAAAAGAAAATTTATAAGAACAAAAAATAACTTAAAAATTTAAAAATAGAAATTAAAAAAGAATTACAATTACTCTTAGTTGTCTAAAGTTATTCTATAATTATGTTTCAAGTCACACTCTTCATCTCCTTTGAATTTTAATTTTTATAAAACATTATGAACCTCAAGAAGATATGTTCTTCTAAGTGTTTGCTCAAATTCTTACTTAAATTCTTCTTTTACAGTCTTTTGAATTATAATAATTCTTTCTTAAATTCTTCTTTTATAGAATCAAGAAATAGTCTTCTTGAATCTAAATAATAACTAATTTCTAAACCTAAAAGATATCCTGAAAACTAATTTACATACAAAACATATTAATTAAGTAAATGTTGTAAATAATATTACTAATATGAAACCTACTCATATTTCTTTGAATTTAGCATCCGTTCAAATATTTTATTAATATATGGCCCTATTTTCATTAAATTATAAAACAAATAATATTTGATAAAAAGGAAATATAATAAGCATAAACATAATTTGTTATGTGTTTGGTTTTATGCTAAGAAAACAATTTTATATATTTAGTTTTGAACTAATTTAAGATAACTTTTACTTAGATAAATATACTATTTTTCTTATGTTTTTTATGAAAATTGTGTAATTTTACACTAATTTTATGAGAATGAACAAATTTTAAAAAAATTTACTACTTTTGTGTTAGAGTCATGTACGACTTCAATGAGGCTTACACATAAGTTATAGATACCATGAATGACTTCTTATTTAAAGAAAAAAAAAAGCTTAATAACTTATTTTGTTCCTAGTTTTGGTGAGTTGTGTCAATTAGGTTCCTCCTTTTAAAAAAGTGTCAATTGCATCCTCACTTGGTAAATTTTGCCTCAATCAAGTCCCTTCCGTTAAATACTCACAATGGCGTTAACTTTTTATTCTCTTTCTTCTGTTTCTCTGCAACGTAGCAGACCTTTCTGTCAGTGCTATCTTTTCGTCCTTTTATGCAGTGATACTTTCAATTCCAATGCAAAGCAAAATGCATAATCTCCATTTTTCCACCTCCATTATATCCCATTCGTTGATTATCCAATCCCAAAGACTCTTCTATTCTCTCCCACTCATTCTCCACCTCCATTTTCAACAATCAATTCATCCATCAATATCTTTTTTCTCAACATCGTTGCCATGAATTAACACAATACACACAAATCAAAGAAAAAAAATGGGAACGAGAAATTGATTGGGAGAAAGATGGTTGAATGGTAGTGCTAGGGTTTGCAAGAGCCATGACGTCAAAGAGATCGCCGGTTATAGAGGGGTGGTGGCAAGAGGAAGCTTGCCCTGACGGTGTTTGTACATAGAAGAAATGGATGGAGAAGAAAACTCACACGTAGATGAAAAGAACACAAGGAATGAACGATTTCTGGACAATGGAACGCAGATTGGGCCAAGCCTAAACCTAAGGGTTTTTTTCTTCTATCACAATCTCAGAAAAAATCAAACTTTTTCTTGTCTTTGTTTTGTCTTTGTTCCTCTCTCACTGGAAGCAGTGGATGCATATCTTGAGGTTGAGTGGAGTGAAAGGACAAAAGTAACCCTTACTTTTCTTAAATCTGTCAAAAGCCAAAGGTATTTGTAGCTTTTTCAGAAGCAAAAACATGTCTCTAACTCTTCCAACCTTAAGCTTCTTTTCAGGAAAGAAAGAAGGAAGAGTGTTTTAGGGGTTGGCTTTCGGGTTGTAGGTGGAGTGAGATTCAGAGGGTTAACCATGGGGTGTGTGGTCTATATATATATATATATATATATGTATATATATATATATGTATATATATATATATGTATATATATATATATGTATATATATATATATGTATACATATATATATGTATATATATATATATGTATATATATATATATATATATATATATACATATATATATATATATATGTATATATGTATATATATATATATATATATATGTGTGTGTGTGTGTGTGTGTGTGTGTGTGTGTGTGTGTGTGTGTGTGTGTGTGTGTGTGTGTGTGTGTGTGTGTGTGTGTGTGTGTGTGTGTGTGTGTGTGTGTGTGTGTGTGTGTGTGTGTGTGTGTGTGTGTGTGTGTGTGTGTGTGTGTGTGTGTGTGTGTGTGTGTGTGTGTGTGTGTGTGTGTGTGTGTGTGTGTGTGTGTGTGTGTGTGTGTGTGTGTGTGTGTGTGTGTGTGTGTGTGTGTGTGTGTGTGTGTGTGTGTGTGTGTGTGTGTGTGTGTGTGTGTGTGTGTGTGTGTGTGTGTGTGTGTGTGTGTGTGTGTGTGTGTGTGTGTGTGTGTGTGTGTGTGTGTGTGTGTGTGTGTGTGTGTGTGTGTGTGTGTGTGTGTGTGTGTGTGTGTGTGTGTGTGTGTGTGTGTGTGTGTGTGTGTGTGTGTGTGTGTGTGTGTGTGTGTGTGTGTGTGTGTGTGTGTGTGTGTGTGTGTGTGTGTGTGTGTGTGTGTGTGTGTGTGTGTGTGTGTGTGTGTGTGTGTGTGTGTGTGTGTGTGTGTGTGTGTGTGTGTGTGTGTGTGTGTGTGTGTGTGTGTGTGTGTGTGTGTGTGTGTGTGTGTGTGTGTGTGTGTGTGTGTGTGTGTGTGTGTGTGTGTGTGTGTGTGTGTGTGTGTGTGTGTGTGTGTGTGTGTGTGTGTGTGTGTGTGTGTGTGTGTGTGTGTGTGTGTGTGTGTGTGTGTGTGTGTGTGTGTGTGTGTGTGTGTGTGTGTGTGTGTGTGTGTGTGTGCGTGTGTGTGTGTGCGCGCGCACGTGCGCGTTGAGAAGAAGTGAGTAATAAAGGGTGGAAAGAATGGATTATTGTAATAGATTTGGGGTGCAGGGACGGTTGGGTGAGAAAAGAGAGAGAGTGAGGGAGTGTATTTTTTTAGTTTACGTAAATGGTAAAGGTGAAAGGGAGTTTATGGAGGGATAGGGACGTGAGGGTCACACTGTGTCTAAAAGGAACAAAACATAAATAAGAATGAAGGATAGATAGGTTTAATATTTGTAGTGGAGAATGGAGTGAGTGAAAGTATGATATGGTAGTGAAGTAGGAGGAAGTACAGGTTGGTGTGTGACAGATCCCAGAGTATGGGCTTGTGGGAAGAGAAGTAGGCGGTGAGTCTTAGCTTCTGGTAGTTAAACGAAGAATGATTGAACTAAAGAAAAAACTCTTGGAATAGTTTTATATTAGTGATTTTGGTAGAAGTTACGTGTGTGTGTGTATATATATATATAAAATATTATATTAGGTTTTCATTTTATTTGAAAGAAGAATAGACTTTATCTTTTCGGTAAGTATGTGAAATTTCAAGAAGGATTGGATAGTTCAATCCTTGTGGATTACGCGAGTATATAATGGAGAGGGAGAAGTGAATTGTGGAATGGGTGGAATGTGTTTTTCACGTACAACATCATGGAGATTAAGGCTTCGTGTAGGGTGGATTGGAATTTAAAGAAAAGGTAGGTAGGTAAGTTTCACTGGGACCGCGTTTATATTTAATAGCAGAAGACAGAAAAAAAACTGCTGTGCACAGAAAAAGCAGAAAAAGTAGAGGAGAGAGAAAAATAATTAACGTTGTTTTCATTGATGTAAATTTTATTAAGTGAGGACGTAATTGACGCATTTTTTAAAGGATGGACTAATTTGACATTTTCGAGCGAAACTGGAGACAAAATAGGGTATTAAGCCAAAAAAAAAAAGATTATAACTCGTACTCTGCTTACATGTTTTCAATATGACTTATTTTTTAATAAAATCATGTATCTAATGCGCCACTTCTTATTTTAAAAACAAAAATTGAAATATATTATTTGTACACAATGACTTCAATAAATCAAAAATAGTATAAATAAAATCATAATCACGAACCCACAACTTCTATTCATCTTATTTTCTAAACGGTGTGTGCAAGGAACACAACTTTCCTCAATGTAGTCACTACCCAAACACGACTTATCCATAAGAGGTAAATTTTTAAAAAATCTATTAATTATAGTAAAATTGGTGTAAAATTACACCATATTTTTTTTATTAAAACCCCATTTTTTAGAATAAAAAGAAATCAAAATTTAAGCATAAATTTCACTTAAAAAACAATGTTTGTCGAATTTGATTATAACAAGGTATGATGTCACATGAAATTGAGAACAAACCAATCTAAAATCATGAACGCAGTGGCCAAACATTGATTGTGTCATGTGTGCTCCTTTATTTCTTAACAACATTAACATCCTTGAATGTACTTTTACTTTGCTTTAATCTTTCATCATCCACTTTTCTATATTGCTCACCAAGAAAAATTATATCCTTGACCTGAAACAAGACCAAAGAATTATTGGTCTGATGCACACATTGGGCAAAATCATGTGGTATGAGGTCATCCTCATTCTTTCTTTTAGGAACATGATTGAAGTTTAAATCTATAAAAGACAATTTTTGTTAGAATGGTCTTTAGGCATGATATTTTAAGTCTTGCATAAATAATTAATAAATAAATAAAAGGTACATAAAAGAAAAAGGTTTTGTCCAACTGTAACACCAGTGCATACTGAGTAAGAAACTGGCCCATTTCTGTTTCTGCATCATAGCCAACATGTTTAACTTTCTATGGCGCGTCACCAACCAATATACGCCAAAAGTTCTCCATAAACAAGCTATTTCAAACGCTTAAACAATTGTGAAAATATGAATCAGTGCTTTTGTATATCATATTTAACAGTGTGAAACACTTTCATGTTTCATACTTCAGCGTCAGTTTCATATATTTTGCTGATACGTCTATTGCTGTTTAATTAAGTGAGGATTTCATGGTTGAAATTGAGAAAAAATATTGTAAACTTGTGACATTAGTGTCTATTTAAGTCCTAAATATCTGTATTGGTCTAATACAATGCTGGTTTTTCTTAAATTCTAAAAGGAAATTTAACGCATGAGGTGGAAAAGTTAAGCTGTGCCTCTAGAACTAGCAAAGGAAAACTATGATTGGATATGGTGACAAATTACAATGTAGTTTGAATTTCACAGCGATTTCTATAAAAGAAGGAAGAAAGAATTAAACGAAGAGAAACCACAAATTCTTGCTGTCTAAAAGAAAGAAAGAAGGAATGAAATATGGTAAGAAAAAAAAAGGGAATAAAGTCTGGAACACAAATTGAAACATGGAAGGTATAAGTTCCAATCCAATGCATTGAGAGTTTCTTATCTCTCAGGATATTGAGTTTCTCCACTTTCTAGTTGTTGTCTTTCTGTTCTGTTCTTCTGAAGTTGGAAGCTGAGGTGAAATATCTTGATTTTCCATGTTGGTCATTTTTGTAAGTTTGCTTAGTTTCTTCCACCCACTGGTCCATGCTGATGTATGCTTCTGCTTTAGCAGCTTATCAAACTGTTTCTGCAGATTTTCCATGTCATTTTGAAGCTCCAAGTACTTGGTTTTCACAGTCTCAAGCTCAAACTTGAGTGTGTTGATGTCTTTCTTAGCTGCTGCCCACCCTTCTTGGAATGATTGTGGTGTCCCTTCTAAAAGAGTTTTCCGGTTTGGAACCATTGGTTGGTAGTGAGACTCAACACCTTCTTTCAGAGAACTGTTGGATAGTGCATTACTTATCTTCACCTGTTCAGAGAACAGAACTTGAACCACTACCCTCAATGGAAGCCTTTCATTTTGTGCAGCATGCATGCAAGCATCAATGGAGAGTTTCTGACAATCCATTACACGGCAGAGCCGCTTTCTTTCATGCTCAGTTAGAGTTGGATGTGCCTGTTAATTTTGTTCAAGGGTATAAGAATTGCATGAGTAGAAATCTACAGACACATTTGAATCTAAACTACTCAACATTTTTACTTGTACTGCTAATTTTCCAGATGCATTTTTCAAAACCAATGTATATAGATATTTCTCACCAATTGCATCTGATGGAAATAGTAAACTGCTAAGCATATTTAGTGTGATACTCTTGAGTTACAACTCGAATTTACCTTGAAGTTTTACACAAATGTGGTGTCTCCTAGGTAGTTCAAACTCACATTAGTTATTTACGAAAGAATTGGAAAACTTGCACTATTTTCCTCTTGGAGAAGGAATTGATTACCTTAAGATATGAATCAATTGCTCTGTAGAGTCCATCGTCAGAGGTCCTAGCTGACTCAGGCAAAGCTTCTGCAAGAACCTGAAACTTTGTGAGGGAAAGGTTTCTATCTCTGGAAACCTCAGTAAGATAACTATCCACAAGTCTTGCCACTCTTGTCTTGGCATTGATGTTACTGGTGGCATGCTTATCAGGAAAGGGTGGTCTGCTTGGGCTTGAACTTTCAGTCTGCTCTTGAACAAGAAAATGCTCTAGCAGCCTCTGAACAAGATCTACATCATAAACAGTGTCATTTTTGTTATAACATGGGATTAGAAGATCAGCCAGTGTAGCTTGCTCAAATTGCATTCCCACCCTTTTCTCCAATTCAGTGATCAATGCAAGTGCAACCTTTAACATGTTTGCCATTCTCAGTAGTCTAAGCAGGAAGTTGCATGAGACACTGTCCTTCTGTGGGGGAATTATGCTGATGAGGCTTTCAATGATCATCCTTTGATCTTTAGCTTGAAGAGTTGAAGTGTCATCTCTAGGTCTAGTAGACACAACCATTTGAAGTCCACTTTTCCAGCCACCACCGCCACCACTACTAGAACTACTGTTACTGTTACTACTGATGCTTCCTTCATCTGGTGGGATTGCTGTGTCATTCATCAAACCAGGTAGCCACTTAGTAGCATAGTGCATTATTCCAGCACCAACCAACTCATACCTCATGCCCTTTACCTTAATAGCAGTAATGACTCTTACAAAGTGATCAATCCTAAGGATTGAAACATCCTCAAACCACCAGTCAGGGGGAACCTGCTGATTCCTACTAGGACTTGAATCCTTCATGTCATTCCATTTTGGGCTGGAAACTTGTGATGCCCTTCTTCCAGTATATGACCACCTTATCCCCTTTGGATTGGCACAGGCTTTCCATGCTATGGACTCACTGCATCTTCTCACAATTTGTAGATTCTCTGCCCATGGCGACAGCTTCTCACAGCTTTTCAACACTACTATAGAATCTCTCCATGAAGACAAAACCACATAGCTAAGAAAAGCTTCTGTCTTGAATATAAGATTGCCTTCTTCTAAGTCCTCTGTCATTTCAAGGTACTCTGCACTGCATCTCAGACCAGAGATATTGCCTGCTGTTAAATCAATCGCAATTCCATAGCAAAACTTGGCCGCAAGTTCAAAAGATTCAGGCCCTCCAGGAAGATCGTCCATAACTATCTTATTCAAATCAGGGTCGCGAGAATCGTATATGATTCTGTTCAGCTTTCCACTTCGAGACAGCAAAGGATACTTTCGCAGCAAAATCACCAAAAACAGTTTGTGAAATTCACAACAGCACAAGTCAGAAACATCTCACCTCTTTATAAAAAAAAATAAAAGGCCATACTTTTTATAGGAAAAATAGAAAACTTTCAGGTAGGAAATTATCTATTTGTTTATTTATTCTATAACAAGATAGTAGCTACCTTGTGCAAATGGAAGTTTGCTTCTCCAATTTGAACCAGAAGATCACTTGGAATATCAGCTGACACATACCTGCACGTGAACATGAAACAGATATACAACACTCTCAACAGTTCTTGAAAGCAATTTTATCTGAAATTTTGATCTTTATTTTCAGCCATGAGATGAAAACGAATATAACAAGACTGCATTGAACATACCAAGAGTTGCCTCTTTGCTGAAATCCCTCAGTCTTGACACTGTGCTTGGTTGAAGTGAGAAGTCCAGTCCCATATTCCCTCCCAGCAGCAGACTCACTCTCTGATTCCCACATGCTGAAAACCAGACTCACAAGGGAAGATTGTTTTTGGCAGAAAAGTGGCTTTGAAGTGAGAATGAGAAGAAGAAGAAGAAGAAGAAGAGGAAGAAGGGGAGAAATGAAGAGAGGGTAAACTAAAGAGCAAAGTGAATGAGGAGAGAAAGAAAGTTGATGAAAAGGGAGGAGGAACCCACATGGGGTGCTTGGACTTATCTCAAACTTGTCGCTTTCTTCAGAGAACATGTCAAGGAAATCTCACAGGCTGTGCCGTAATGGGCACTCAGGAGCTGTGTTGTGAGGTGTGAATCATTCATCATCATCGTCATCATCATCATCATCTTCATCTTCTTCTGGGTTTCTGTTTCTGTGTTTGTTTCTTTCATATATGAATTATGAAATGAGATTGATAAAATTGATAGCTAGAAAGATACCCTTCATCATTCATGTGTGCAAGACATGCAGTTCCAAATTCTTTATGCCCACCTGACCATACATGTCTCTTCCTTTTCAGCCCATTTTTATTTTATTTTCTTATTCTTTTATGTGTTACTGTGTTTACTGCAATCCCAAAAACATTCCTTTTGACTACGAGAAAGGATCAAAGGTGCGTTTAATTTCCATACCTGCACTTTACTTTGGCCTTCTGATGCATGGAAAGGGCTAATTACAACACTGCCATTTGATCCATTCTCATTCCACCTTCAACGAACTACTTCCCATTTATAGCTATTAAATGAGAGAGACTTATCACATTCTCACACACTCTTTTCACTACACTTAACCACTCCCCATTTATACCTGTTCAATGAGAAAGACTAATCAATATTCACCCAATCTTTTCACTGTACTTATAATATTGGAGAGAGATGGAAAAAGAAAATAAATGTGTAAAATAACATTACTTACCCAGAAATGCATGCAAAAGAATTACCATTCTACTCATTCTCTGATTTGTTTTTCTTACAACACAAAAGGGACAAAAGAAAACAGATTTCTGAATTGTAAAGGACGGTGGTTTTACCGATTGTAATACAGAGAAAAGTATTTGATAATATACAATAAAATATATAACGAGATATTACTCTTTTTATGTTGTTTAAAAGTATTTTATTATAAAAATGTTAGCGTATATAATTTTTTTAATAACTTATAATAAAATATTAGATTAGTGTTTTTATTATTTAGTTTAGAATATGTGTACTATTTTTTTATCATCATTTAGTAATAGCATGTGTAATTTTATAAATGAGACAATTTTCTTATAAGAATTGTCTTCTATTAAACCAAAGCATTAGATCATGGCATTGAGTTACCTAGGGAATTAGGCAATTGTCTTGGAAGTCAGACACAGCAAATGTGTGAGCTCTACTACCTAAGAAATTGGTTAGAACAATGTCTATAAATAAAAGAGATTCACATAATGGATAAGTCATTCTGAATCTGATACAGATTCCTTAACATACGGAGAAATAATTATTTCATATATATATATATATATACAAATTTTTATATTCATTTAATATTATTCTCTATTATTTTAATTTTTATAAAATATAAAAATTCACCCTTTTATGATTATTTTATTTTTATAATAAAAATAATATATTAACTGTAAGGGCCTGAAAAATAAAGGAGCCATTGAGCCTTATGTGAGGCAGCCAGACCCATCAAACCAGGGACAACTTAGCTTTAGGAAAGACTTCTCAGAAGTCTGATTCAGTTGCTTGAGCTCTCTCTCTCTCTAAAACTCTTTTGCCCTAAATTCTTTCTGCCTTCTCTCTAAAAATTTTCATTCACTAAACCATTCAATCTTGGATTTGAAGGTGCTTAGGCGTTCACCACACCGAAGGTTTCCTTGTGACCTGATCATATTTTCGTTTGGACCGGTAAGTGATTTTCCCCTTTCCTTTGCTATTTCTAGAGCCTAGGGAATGCAACGTTACTGGTTGCATGTTGCTAGTGGGGTTTCGTCTTCATATTTTCTGCCAAATCAAGCTCTAAGAGCTGTTGCTGTCACTGCTTTGGTGGTTTGTAGGGTCAGGTTGAGTTCTCGTGCTGTGAAGGGTACTGTTAGGGCAGTTTCAATTAGTTGTGCTTGGAGAAACCCAAGTAAGGGGAGCTAAGATGCATTTTAAATTACTTGCATGAGATGTATGTATGTTGAGTTTTGTACTGTTGCGATGTTGGCATTGCGTTTTGATGTGGGAAAAATTAATTGTATGTGCTGGAATGCATGGTTGTGAAACTGGAATGTGATGATTGTGAACTGTTTTGGTTTCTTTAAATTCTGTAATTAATCATGTTGGGAGTGCCTTGGGGTGAGAATATGGGGTAATACTGATAAAATAGAAAACTTAGTGTTCTAGTAGAGTTTTAGGTCACTTTAAGAGGAAGAGAGGTGGTGATTTTGGGCATTGTAGGTCTTGAGTGCAATTGGGCAGTTTGGGTGGCTCATATAGGTCAATTTTGACTTGCTAGGAACATAAAACTGGACTAGATCATGTTAATACTGGTGTAATTAGATTTGGGCCCTTAGGTTGAGAGATTTTCAGTTTTCAAGTATAAATCAATGCATAAAGACTTTAAAAAGATGTTAGAAAGGGTTAGAATCAGTTAGACATGTTTAATTCAACATATACTTTGAATTGGAGGTCTTAGAAGTTGGCCAAGAGGCCTAGAAATGGTAAGGATTGGTGTGAGTGTGTGATTCTGCAGAATTTGTGTTCTGCAGATGATGCAGAGTCGCTATGCGAGCTGTCTCGCATAGCGAGATTCTATAGAGGGTGCTCATTGTCTGGGTAATTCGCCGTGCGAGCTGGTGCGCTGTGCGAATTACCAGAGGGTGTTGCTCTCTGTTTGTAGATTCGCTTGGCGAATCCTGTTGCTATGCGACTGGTGGTGGTCTGGAACCACTGCCCTTTTAATTCGAAGAGCGAGATGGATGCAAAGTGAGGGAGTTTGGGGGTGTGGTCTCTATCTAGGCTCTCACATAGCGACTTGGGTGCGCTATGCGAGAGGTTGAAAATCTGATGCATGTTGCGAGTTAATTCGCATAGCGAATTAGGGGGGTGCGCTGTGCGAACCCTTTGGGTCCAGTCTTCTCTTTTGCTCTTGCTTTGGGTGAACCAAGTGTGTGGAATGATTGAAATGCATAGTATGATGGTAGTAATGTTATTGAACTGATGATATGGGATGGTATGACACATGTTTGGTGGTGGAGTGTAACAAGTATGGTTGATGGACGTAATTCCATGATCTTCAAGGAGAAGATCCATGGTGGTGCCCTTAGTTGTTTAGAATGAAAGTAGGAGCTTAGTCTTGGGGGTTATCCTGAAACTCCAATGGTCTTTCTTCTCACGTAGAGAGGATTGAACCGTGTGGTGAGGAGTAGCAGGAGGTCCTAGTCTTGGGTGCTTCCAGTATGCCTCAAGGCCCGAAATAGACTAACCTTGTGAGTGTGGTAGGGTGGGGGAACCCAAGTTTCATAAGCCACCACGAGTGCAAGACCCGCCATAGCTCGACAATCATTCTAAGTCCGGACGAGTCAAGTCTAGAACTCAACATGTTAGGATGCGTGTTTACTTTGCCTGATTGGAGTTAACTCTTGCATGCCTATTGTGATATTGTATGCTTTTATGTAATTAGCTCACCCTGGCTTGTTTGTGTATGATTCCTTTTGCGATGATCATCCACTTGGGTGAGAGCAGATGGTGAGGAGGTTTCTTTGGAGACGACTCTAGAAGAAGACGACGATGCTGCAGTTTAGGCTTTCTAGGGGTTTCTTAGTCATTTGATGATGATATTTTGAAATACTTTTCCTCTTTAAGTTTACAGTTTAAACCTCTTTTGTTAAAGTTTAAATTCTAGAACTACATTTTGAGGATGACTGTAATCCTAATTACTGTTGACTGCTTTCCTATATTATGCATGATGACGTCTTTATTATATATATTTTTCTATATAATTGGGATGTCACATTAACATAATATACGTATTGTTTTTTATTAAATTTAGAGTATATCAATATAATAATAAATTAATAAAAAATGATATATATTCTGTTTAAAAATATTTATCTATATTAAACTATCTTTTTCTACTGAAAAATAAGCAAAACAATGGACCGAGGCAGCACAACAATCTGATAAATTTAGGAATGTCGCCTTCATTAAGAAGAATTTTTGAGGGTCCATGAATAAGTTCAATTTAGAAATGAGGAATTGTAACAAAATACATCGTTCGACCATCATTGCAACAAAATAGGTAAGAAGAATAACAAGAATATGATTCGACCATCATTGATAAATTGCAAATTACAAATCCATTAGGTGGAAAACGACTTAGTATCTGCTGTCTTAATGTAAAATGAAACGGAAGGAGAATGATTTTGTTTTGAAAATATAGAAAATATAGAGTACAGAATCTGATTTGTTTCTTGGGTTGTCGTATCAAGGCAATTACGCTAAGAGGGTAAAGTTCATTGGTTCTCAATTCAACATAATTAGCACTTAGTTTGTCTCCTTCAGTTTGTATTTCCTCCACCATTGCTATGTCCCACTCTCGAAAAAAAAAAAAACTGTTGGATATGTTGATACATAAGGGACAATATAAAAAGTTCAACTAATACTCTAAATAATTTTAATATTATTTTAAATAATTGAGTTTACATTTAACTGAACTTTGTTATCATATATTTGTAATAAAGTTTGTTTTCATACACAAGTTTTATAATTTACTTACTCTATCAAACATGAAAACTAAATTATGTCTATTTTTTTATTTGGCTTAATTAATGATTTAATTATTATACTTACGCTTATGATTAATGTTTATTATATTGTTTAAAGAATCAACGCATTTCTTTCCGTGAAATTATTATTGATGACATTAGAAGATAATGATATATTACCGTATTAGTTCTTTTTTCTTTTTTAATTTTTTTCTTGTTTTCTCTCTTAATTTTTTTTTTCTTTCCTCTCTTCTTCTCTTTTTCCAAACCCTCCAATCCCTTCATCCCAATCATAGTACTAGGGCATAAACTAAGGAAAAGTAATCTTAATATTTTCTATCGTCATTCTATTCATTGTCTTTTTTTCTCTCTTTGTTTTGCACTCAACTCTAACAAAATCATCGCAAAATAATGAACCATGAGAAATCCCGCTACAGGTTACTACTCTGCACACTCTCAAAATGCATCTACCATCCCCTTCTTTGTCTTCACATCCTCTTCCTTTTTGTTACCTAAATCTTTCTCCTTCAATTTCACTTGGTTATTCATTATAAGAAAACTAACTATTAGAATTAGTCAAAAGCCAACACAACTGAGAAAATTGATGCTAAAGCCTCAATTTTGTGTTTGAGGAGATTTAGACACTAAAGGTGAAAGCTAAAATAGTTGTTGCTAACTATTTGACAAACATACCAATTCATGCAAGTAGTAACCGATAAGACAAGATATCGTTTTCTCAAAAAACTCGTGTAATACCAAATAATCGAGCAACTAATAACTAAACTACACTAAAAATGATTTCCACAACTTTGAAGTTATGTGCAAGATGTAAATTTATGCAAAAAAGAGTATACACTTTGGATGTTCACACACTTAGAAGATGGAAAAGACTAGAAATGATATGGAATGTTATTGTTGGGATTAGATTTCACCGACTTCACTTTCATGCACTTAAAAACTCAACTCCTCTCCATTATAATGCTAATGTCAACCTACAAGTTTACTTAAACCATAATCTCTTAGTAGAATGAGTCTAAGTTTCCTTATTAAGAGTCAATCTCTTGAATCCCTAATAAACAAACTCGCTTTATAACCTAAGGTTTAAGACAACTAATGAGTCAAGTTTCATTCTTAGATACACACAATAGTTTAATGGTTACATCTACCCCTAACAACTCCAAACCAAGCTTACAAAATGAGAAATGGAAGAAGATGGAGATACAAGGAATAAAGAAGAGACGCTCCTAAAGGCCCTAGCAGGCTTTCAAGCTCTCCAAACGTCAATTTTCGCGCTCTAGACTACCAAATATCACTTTCCCTTGAGCAAACAAGAAGAAATAGAGCTAACCTGCCATGTTAGCATAAGTCTCGCCTTACACCAGTATAGTGCCACCTAGTGTTGGTCAACCCTAGAACAGGAAAGGGACTTTATGTCAAACTAGCATCTAACACCCTCTAGTTGGCGCCTAGCGCGATTAGCCCCTAGAGCAATGGCACCCAATGCCCTTTGGTGATGCTCAATGTTGTAGAAACTAATGCTTTCTAAGATTGTGGCATTGGGCACAACTTCTATGGCGCCCAATGTTGATACATTTCTCTTAATTCAAGTTCTTGATTGTTTTTTCATACTTATCGAGATTGCAAACTTGTCTGGCTTGAGACAAAAACTTCTTCTCACAAAATTTACACAGAAGAATGGGAATTAATAGTATAATTAGATCAATATAATCCAAAATGTAATTATTTACAAAAGTTTGATAAAATTGAAGACTAAGAAGGTTAAAAGCTAAATAAGAGTTGGTTTTGTTAATAAAAGATAACTACAATAATAGTAAAATTAACATTATCAGTTATGTTGGCTATTGTTGGCTAAGTGACCGCTAATAGCATGGGCTAAGAGGACACTAATAGTGTGGGCTAAGCGGATGCCAATAGCATTGGCTAAGAGGGCCCTAATAATGTCGGCTAAGCTAACACTAATTACAATAACTTCAAAAAAAAAATAATGTGTGAAATGATTGAAGAATGTAGATGAAAAAAAATGTAAACAAAAAATAGGAGCAAACGAAATGTAAACAAATTTATAATGGACGAATAAAATGAATGTAGATGAAAAAGATGAATGTGGATGAAGGGGATGAATATGAATGAAAAAAGATGAGTATAAATGATAGAGATAAAGAGAAAAATGTAAATGAAAGAAAATAAATAGATGTTAACTTAAATAAAAAATATGAAAAATAAATAAGGTTAGTGTTAGTTTAGCTCAAACTAAATTTACTTTTTTTATAACTAGTGTTCATTAAGTGGATATTAATTTAAATAAATATAAATATTAAAAATAAATAAAATTAATGTCAGCTTACTAACATGATTTATTTTTAATATATCTTTTTATAGTTAACATCCATCAGACTGACATTAACTTAAATAAATATAAATATTAATATATGTAAATTAATACTAATACAAATATTTAGTTAATAAAAAATTTAATTATTTCTTTTTATGTTTTTTATATAAAAAGGTTAATCTTTTTACATCATTACGCTAATAGTAATTTGGCCAATGCTAATATTTGAAAGCTAAATTAGTGATGTTATGCGAAAGCTTTAGGAGCATAAGAAGAAGTACTATTCTAAAAAGGACTTTAGACATATGTTATTTTGGGCTTTTAACGTCTGATCTCTGTCCGACATTTATATGGGTGACGCTAATGAGACTTCAGACCCTTTAAGTCAGACTTCTCT
Organism: Vigna umbellata; assembly: GCF_029865625.1. Taxonomy (NCBI): domain Eukaryota; kingdom Viridiplantae; phylum Streptophyta; class Magnoliopsida; order Fabales; family Fabaceae; genus Vigna; species Vigna umbellata. The sequence continues at coordinate 55,242,504 of NC_142165.1, read as the reverse complement.
ATAGAAGTCGGACCAATATAGGTCTGACGTCTATATAGACGTCCGATCCATACAGGTTAGACGTCTCTGAGGTTGCTCCTGACTCATGGTGATTCGAGTTTACAACTTTATATTTTAGTTGAAGAGAATGTATTGTACATTTTTTTTATTGGATGGTTTTAAAAACGTAGTGGAGGGAATTAGAGGAGTACAAAACGCAAGAAATCGCCACCATAGAATGCCGCCTAAAGACACGAGAATAACTGCACCAAAACCCAACGAAAACGCATTTTAATCGGTTCAAATGAAAGATAATGCATCAAAGAGTGATGTAATCGGAGTAAAATTAATTTAAAACGGTGCAAAAGTGAGAAAACGAACCTGAAAAGCATAACCCGTAGAGAGAAAACGCGACGAAGATGATGAACAATGAGTGCACGTAACGGTTGTCTCGCGTTCACGGTGTTTTAATGCCAAAATTTAGACGTCGGTTCCCCCAATTAACAGAAGTCTAAAGTGCTTTAGAAGTCGGAGTGACGGGATCAGACGTCTAAATAGAGTCAAAAAGTGACTTTTTAAATTTTTGGATTTAGGGTTTAGACGTCGGTTCCCCCAATTAACCGACATCTAAAGTGCTTTAGAAGTCGGAGTGGCGGGATCAGATGTCTAAATGGAGTCAAAAAGTGACTTTTTAAATTTCTGGGTTTAGGGTTTAGACGTCGATTCCCCCAATTAACAGAAGTCTAAAGTGCTTCAGAAGTCGGAGTGACAGGATCAGACGGATCAGACGTCTAAATGGAGTCAAAAAGTGACTTTTTAAATTTCTGGGCTTAGGGTTTAGAGTCGGTTCCCCCAATTAACAGACGTCTAAAGTGCTTCAGAAGTCGGTTCCCTCCATAACAGACGTCTAAATAGAATAAAAAAATAATTTCTTTTAACTTTTTCGTTTAACTTTGGCGTCTATTCGGGGGAGCCGACGTATATGAGTATTTAGACGTCGGACCCTTCCATAACTGACGTCTAAATAGTTGTTTTATTTACGAGAAATATCACCGGTCATCTTTTACGTTGGATATTCGAGGGTCAGACATGTAAAGGGTGAAGGTTTTTTTTTTGTTAAATTCTGATACCATCGACGGGAGATATGTGACGAGAAGGTGATATCAAAGAAAGAGAAAAATATGTTACCATAGATGAAAATATCATAAATACCACGAAGTTTCAGTAAACAAGTATGAACATAGGTCCGTTATTAAGTTCTCGCCTATTGAGATAGAGATGTTGCGAGTGGGGATGAAAAGCATGTGGTGGGAAGGATTAAAAGGTTTGGAGAAGAAAAATACTTGAAAAAGAAATCAACAAACCATAAAACAAAACTAAAAAACCATATTAATTCTTTATAAATAATACAAGAGCTCAATTAAGTAAAAAAAATATAAACACCAGTAAATTATAAACCATCAAATAGTATTTTTATTTAATATAAATATTAACATTAATTTTAGTATTTTTTATTTTTATTTTTAATGTAATCAATTTTATAATTATAAAAATCTAAATAAAAATTCAAATCTTACATTAAGTAAAAATAAAAAGAATAACAATGTATAAAATAAAATATTTTTAAATTTAATATTTTTAAATTTTAGATTAAAAGAGGTATTAAAATTATATCTTCTCCAGAAAAATCTCCAAAAAATTCAGTGTTTATAATTGAATAATTTAAATAAACTAATTGCGTTATTTTCCAGCAGCTACAATAAGTTAATTTGAACTTGGAAGACATCGAGCTTGTTTAAAAAAATTCTTTCTAAAACCGGTACAAACTAAAAAGAAAAAAATGAACCAAATTAGGTTGATTTGCTTGATTAGACAAGTTAGTTTGAAGGATATTCAGACTATGCATTTGACTTGCAATCATTTATGATATATGAATTTACTATGCACTCACGGGAAAACATATTATTAATAAACTGTTTTATATTTTTCATAACATAACAATCTTTTTATTAGTAAATAAATTTACGGCGATGTTCATTTTCAATTGTTTTATATTTAGTGTATGTTGCCTAAATTTAGTTTAGTAATTGTACCAAATGGGTCGGAAGGTCATAGTGATGCGGTATGGTTAATATAGCCGGAGAGTCTTACTATTACTTATTGATAAATCTGATCGGAAGGTCAATCACGAATTACTGTAAAGATCTTGTAGTCATTTATTCAAAGATTAAGGTAAGTTGCGATTAAATTTATTGACCTGAAATTGGACCGTAATTAACATCTCACTAATTCTAAGTCCGTGACGAAAATTATAAATACAAGTCAAAGGTGAGAGGTAGGTGGTTTGCATTTATTGTTCATTTATTACTAATCTAAAGTACCAATCGGATTGTCTACTGACTTAAGCATCGAAACACCTTTGATAAGCACACCTCCGGGCGGTGGAGCGAAGAAGGAGACCGAAGAGCGAGACCGAACGACGACAGAGAGCAAATTGTGAAGGTGTTTGGAGTAACTCGATCTCGCAACCGAAACATTTTGGCATCCACTGTGGGGCCGAGTTACCAGATAGACTCAATGGTGACCACGAGAAACATGAGCACTAAAGACCCAACAGAGATGATCAGGATGCTACAACAGAGGATGGAAGATATGCAGCAGCGTCATGAGGCAGAATTGGCGGCCGCTCGGACTGAATGTTCGGCTCGGATTGCTTAGGAGATCCCAGAGACGGGGGTGAATGCAAGAGAGGGGCCAAACAAGGTTGCTCAGGAGGAGAAGACTGAACAAAATACTATGCTGGACGAGACATGGAAACCGATCGCTACCAGGGTCCGAAAAAGTGGGACTAAGACTGATCCCACCGACAGTGCCGCGGTTAGTAAACAGTTGGTGGTGAAAGAGGAGAGCACGTCCGTTTTGTTGCCTTTCATTCAGGGAATCATGGACGTCCATATGTCGGAGTAGTTCGTCCCGCCTCAGTTCAAAATATATGACGGGAACACAAATCCCGAAGCCCACATCAAAACTTTCACCAACACAATGACATTACGCACCGACAACGATTCCATATGGTGTCGGGTGTTCTTATTGTCTCTCGAAGGGGAAGCCCTCGAGTGGTTCAACTTTCTCCCTCCTAATTCCACTGAGAATTTCGAAAGCATAAGGTGTATGTTCAAGCGACAATTTGCCAGCAGCAGCACCCAAGACTTAACTATTTTCGAACTGGTGAGTCTTCGATAAGGAAAAGAAGAAACACTGAAGGCGTTCATGGACTGCTATCAGAAAACCGTTCGGCGAGAGAAAGGTCTTAATTTCGAGCTCGCCCTCTAGTGTGTCCTACCAGCCCTCAAACTGGAACCTTTCAAAGATAGTATCTGCCAGCGTGCCCCGAAGACTATGGAAGAGCTGCGCGAATGGGCGGCCAACGAGATACGAGTAGAAGATATGAAACAAAGTGACAAGAGGGGAAATCAAGAGGCCAAAGGAGAAAAGCTAGACAGAAGAAAGCTGGAAGGCTCCGGAAAGTCAGGAGGGTTCAAGCTAAGGGAGCCACCGAGGGGACCTCGTTTTCAACAGTACACCCTGTTGAACACACCCCAGGCTAAGATACTTCAAGAAGCCCTGAACACTGAGCTGATGCCAGCAGCCAAGCGACATCCAACGCCACCAGGGGCAAATACCAACAAGCATTGCCTTTATCACAAGAACATGGGCTACACCACTGAGGAGTGTGTCAATTTGAAGGATAAGATAGAGGAATTAATCCGGGCGGGACAACTGAAGAAGTATGTAAAAGTTGACCGTCCCGAGGTACTGATACAACAGTCGTTCAGTCCGCGACGGAGGAGTCTGCGAAGGTTGGAGAAACGCGAGAGGCCAAGGTATGGACGAAATGACCGCTCTCGATCCGAAAGGCAGCGAAGCCGAAGCGCAGTAGGGATCATGACTGCCCGCTGTGCGAGCACATTAACAAGATCTCAGGAGGATTCGTAAGCGGGGGTTCGTCATCTTCCACCCAGAAACGCCACGTCCGAGCCCTGCGATCTATTCACGCGGTGGACAAACTCCAGAGGACCATGCCTCCCATAACTTTTACAGATGAGGACTTCCATGCCCCCGATCCCGACCAGGATGACCCTATGGTCATTATGGTAGAGATAACCCGTTACAGCATAAGCAAGGTGCTAGTCGACCAAGGTAGTTTGGTGAACATCCTCTACTAGAAGACATTCCAAAAGATGGATATCTCAGATGACCTGATCGTCCCTTACAACGATCAAATAGTGGGTTTAGCGGGCGAAAGGATCGACACCCGGGGCTACATGGACCTGTGCACACACATCGGGACCGATCGAGACAATGAGGAGAAGCGGGTACGTTTTCTATTAGTGGAGGCCAACACCTCATACAATGTCCTCTTAGGACGACCGTGCTTGAATGCCTTTGGAGATATCGTATCAACCCATCACCTTACTATGAAGTACCCGTCCAGTAGGGAAACGATATGCACAGTCCGAGCATATCAGAGGGCAACGAGAGATGGCGGACCTCTACCCTCGAACAAATACCGAAGACCGGTTAGAACCATTGGAAGAAACACAACTAGTCTTAGTTGGGGAAAATGACTCACGAACCACAATAATGGCTAAGGGACTAGAATTCGAGATGGAAAGACAGATTAGGTCAGTCCTATCGCGCATTAGGGACCTATTTGCTTGGACGGCCGTCGACATACTGGGAATTCATCCCTCGGTCATGTCGCACAAGTTAGCACTGTTCAGAGAAGCCCGACCGATCGCCTAGAAGAAGTGAAGAGTGGGAGAAGAAAAGAAGAAGACTATAGAGGAAGAAGTGAGTAAGTTGAGGGAGGCTGGATTTGTCAGGGAAGTGACATACACCACTTGGCTCGCCAACGTGGTCATTGTCAGGAAAGCTAGTGGGAAGTGGCCTATATCCACCAACTACACAGATTTAAATAAAGCTTGTCCCAAGGACTCCTAACTCCTACCCAACATCGATGCCCTAGTTGATGGGGCGTCTGATGAATCAATATTTTCTTCACTTTACTTAGTTTGCTGTACTAGAATTAATCAGGGAATTGTGCTTAAATGTCCAGTATTTTCCCATTTTTCTTAATTGTGCTTAATTCGATCAGAAGTTCTTATTTTAATTAATTTGAATTATCTGAGCTAATTATTTGCATTAGTAATTGCAGGGAAAATTGTTGGATAATATTTTGGGACTGAAAGAAAAATTTCTCATCAGCGTCCGGCCACAAGATGTTGAGTTTCCTGGACACGTACTCTGGTTACAACCAAATTCCTATTTACGCTCCAGATCAAGATAAAACTGCGTTTATTACCGATAAGGCCAACTTTTGCTACGAAGTCATGCCTTTCGGTTTGAAGAATGTTGGAGCCACATACCAATGCCTGATGGACATGATTTTCTTAAACCAGATCGGCCGATGCATGGATGTATACATGGATGACATGGTAGTTCGTTTGGTCGATGGACGACAACATGTGAAAGACCTAGAGGAGGTTTTCAAGCAGGTCAAGCGGTACATGATGAGATTAAATCCCGCTAAGCGTACTTTCAGAGTGACGACGGGGAAATTTCTTGGATTCATGCTCACCGCTAGAGGAATCGAAGCTAACCTAGACAAGTGTGCAGTCGTCCTAGAGATGGAAAGCCCAACCACACTGAAGGAAGTCAAAGATTGGTTGAACGCGTCCGCCCCGTCCTGAGAAAGATGAAGAAAGGATCTGTTGACAAATGGGACGCCGAATGTGAGAAGGCATTTAGGATGTCAAGGCAACTTTGATGAACCCGCCGGTCATGAACTGGCCGGTGTTGGGAGGAGATTTGGAAATCTATCTGGGGGTTTCAGATCAGCCGTTAGTGTCGTTCTACTTCAAGAAAAACCCGATCCAAGGCTCATATACTTTGTGAGTCGAACCCTCTAGGATACTGAATCACAGTAGCAACAAGTAGAGAAGATGGTCCTAGCTCTACTTAACACATGTAGAAGACTTCGACCATATTTCCAAAGCCACCAGGTTGTGGTCCGAACGGACTACCCTATCTCCAAGATCTTGAGGAAACCCGACTTGGCGGGGCGAATGGTGGGTTGGACGGTCGAGTTGTCAGAGTTCAACCTGCGGTACGAACCCAGGGGGTCGGTGAAAGGCCAACACTTGGCTGATTTTACGGCGGAGCTACCCTCAGCGGCTAGCGACGAATGAAATTTATACGTTGATGGATCTTCGGGACGATCGGCGAGCGGAGCAGGGCTAGTATTAGAAGGCCCAAACGTCTTCTTGCTGGCAATAATTAAGCAGAGTATGAAGCTCTGGTGGCGGGATTGGAGCTGACAAGAGATATGGGAGCCCGAAAGGTCTTGTGCCGAAAGGAGTCGGGCAGATGAACGAGGAGTTTCAGGTTAAGCAAGATCACCTCCTCTAGTACTTCCATAAGGCATCCGCCCTAACGAAGGAGTTTGAGAAAATCGAAATACGACACATCCCCCGCGAAGACAATTCTCGGGTGGACATGTTGTCCAAGCTTAGCTCTGGCAAAAAGAAAGGGTAGTTGACAACGATTATTCGCCAGGTACTGCTACAACCATCAGTGGAATGTTTAACCACGACAGTGGACGGAGTTGAAGATTAAAGGACATCAGACTGTTCGTTCAGAGGTGTATCAGTTGCTAAGCCTACGCCAATCACTCTAATGCACCACCGAACGCCCTACACACCTTAGTATCACCATGGTCGTTCGCCTAGTGGGGGGATGGATATCGTTGGCCCATTCCCCACTGGTCGGGTCGGGCCCAAAAGAAATTCCTCCTTGTCGCGGTCGACTACTTCACCAAGTGGGTAGCGACTAAAGCTCTAGCAACCATCACAACATTGCAGGTGTAGAAATTTAGCTGGAAGTTGATATGTCGGTTTGGGATGCCCCGGACGATTATCACGGACAACGACCAACAATTCATTGACAGGAAATTGGGCGAATTTTAAAGGGTTTAGGGATCAAGCACGTGACCAGCTCCGTGGAACATCCTTAGACAGCAGCCAAGTAGAAGCCATGAACAAATCGGTAGTTGCTGAACTAAAGAGACGGTTGGGCTAGAAAAAAGGAGCCTGGACCGATGAACTCCTAGAGGTCCTGTTGGCTTATCGATGTACCCCACACGAAACAACCGGGAAAACCCCTTTCAACTTGACATATGGTATTGATGTCATGCTACCGGTTGAGTTGGGAGAGCCCTCCTTGCGGCGGTAGTTGGAAGATATCCACTTGAATGATGAGGAGAGACGAGACCGGGTGGTGCTGAGAGCGAAAGCGTGCAAACGACTGGTGGAGAGGAGGGGTATAACACCAAGGTTCGACGTAAAAGCTTTCAGGAAGGAGACCTAGTATGGAGAAAAACCGGCAAAGCACGCTGAACGACCTCCCACAACAAGCTTGTTGCTAAATGGGAGGGGGCTTTTATAGTAACGGAAGCTCTCGACAACAGAGCCTACCATCTCACGAATCCAGATGGATGCCCGATTCCTAACACATGGAATGCCTCACATTTAAAGTTTTACATTGGTTAAATGTCGTGTTTGTTGTATGCTTCATTTTGCCAAAAATTAATACGATGATAGGGCGTCCCATGCACTGCAAGGATTTTCGATAATAAGGATGCGATCGGACAAACGTCCAATAAAAACCCAAGTTGATGAACGGCGAGTTCCCAAGAGGAACCACTGTCAACTTGGCCGGGTAGCGAATGACGAGTTCCTTCAATGAACCCTTGCCACCTGAAGCGTCTAAAACCCAAGTTGATGAAGGGCGAGTTCCCAAGAGGAACCACTGTCTACTTGGCCGAGCAGTGAACGACGAGTTCCTTCAATGAACCCCTACCACTCGGAGCGTCTAAAACCCAAGTTGATGAACGACGAGTTCCCAATAGGAACAATTGTCAATTGATCGGGCAGTGAACGACGAGTTCCTTCAATGAACCCCTACCGCCCGGAGCGTCCCGACCATTGTCAACTTTAAATCACGCAATAGAATAATAAAGTCGCATGATCGGGAACATGATAACACCCGAGGCCATTAACTTATCGAAAAAACGAAAGCACGAGATGACGTCTGGAAGAAAAAACTAAATGATTATATTAATTGAAAGTTCAGGGTATACAAAAAGTATGGTGGTGGGCCGGTAAGGCAAACACTGAATATATCACAGTATTGGCCGACCAGCCACACCTCACAAAAATATTACAGAATTCCAAAAAATAAAAAAGGAAAACGTTTCCCACAACCTACAAACCAATCCCCAAGTCATTTTACTAAGCGCCCTCGTCATCGACTAACTCCTGGATGACAACCTCTTAAACCAACGAGCTCAATGGTAGGAGGCTCCACCACTCCCGGCTGGGTTCCCCCCACGTTCGGAGCTTCGAGCTAAACCAAAACTCCGTCAAAAACGTATTTCTCAATGTCAAGCCCCAGTGCGTACAACTCCTTAATGCCCAGCAGAACGGATGCTCGTCAATCCTCTCATTCGCCTTCGTCAACTCATCTGTTAGCGCTTGGTTCTTCTTAAGGAGCCCCTCTTCAATCCCCTCTTGTCGGGTTGCCACAACCTTTAGTTGACCGTACTCCTCGACCAAGCGGTCATTGTTGGCTCCAGCATCGCGTAGTCGCTCGACCGTCCCAGCCAGTTGTTCCTTCATCTCGTCCAACTCTAGTTGGAGCTCATTATACCTCTTCTCTGATTCCTCTTGGGCCAAATGGAGCGCCTCCACCCCCGCCTGAAGATCAGCGGAAATCTTCTTCTCCGCGACCAGCTCTGCTCGAACGTGCTCGGTCCTCCTCCGGTCATCAAATTCCTTAAGGTACCAGGCCAACGACGCCGCCAGGTGGACATTTTTACCATCGCGTTCGTCAATTCAGACTCAAACAGGGGCTCAATGAATGCCCAATGTGTAGAACTCATGTGGAAATTAATCCTATCACTCATATTGAATTCTCGGCTGAACACCCCGTTAGGGAGCGATCGGGAAACAATTCCCTCCTTTCGAATCTTCTTGGAGGCAGACCTCTCCCCTTCTTTATGGCCTTAGGCGGGACTAATGCAGCGACCGCTTCTGATGACGACTCGAGGAAGATGACAAGAGGATTTTGAGGGTTTACTGTAGCGCCAGAGGCGGCCATCGCGGTGGCAACAATGGTAACATCAGCACGGGTTAGTGCAACGGGAAGGGTACGGTTGGCCGAAAGGCCTCGGTTGATTGAAGGTGGACAGTTAAAGGATGACAAAATTCGCTCTCTGCAACTTGAAGGGCCGCCTCCAGCATCCTTCCTCGAAGACATGAAGTTGGATTTGCGGGGAGGCGGGGCAAACATGATAACTAACAAACAGACAAAAACTTAGCTAAGTCAACATCAACTTACTAAATAAAACAAAAAAAAATATCATACCAAACGCCATTTGGTCACAATCCTCATGGCGAAGGCAGTCAACAAGGCCGTAGGCAAAGAGGCGGCGGGGGAAAGCATTGATGACTCTAACGGTTTCCAAGTTCGCTGGGTCCAAAATGCCAACCGGGTAAGCGTTTATCTTCTTAGGGTCCCTTGTCCAATAAATGGGGAACAGAGGGAGTCCGGTCTCATGAATGACCTTGAAATATTGGTCTTTGAAATTCTTGAATGAATCGGAGAATGGCCGGAGTAGGCACCTATCCTTGACGAACGTCAAAGAAACCCAACCCCTAGTTAGGGAGGGGGCGAACATCGAAATAATGTAAGAAGACAAGGACAGAGGGGGTTATCCTAGGAGCCGAACACATCGCCGTAATCGCTTGAACCGACGTGCAGGCGTTCGGATGAAGTTGCGCGGGAGCGACATTGAGCTCGCGGAGAACGACCGATTGAAATGCTGTAAAAGGCACCCGGACAGAGAGCTGGTCGAAAAGATTGGCGTACATGAAAAATAACTCGTCACAACTTGACTCTTTCCCATGAAAACCCATTTGTTCTCCCTGCTTACGCCCACCCCTATTAGTCGAGCATCTTCTATTTCCCTAACTATAAACGACTGGTCAATCCTCCACTTTAATTTTTTCTTCGTGGTATATTTCGACACGTACAGACTCACGTCATGCGGTTCCCAATCGTATCCCCGGATGATAGGAAAACTACCGGCCGGTGCTAGAGGTACATCGTCAATGGGAACGCCACCCTTGAGTAAGTGGATAGGCACCCCGTGGATAACCCTTTCTCCTCTGTATATGAGGGAGTGCGGCCCCGAAACCTCTTCCCTAATTTTTACAGGAGACCTCGAATATGTATCCCGGTCGAACTCCTCAAGGTATGATGACGACACCGAACTAAGAGAAGAAAGTTGATCATCACCACCGTCCGTCGCGCCATCGCCACCTCTGCCCGACAACTCCAACGAAGACTCAACGACAACTACCTCCATTTATTACCTGGAGGAAAAAGAATGCTCTGATCCCGCCAACCCGACGTCTATAAACGATTATCGACGTCGGCCCCTTGTACCAGACGTCTATATGGCTGACAGGGTAGGTGAAAAGTTAACCTAGACGTCGGGCATCCTCCGAATCGACGTCTATATGCACCACAAATATTAATTTTTAAATCAAAAAGATGTCATATTAGTGAGGGTCCCTCGTCGCGTTTTCTCTCTGCGGCATTGCATTACCAGGTTCATTTTCTCTCTTTTGGACCATTTAAATTTACTTTTACTCCGATTAAATTACTCTATGATGAAATATCTTCCATTTGAACCGATCAAAATGTGTTTTCGTTGCGTTTTGGTGCAGTTTCTAGCGTGTTCTTGGGCGACATTTTTGACCCTTTTTGGCCTGCGGTTTTGGACTTGCACTCCTCCATTTCCCTCCATTGCGTTTTTAATCTACTAAGAAGGTTACTTACTTGTTGAAAACTTTTTGTGTATGCATGTTATTGGTTTTTGTGTATGCATGTTATTGGCTTTTGTGTATGCATATTATTGGCTTTTGCGTATGCATGTTATTGGCTTTTAGGTATGCATGTGTTATTGGCTTTTGAATATGCATGTGATAAAGTTTTATTGTGTTATTATGATTGACATGTTAGATTATAAGTATCAAATCATTGAGTGAAACTTAATTCCCGTTTGAAATTTAATACAAACGATTAGTCTTTTAATCGTTTGTATTAAATTTTGAATTGTCCGATTAGACAGTTTGGAAAAATTATTTTTTCATAATTTGTTGGTTTAAACCCTCCCTTGGTCCTCATTTTTGTATGGAAATCTCAGTTCGATCCTCATTTTTTCATCTGTCTCAATTGGGTAATATTTTTTTGTAAAAATAAGCAGATTTTACCCTAACCATTAACTGGTCTCAAACGGCGTTGAATTAAGGCCACATGGTGCAGAGAGAATGTGCTCATGTGTGTTCCTCATTTACGTGAAAAATGTGAAGGTAAGGGTGTCCTAGGTGTGAGAATTCAAAGTGTTAGCAGAAAAGAAGTTGACCAAGCTCATGTGAGTTCCTTTCTTTTTCTTCTTTTTCCCAAAATTTGAATTGAGTTTCATAACTTTATATTTCAAGCTTTTATACTCTATTTAGTTTTTCATAGTAGTGTGGCAAATCAAAGCTTATAAGTGAAAGATTTTTCTTAGAAAAATATTTTGTTTTTGAAAACTCCATTTGTTTAGATAAAGTTTTTATCTCTTTTTAGAGTTGTTTTAAGTTTGAAAGAGGAGAGAAAATTTTCATAGAAGTCTATGATATACTCGTAAAGGTATGAAAAATCTATCTCCTTCATTTATCATCATCATATTACAACGCTGGCACGTAGTAAAACAATGATAGAGGCCGAAAGCGCCTCTGACCCAAAGACGAGAAACAAAAGTTTCACTAGAAACTTCTTCCCATCAGAACACTGATGAGACTTAGCGTTGTGTGACACACAAAAGAGAGAAGGGACACGTGTTCTCTAGGCCCAACTCCGGCGAGACAGACAGCTGCGCCGACTGGTCAAGGAGCCTAGGGAGAGAAGGCACATCCACAAAAGGTAAGAGAAAACTATCATCTTTTTATTACTTTTGATCGTATTGTCATTTTAAATTACTCCACTTTCTTACAATGGAAAAAGCTGGAATCCTAGTTAAATAGGTTCCGGTGAGAACAAGAATACACAAGGATAATTAATTATTCCTAACAGAAAATAGAAAACACTTAAACAGAAAATCCTAAAACATAAATGGTTGCTCCAAGGAGTAATGATTACAAAATATAAACGCTAATAGCCTCCCTTCAATTTGGATGGTGGATATTCATCAACCCAAGCTTGGGGATGATAGATTTAAAATGAGTACGATGAGGGAATTTGGTGAAGACATCGGGGAGCTGCTCCTCTGAACGAATGGGAAGAAGACATAGAAACTTTGCTTGAATCTTTTCACGTACCATGTGACAATCTAACTCTGTATGCTTGGTCCGCTCATGAAAACTTTGGTTGTGAGCAATGTACCTGGCAGAGTTGTTGTCACATTAGAGAACAATAGTAACAGTAGGTTGAACTTGAAGGTCTTGGAGGAGATAGTGAAGCCACCGCATCTCACAAACGGTGGTAGCAAGAGCACGATACTCTACTTCAGTAGAGGATCTCGAGACCGTGCTCTATTTCTTTGACCTCCATAAAACAAGGGAGGACCCTAGGAAAACACAGTAACCAGTGATTGACCTTCTGGTATTAGGACATGTGGCCCGATCAGAATCGCTGAACCCTTTAATTTGTATGTCACAATTAGCAGCAAAGAAGAGCCCTTCTGAAGGGCTGGATTTGATATATCTAAGGATATGTTGCAAGGTCTGATAATGATGGCTAGTGGGTTCTTACATGAACTGACTTAGTAAATTAACAGTAAAACACAAGTCAGGTCTAGTATTAGTAAGGTAGAAAAGATTCCCTATCAATCTACGATAGACACTGGGTTATCTAGATAGTTTTTCGTTTTGTATAAGGAGTTAGTGTTGCTCAAAAAGGGGGTAGAGCACAGTTTGCTTCCTAGCATTCCTGTTTCCTCAAGGATGTCAAGGGCATACTTTCTTTGACAAAGATGTATCCCCTTTTTGGATCTAGCAACCTTAAATCCTAGAAAGTGTTTGAGTTCTCCCAAATCCTTTATCTGGAATTGATGATGCAAAAGAGTCTTTATGTGAGTGATCTCCCTCATACAGTTTCTTGTCAACACAATATCATCTACATATACAAGTAAAGTTGTAAAATCTGTGGGAGTTTTCTTGATAAAAAGGGAATGGTCAGATTTCAATTGAACATAATTAACAGAAATAAGAAAAGTGGACAATTTGTCAAACCATTGTTTACTAGCCTATTTCAAGCCATATAGAGATTTAGTTAGCTTGTAGACTTGCCCTTTTGTGTTAGTGCTTAAACTAGGGGGGAGATCCATGTAAACATCCTCATTTAGGTCTCCATGTAAGAAAGCATTGTCCACGTTGATGTAGAAACCAACCTCTTGAGGCAGCAAGGGCAAGTAAAAGCCTGACAGAAGTGAGTTTAGCTACAAAAGAAAAAGTATTTAAAAAGTCTATCCCTTCTTGTTGGGTATATCTTTCTACAGTTCCATCAGCTTTGTGTTTAACCTTGTAAACCCATCTACATCCAATGGATATCTTTCCAGGAGGAAGTTGGGTCAAATACTAAGTACCATTATCTTGTAGAGCTTTGATTTCCTTCTGCATGGCTGATAACGGTTGAAAATATCGTTATCTGTGATGTAATTTTAATACTAAATGCACCCTTTTCTGCTTAGAAACTTGCTTGAAATCATGTTTTTCTGTTAAGTTGTGTGAATAAGAGAGTTGAGTTTGAATTTGATAATTTTATGACTAATTCCCTTTGTTTTGATAGAAAATGAGTTAATATGGAAAGCAAGGATAAAGTGATAAGGAGATAGAGCCTAGAAAGGTCCAAAAAAAGCATCAGAAGGAAAGAAGCTCGAGGCTTGGACGCCCCTTTTGGAGGCTTGAGCGTAGGAAGTGTCGCTCACCGCCCGGGCGCCCCAAAGCACTAACAACACGAAGCTTGGGCGTCCTCTGGAAGGCTTAAGCACAGGAAGTGTCACTCACCGCCTGGGCGCCCCTTTTGGGGGCGCTTGAGCGCCGGATGTAGAAGGCTTGGGCGTCCTCTGGAAGGCTTAAGCGTCGGATGTAGAAGGGTTAAGCACCAGCGACTCGAACCTGGGCTTCGTTTCTGTTCTGCTTCTGTTCTATTTAAAGGACCCAAGAGTCCTAGGTTTTGCATCTCTGGCTGGAGCAACATAACAACACACTCTTCTACTCTATGAAGGCAGATCTGGAGACGGGAGCTTCCATCCTCTACTTTTAGGGTTTACTATCTCATGCTTTTCCATTATTCATCTAGTTTCTCCATGTCTATGGGGAACTAAACTCTATTTGTTGTTGGGGAATGATGTAACCTTGTGAATTCTCATGTATTTGAATTGATTTTTAATCATATATGCTTTTTCATTAATTGTTAGAGTAATTCATCTGTGCTTATTACATGCTTTGTTTAACTCATTCATCGCATGATCTATGAATTGCATGAGTGCCGGGAGGTTCCTTACAATTCAAATACTATATTTCCTTTTTTAAGTTGCCACGTATATATAAAAACTAAAACTCATTCACTGATGGCTGACCTGGATATTGTGTCGTTAATGATTTAGACGTCATTAGGAAAAAGGACCAAATTGAACAAAAATTACAAAATTAAAGACTATATTGAACATTCAAAAAAAAAATGAGTCACATATTGAACAAAATTGACGAATATAGAGACAAAAAATGATATTAAATCTAAAATTTAAATCTAAAACCTCATGCAAACATTTAAATTAAAAAAATTAAGAACTATATTAAACATCCGAAAAAAAATAGGAGACTAAAAATGATATTAAGCCTAAAATTTAAATCTAAAACCTCATGCAAGCATTTAAACAGAAAACCAATGTTTGAAATTTTCAATAAAAAAAACATGTTTATATTAATATAAGTGTCATAAACAAGAGTAGAAAATTGTTGCGATGATGGGAGATGAAATTATTGTAATGTTTGAATGAGACAGTGAGGTTTTGATTAAAAAACTGAGTAAAGAATAAGACGTTTAACATAACATCATATATATGCTTCCTAACAACCATGAGGATAAGAATGGCGTTGGGACCAACTGCCAATATCCTTCAATCTCTTCGTAATACAGTTTATTCTTATATTATAAATTAGAAGGCCAAAATATGTCTCTAAAAGTAAATATTTTGCATTGTTTATGTCTTGAAAATGGAATTTTTCTTTTAGATTTTATCATATATATAACTTATTAACGAGAGTTTGTGAAAACCCACCACATGCATCTGCCCATTTGGTATAATACACATCATTTCTAATTTTAATTTTTCTCTCTTCATTTCTTCATCCAATACCATGCCGATAATAATGCATTTCCCTTCCTATATAATGTACTGTGTTAAGTTAACTATTTCAATGCTTTGAACTCCCTTTTCTTTGAAAGTTCTTGTTGCATTTAGTCTTTGCAATACAGAATAACATCATTCTACCTACAATTACGTAACTCTTTGAAATTTTTTACTTTTTTTGGTAATATTAATGTTACGTACAGAAATTTTAGTTTTATGAGGTTTGAAGTTACTGGTCAATCATATGGATGACACAATAATTAATTGCACGTTCATTTGCGGGCTTGGCAACAATAACGACATAAACAATGCCAGAGGATATTGCAATTGCATTATTGGTATGGAATTGATTTTGTTAACATTCTCAAATATGATTGTTCATTTTTTCCAACGTGGAGAATCACCAAAGTATGATAAAATTATGCCTAACTTTTTAAGTAAAAGGTAAATTATAATAGAAATTGCAATAGAAGAATGCCTGACTTAATTACAGACCCATTTCAGTAATAGATTGATATTTGTCTCATTGCAATAATCATTCTGTGGGATCCACCTATTGTTTGCTGAATCCTCATAGATCAAAGTAATAGACATGTTGAGCCAAAACCATTCAAATTTCCTTCTTCTCATCTTGTTTTTCTTTTAACATTTTCACACTACATACATGTAATGATCACTCGTTTCCATTACTTTGTCATAGCAAATATACATAGATAAATGCTAACCAGTCATATAAAGAGTAACGGTTAAGTAATTAAAAAGAAATTAAAAAAATTTAATGAGATGTGGGATGAAAAAGAGCAACACTCCCTAAGGAATCAATGCACTTTCATATGATTCCCAGTTTAAGACACACGTGTAATATAACATCATTATTCCCACCTTAAGACACAAATGTAATATAACGTTATTAAATCAAAAGATATTATCTATTTGAAATCTAATTATAAATATGTCGAGATATAGTATCTTATTAGATATTGTTTATCTTGAATCTTACACTCATTTACGATATTGTTTTTAAAAAAATTCTAAAAAGTTGAAAAAGAAATATGGATTTGACATATCCTTAACCTCATTAGCTCTCCTAAATAATATAAGATTACATGTATATAGAAACACTTTGGAAAAGAATTCCATGACACATGTTGCTCACATGTTGCTCAAGTGAGCAGCATGTGAAAATGTCTGTCAAACTCAATAGCTTATCCTGCATTGAACAAATAATCTCATTTGGGAAAATGGTGGATATGTTCATTTTTTTCATACAGTGATTGAGCTTTTCTGTATGTGAATGAATGTGACTGTGACTGTGACTATTAATTTTATGGTGCTTCTCTTGCTTGATAGATGAATATTTGGGGGCATATATAAATATAGTATGTAAAATGACAAATTTTGCAGTGGAAAAATTATGGATCTCATTTTCGTATGTGCTAAAAATGCAGTATGTATTGAAATCCAAACCTATTTCTTTGTTCCCAATTCAAATAAAACCAATAATACATCTATCTTGGACAATATTTTGTTTTGTTTGGTTAAAGTACTTTATAGGGAACATGGAAAAAGAGACATAAGATTTGAGTCCCTACATGTATATTGCTAATGAATAGAATGATGAGCTTAATAACCATTTAGCTGATCCTAAAGAAATTATTGACATCAGTTACCATAACCAGTAACCTTCCATCTCAGCACACTCCTTTTGAAAGATTTTTGTTCAATTGCTTCATTCTTGAAAACACAAAGTCATTCATGTTATTGATTCCTACATCACTTCCTTTTACACGTCATTAGATCATATACTTCCATTCTTCTCTACCTTCACATCCCACCCTCATTATTCTTCATAACTGCACCCTCCTCAAATCACACAGGCCATCTTCATCATCTCCACCAAATATTTTAGGGTATCTTTTTTCTTACACCTTCCTAATTTCAACATGCACTCTTAAAAATTTTGTATTTTAGAATACAATTTTTTATATTATGAATTATACATTTCAGACTACAAAATAAAATACAAATTATATTTTGAACTATATAATACAAAATAAAAAATATATTTTAAATTATAAAATATAAAATTTATATTTTAGATTGCATAATTCATAATATAAAAATGTATAGAAATGCAAGGTAAAATTATGGAGGTGCAAAAAAAAGTTGTCACCTTTAGTAATTGGTGGCCTTTTAAGCATGGCTTCCATTAGCTAGGTTGTTCGATCATGCACCTCCAAACATTTTATGTTGTATTTCCAATTTCCAAAAATGGTTTTAAGGGTTACATTTTTTTTTTGAATTTTAAAATTTGCTGAAGGATTTTTTTTTCATTAAATTTCAAAATTCAATAAAAAAATTTTTGAAAGACTTATCAAATTTTGAGATCACATGAAGAAAATAAAAAATCTTTCATCAGATTTCGAAATCTGATAAAGAAAAAATTCTCCGTCGAATTTCGAAATCTGATGAAGTACAAAAAGTAGGATGTAAGGTTTTTTGAATTATAGAGGGTGATTTTGAATTTTTTTTAAAATTTTGGAGGTGTAAAGTGAAATGATTGGAGGTACAAGATGAAACAACCCTTCCATTAATGTCTTAGCCCACAAGCTCATCTTGAACCCAAGGTTAACCAACCCAATGACACAAAACTCACCTTAGACTATTTCATCCTACACCTCCAATGATTTCATTCTACACCTCCAATTTTCAAAAATAACCTTACATTTTTCTTCATCGAATTTCGAAATCCGATGAAGGATTTTTTCTTCATCGAATTTTGAAAGTGGATGAAAGATTTTTCAAAGACTTCATCGAATTTTGAAATCTGATAAATAAAATGAAAATGATTGGAAGTACATAATGAAACAATCACACCTTAAGAGCAAAATTGAGAAGTTGTTCATCTTATACCAAGCTACAAATGGACCTAGTCGCTAATTTACAAAAGTGATGTATTTTTTTTATTAACTCATTAAAATGTTTAAATTTTAAAATGTTTATTAAGAAAATTGTTGATAATGTTATCTTTATTGAAAACTTTATACCGGATCACTCCGTCGTATCATTGTCAATAACTTTAACTTATTGAAGTTATTTTCTATTACCTCAACAGTTTACTTGTTTGAAAAAAGGACTCCAAGAGACGTTATTAGTAATGGACGGTATTTCTAAGGTGGATAATGGCTCAACATGTAAAACAAACTTTGTTGGTTGATAATTAGTGGATGTGGTTGATTATACTCTTCTTTTTCTACCACTAGTTATGATGTTATAAGACAAATAAATAAAGATATATATATATATATATATATATATATATATATATATATATATATATATATATATATATTCTTTAATTATATATGAAATGTGAAAATATGGAATTCAATAATCGGAAATGTAAGAAAGATTACATACCAACAACAAAAAAAGGGAGAAGTTGAACATTACTTTTTTTAGATAGTAATTTCATTATTAATTTATTGTTGGACTAGGAAAAATACATCTCTTCATTCCCTTACTCATTCTTTAAATCCAAAATAATACATTATTATATTGTTCAATTATTTTATGATTATATTTGTTATGCATATCTTAACATTTTAATATTATAAATTTATATAAATTATGTTAATTTATATTTATATATTACTAATGTTGTAGATATTATAGTTATGATTAAACGAAAATTCATAAATATTTTCCCCACATATAGATGTTGAACTTATTCTTGAAAAGAAAAAAATGTTTTAAGAGGTAATTTGATTAAGTGGATATAAAGAGACAAGTAAATATATGCAAAATTTTCAAATTGAAGAGAAAATTTAACACATGTTAACTCAAAGGATAAAAGTAAAATGAATACAAAATTATAGTGGATTGTTCATGAAACTCTATCAACATTTCATAACATAACTATTAAGCTACTTAACAATTATGCTCTTCTTATTATAAAAGGTTATAAAAGAATTTAGAGTATCTTTTCTTTTTGTATATTATTTGAAAGAATAAAATGACATCTAAAAAGACGGGATCTAGTCTTTATCCTCATCTGACTCTTCAAAATGCGAAAAAGAAAAAATTAAATTATGGGATATTACAATAAATATCTTTTCATCACATGACAATGAAAATTTTGAAATTAACTTATTTCTTGATAAACCAAACTTAAAAGTTATATTTTTCAACAATGAATTTGAAAGTCATAACATTATAGTTTACTGAGCAATTTTCTTTGTAAATATTATTTTTAATTTTTAAATTGTGAAGTATAATTATTACAATTTAATAGATTTATAATTATGTATATATTTCACGTTCTCTATATTTTTTTAATTTGTCTATGTCGTTTTTGTGTTTGGACTTGATAGGATAAAATTGCTCGTGTTGGACGTCAGCATGTTCATGACGTGCATAACAGAGATCCTTGAGTGGAAGAAACGTGACTGAGGAACAAAGCTTGTGGAGCATGGAATCTAGCTCGTGTGCGGTTGGTGGATGGAGTTGCAAGTCTTGTTGAAGTTGGAGCTTTCCCATGATGGAGTTTCAAATATATGCAATAAAATGTGATACAAGACAATTCACAAGGATGAAGACTATAATGACCTTGACTAATCTCCATGTTTCATTACGTGTTTTGACAGTCATAGTAATATTGGTAATGAAATGAAAACATGTAAACAATGTAAAGATTAAGATGTAATGTCTCGCACTGCCACTTCCTTATGAACTACAGTTAACAATATTGGTAAAAGGCTTAGAATAAATAAAAACATAACAGATTTTCTGTTAATACTCAGTGCATTTTAAATATTAGAAGAAAAAAGTTAGTTAGATATTGATTTTATTAAGCAGGTAAAATTAATCTTGCTCTTAGGAATAGAATTTGCGTAGTCTGGGCATGTAGAATCAGATTTGTTCTCATACGATGATCATAGAAAACAAGATCCCTTTGGCTTGCTTATTATACTTCACAGATCTAACATTGGCCTCAAACTCTAACTTTAGAGCCTATAGCTTGAGGTAACTACACTCTTCTACTTTCCATTACTCACAACCTATTGCAGAAACAAAAGGGTAAGAGGATATCACAATTAAAATTGCTGTTAGAAACGAAACATAATCATTAGAGGATGAGAGGGATAGACATCATAATAAGCATAGGCCAAGTAGAGAAAATAAGTCTCTGGAAGTAAAATATTGATTGATAAAAGATGATAAAAAGAATTACACATTACTCATATTTGCATAGCAAACGATTTTTGTATCATTGGTAGGACCATATAGAAAATCTTTTCTAGGTGATCCTTTAATATACTTCAGTATGCGAACAATTGCATCCCAATGGTCTTCACATGGGGAGTTTAGGAATTGACTCACCATGCTAACTGCGAAAGAAATGTCAGGATGCGTAACAGTAAGATAGTTTAATTTACCAACTAATCTTCTGTACCGTTCAGGATCTGAGAAAGACTCCCCCTGATTTGGTAGGAGTTTGATGTTAGGATCTATAGGTGTCTCAACAGATTTAGAGTTCATTAACCTTGTTTCCTCCAAGATGTCTAACGCATACTTCCTCTGAGATATGACAATACCAGTGTTGGATTGTGCTACTTCAATACCCAAAAAGTACCGGAGTTTGCCAAGATCTTTGGTTTGAAAATGACAAAGGTGTTGTTTCATCTTAGAGATGCCAAAATAGTCGCTTCCTGTGAGAGCAATGTCATCAACATATACTATTAAGTAGATACATCCAGCACTTGAGTTGCGATAAAACACTGAATGATCCGCTTCACTGCGAGGCATACCAAATTGTTGAACAACACAGCTGAATTTACCAAACCAGGCCCGAGGAGACTGTTTTAGGCCATATAAGGATTTGCGAAGACGACATACCAATCCAAATGACTCCCCCTGAGCAACAAAGCCGGGCAG
This sequence comes from Vigna umbellata, assembly GCF_029865625.1. Lineage (NCBI taxonomy): Eukaryota > Viridiplantae > Streptophyta > Magnoliopsida > Fabales > Fabaceae > Vigna > Vigna umbellata. Next base: position 55,221,065 of record NC_142165.1, on the reverse strand, counting down.
TTGCTCCATATAAATTTCTTCATGCAAATCACCATTAATGAAAGCATTTTTGACATCAAGTTGGTAAAGAGGCCATTGTCGAAGAGCGGCCATGGTAATGAATAGGCGAACAAAGGTCATTTTTGCCACTGGAGAAAAAGTATCACCATAATCCAAACCAAAAATCTATGTGTAGCCTTTGGCAACTAGTCGAGCTTTCAGACGATCAATTGTGCCATCAGGGCCAACCTTGATAGCATACACCCACCTGCAACCAACAACAGACTTTTCAGATGGTAATTGGACAAGCTCCCAAGTTCCACTTTTTTGTAAAGCACTTAATTCATCCAGTATGGCTTGACGCCAACCAGGATGAGTTAAGGCATCACCTACAGACTTGGGAATTGACATAGAAGAAATGGATGAGAGCCATGTGTAAAAAGATGGAGATAATCTGTGGTAACTAAGAATAGTATAATGGGGGAAGGGTTACAGGTAGAGCGTATACCTTTACGAAGGGCAATAGGCAGGTCATACTCATTTGCTGGAGCCGGAGAGACACAGGAGGTGACACTGGAAGTGAGTCATGAGGGAGACGATTGCGGTGACTATAAACCCGAAGAGGTGATGGTGAAGGACAATCCTGTGGTGAATGAGAGTATAAAGAAGGAGGAGGCAAAATGGGTGGAGCATCACAAGGAGGATCACAGAAAATAGGAATATCAACAGTAGCAGGTGGAGGTACAAAACTAGAAGACAGATGTGAAAAGTAAAAAGAAGATTCATCAAAAGTGACATCAGCAGAGATAAAATGACGATTGAGGGAAGGGGAAAAACACATATAGCCCTTTTGTGACCGTGAAAATCCTAAGAAGACACATTTGTAAGATCTAGGAGATAACTTATCAAGACCAGGACTAAAATCATGAACAAAACATGTAGACCCAAAAACTCTAAGAGGTAAGGGATGTAGAGGGTCCTAAGGAAATAAGATAGAATGAGGGATTTTGTTATGTAGGATTGAAGATGGCATGCAGTTTATAAGATAACATGTAGTGAGAACTGCATCACCCCAAAAGCGTGAGGATACTTGACCATGAATTAGAAGTGTACGAGTTGTTTCAATAAGGTGTCTATTATTGTGCTCAGCCACCCCATTTTGTTGAGGGGTATAAGCACATGAGTTCTGGTGAAGAATGCCATGAGAAGGCATAAAATGTTTAAACGGTTGAGAAAGATATTCACGGCCATTATCACTACGTAAAGTTCGAATAGAAACCCCAAACTGTGTTTTTATTTCATTGAAAAATGATAGGAGAATAGGAAACAACTTAGAACGATTTTTCATTAAAAACAACCAAGTACATCTAGAATAGTCATCAATAAAGGTAACAAAATATTGAAAACCTAAAGTGGACTTAACACGACTAGGTCCCCAAATATCATAATGAACCAATGAAAGGGGGGACGACGCTCGTTATGAGACACTACGAGGAAAGGAACTACTAGTATGCTTCCCTAATTGACAAGACTCACACGACAAACTTGATAATTTCGACAACCTCGGAACAAGTTGTAGTAGTTTGGCAAGACTATGATGACCTAACTGAGCATGAAGAAAAGATGGTGACTCCATGATTACGCCAACATGTGGAGAAGGGCGGAGATGATATAGGCCATGAGACTCACATCCTGTGTCAATCATGTGTTTCGAACTTTGGTCCTGCAACCAAACAGAATCTTTGGTAAATGAAATAACACAATTAAGGACACGAGTTAGACGACTTATGGACAATAAGTTGAAGGGAGACCCAGGGACATAAGTACATGATCAATAGATATAGACAGAAAAATATGAACAGTACCAACACCATGAGATGAGACTCTAGACCCATCAGCCATTGTTACCGAGGGTAAATTATCCGCACATGATAAGGAAGAAAACAAGGACTTGTTACCAGTGATATGATGGCGGCGCCTAAGTCAAGGACCCAAGGTCCGAGGAAGTGAAAGTGAGTCAGACCAACAAAAATGAGTCAAACCATATTAGAAGTGGACTTTTTAAGCCTAACCCAACCTCACAAACCGGCTTGTAAAATGAGGTTTGCACCTCACTTATATATTATAAATTGGTCTTATCTTTAGTTGATGTGAGACTTCCAACGCACCCCCTTCACGCCGATATATATACATGTCGTGAGTGATAGTAGAAATTAATGGGTGGTCCAATAACGGCCCGACAACGGGTGGAATAGAAATGCCCAAGAAACAACAAATATCGTTAGGATAGGCTCCAACTATGGCTCTGATACCATGTGAGAAATAGAAAAGATTAGGAGAAATCTCCTTCATGTATTTTGCATACACAGGATAGTTTATTTATAATGTAAAATATGGGCCAAGGCCCTTAACATAGAATGGACTGAGCCCAATTAATATAAATACACATCTTAACATCTAACACTATCCTCCATGTAATTGACTCCCAATCCCAAGCTTTCTGATATTCCTCCCTAGTGGTTCCTTTCCCAGTTTTCAGGTTCTTCTTACTCTGCTAATGCTTCCCTTAACAGCAAAAACATTCCAAATTTAGCATACAGAATATCTTAGAGCATTTAACATCACCAACAGTTATCTAACTAACACAGATTTGAAGTATATGCTTATCATGCTTTATGATTTCTTTATAAATACCTAAATATGTATCTTGGACTTATCGTATCTTACATTTAGCATGCAACATCTATGTAGCATATCTTCTGGGTCTGTCACTATCTCATCATCTGAATTGGCGGTGTAAGTGTACGAAGGTGGGAGGGAAGTGAGTTGTGGTGATTCAGGGAGTGCTTTCACACTTGTGAAACTTTTTCTGTTATTGGATTGTACTTGGCCAACCTCAGAAGATGTTGTAGCCATTATAGAAGCTAAATCAGTGAAAATGAGCAGAGAGTTGGCACTTCAAGTTGAAGGAGATAGGGTTAAACTCTTATATTACTCGGTTCATAGCTATATGAAACGTGTCAAATGTTAAGTTAGCCACCATTCATGTCAGCTAGAATCTCATCATGGATAGCTGAAATTCAGAGATTTTCTTGATGTAGTTCGTGACAAAAATTCCAATCAAGATATGTTGGATTGCAGAGGAAACAAACCAATTGCGTCAGCCGCTGGGACTGAAAGAGGTTATTGGATACATCTTAATCTGCAGCTTTATGGCACCAATAGAAAAATATTTCAACCAAATAAGTTTAACCAACGCAAAGAGGAATAAAAAATAGCAAAAATATTACAATCCTCAAATTTCCCAACTGAAGCCTGTTAGTTAAACATAAGGTGATCCAATAAACAAAGGCATACTAAGATACCCCTATAAGATTTTAGTCTAAAACCAAATTTCATCTAGGAGATCCTAGAAGAATCCTAGTCCCAATTCAACCAAAACCAGAGGATACAATGTCTTATATAGCAAGAAGAATTAAATACATGTTGACAACGTATGAGAATAGAAACACTATCAAAGTTGTCTAACTAATCCTACCCATAATCAGGATTTCAATTTTATGAAAAATCTAGATATTTTTAAAGTTATGTTGTTGTATGGAAGACCCAAAAGCTCCTTAATATGCATGACTTACCTTCTAACCCTCGAGGATCTCCATAAGGTAGTATGCACTTTTGGCTGGATATATATGCTTCTAAAGTGACTTACGGTATATATTTGCAAATCACTTCCCAAAAGAGAAAAATTGACCAAGACAAAAGTAACTTAGATTAGTACTTGTCAAAAACTAGATGCACACTGAAGTTAAATGTCAATAGATTTAATTTGCAGGTTCAAACACTGACAGCAGAAGAGTTTCACCTTATCAGGTATAGTTGCTCCCAAAAACCCTTTTCTACCCCTCACTTGCATAAGAATAGAATGAATGAACAGAAGATTGGAGATCCAATCTCTGAGAAAGATTGCACAGATTTTATGTTTGATAGAAGCATCTCAACATTATGAAATAAAAAAAAAAAAATTGTGTAAGCGAACAGTTAAGGAAATTGTGTGATCATGTTGAGGGTATAATTGAACAAATATATATTAAGATGGAGATCCAACTATTTTTAATTTTATTGATGTGTATAGGATATCAATCCATAATAACAAGACAACTTTTGATGCCATGTAACCAAAACAGCAAACATAAAGTGGTTCCTCACAATGTTCTTATCCAACAGACAAGAAACATTACAATGGAGAACCCCATCCGCCGCCACCAGGAGTCAAAATTTGAAGAACTTCACCTGGAAGCACCTCAACTGTATTCTTACCACCAAGATAAATCTTTCGTTTATCTTTCTTTATAAGGTAGTTAGCTCCACGAGCACCATCTTTCCCTCCCTTGAGCCCTCTTGGTGCATGGACACGCCTCTCAGAAAGAATGCTAACAATAACTGGGCGCCTAAACTCTATTTCTCTAAGTAGACCATCGCCACCTTTATGAAACCCATCTCCACCACTGTTTTCTCTAAGTCCAAACTTGTGCAGAATCACTGGATATCTTTGCTCAAATATCTCAGGATCAGTCATTCTTGTATTTGTCATGTGGCACTGTACCCCACTGGTCCCATCCCAAGTAGGACCAGCTCCACTTCCACCTCCAATGGTTTCATAGTAACCAAAGGTATCATCTCCAAATGTAAAATTATTCATACATCCCTGTGAACAAGCAGAGGCTTGAAATGCAGTGAATATAACGTCAGTTATCCTCTGTGATGTAAGGACATTACCCCCTACTACAGCAGCAGTATCACTAGGAGAGAGAAATGAGCCCTCTGGGATAAGAATCTTCACTGGAGCCAAGCAACCTTGATTGAGAGGAATATCAACATTCACTAAACAGCGAACACAGTATATGACAGCTGCAGCTGTTACAGCTTCTGGCGCATTCCAGTTACCATAAACTTCAGCACTTGTCCCAGCAAAATCAAAAACTGCTTCTCCTTTATTAGAGTCAATACTCAGTTTCAAATGAATAATGGATCCATCATCCATGTAGTCCTCTTCTTCAATAGTTGCAAATTCATTTGACTTGGATGAAATGCTATGACCAACAGACTTCAACATCTCTCTTACCGCTGCTTCTGCATTCACCTGTACGTAATTCATGTAAGCCTGAACAGTTTCCAGACCATACTGCACAATGAGCTCTTGAACTAGAGTAATTCCTCTTTGATTTGCTGCTACCTGTGCTCGAAGATCTGATAAGTTATCTTGAATTCTGCGAGATCCTGGAATCTTATTTCCCTGACCATCAGAACTTGGAAACTGCAGAAGTTTAATGATCCCCTCTTCTTGAAAGACGCCCTTTTCCACAAGCTTAAATGCCTTAATGGCCGCTCCTTCCTCTAATATGGACTTTGAAAATGGAGGCATGCTTCCAGGAGTAGTACCCCCAATCTCTGCATGATGCCCTCTATTTGCCACAAAAAATACCACGTTCCCATTGAAGAAAACAGGTGTAATAACAGTTATATCAGGAAGATGGCTACCTCCGGCTGATGGATGGTTAGTAACCAAAACATCTCCTTCACTTAGATTCTCACCCCAGTAACTGAGCTGCCACCGAACTGTACTAGACATAGCACCTAGATGGACAGGAACATGAGGCGCATTTGCAACTAGGCCCCCACTAGGGTCAAAAAGAGCACAGGAAAAATCAAGTCGTTCTTTGATATTTGTTGAAATGGAAGTTCTTTGTAGTGTCCTTCCCATCTGCTCAGCTATACCCATAAATCTGTGATTGAAGATGGAGAGCTGTACAACATCCGCAACTTTATCTGATATTTTAATACTGGTCAAAGGAGATTCTATTTCAATCCTGATGTTTCCATATTTGGTTATGGTTGCTCTACAGTTGGGCTCTACAATCACAGTACTATTGCCATTCATGATGATTGCTGGGCCAGACATCATGTGCCCATAACCCAACTTATCAAGCTTATAGAGAGGTGTTTCCTGCCAACCATTCCCAAAGTAAACCTTATAGTAGCCTTCGACTATAGGACTGCCAGATGCAGGCTCTATAGCCTGGGGCCTCAATATATTGGTAACTCCTATACCACGAACTCTAACATCACATATCACAATGTTTCTGTTCTGGAGTTTAAAACCGTACTCCTGCTGAAACAATCCCACAAACTCAGTGGCATAATCATATAATTGTCCATCTTCAGCTATTTGTCTTTTGACCATGATGGCAGTGTCTGTACCTTCATATCTCAAGTTTAAGTACGTCTCTGTTGAAATATTTTCCTCTTTAAATGCTTGATTTTGCAACTTCTGCTTTACCTGTCTTAGTAAAACAGCTTCTCGTTGTGAGACCTCAATAATAGATTCAGCTCCATATACTGCAGAATAAGGCTCCTGTGCCTCTTCTACAACATTTGCCAATCCCATTCCATATGCACTTAAGATCCCACACAATTTGTGAATAAGCACTTCTTTCATACCTAATGACCTTGCAATAGCACAAGCATGCTGAGGTCCAGCACCTCCAAAGCATGCAAGTGAATGGTTCTTTGTCTCATGTCCCTTCATTTCAGTCAACTGCCTTATTGGACGACACATTGTCTCATTGGCAACATCCACAAACCCAAGTGCAATGTCTTCTACCGACATGTCTTTTGAAGATGGATCCTGTTTTCTTCGATGAGCATTAATTTGTCTAGCAAGCTCCTCAAATTTTCCCTTGCTGGACTCGATGTCAAGAGGCTGATCTTCATTTGGCCCAAATATAGAAGGGAAATAATCAGGAATAACATATCCCAGAATTAGGTTGGCATCAGTAATTGCCAACTCTCCACCTTTCCGATAACATACAGGACCAGGGTGTGCTCCAACCGATTCGGGTCCAACTTGGAAGGCACCAAATTGGAACTTCAACTTTGAACCACCGCCAGCAGCTACAGTGTTTATATCCAGCTGAGGTGCTTGAATGATGGCACCAGCAATTTGGGTTTCTAGCACTTGCTCATAGCTACCCGCATATCGACTCACATCTGTAGATGTTCCTCCCATATCAAACCCAATTAATGGCTTATCCGTTTCAAGCCCAAAAAGAGTTTGTGAGTAACCAACAACTCCTCCTGCAGGGCCAGACAAAATTGCTTTGTGCCCTGAGAAGGAACTCTCAGGAGCAAGTCCTCCATCTGATTGCATAAATAAAACATTCAACTTTCCAATTCCCTCATCAAATTTGGAGATGAATCCTGACAGATATTCTTTAATAACTGGGGTCAGATAAGCATCTACACTAGCTGTTAGACCACGAGGAACAGCACGAACCATGGGACTCAAAGCAGATGATATAGAAACATGTCTGAATCCCAGACTCAAAGCTAACTTCTCAACCTGTTGTTCATGTTGTGGATAAGTGTATGAATGCATTAGAACAACAGCCAAACAGCTAATTCCTTTCTCCAATAACCTTTTCAGTATAGGCTTCAGCACTTCTTCATTAAGAGGCTTCACAATCCTGACAAGCTCACCTGAAATTCCTTTAACCAGTAATGAAGAAGCACCCTGATTTTCTTCTTCCTCAGACTGAACAAGCTGAACTCTCTCTTCAACCTCTACAACTTCTTCATAGACATTTGAAGGCTTTGACACGGTCAAATCAAATATGCTGGGGCGAGCCTGGTTCCCAATCTGAAGCAAATCACGAAAGCCTTGAGTCACACACACAGCAATCCTTTCTCCCTTACGCTCCAAAAGTGCATTTGTTGCTACAGTTGTACCCATCCTTATCCACTCAATCTTGTCAGTGGGTATCTTGGAGTTGCGTGGAATTTTCTCACCAACGAATTCTTCGAGGATCCTCCTTATCCCTTCCACCGGTGCATCATCATAGTTCAGAGGGTCAACTGACAGAAGCTTCAAAACTTGGCCATCAGACCGACCCGGGATTTCTGCATACACATCAGTAAATGTGCCCCCTCTGTCTATACAAAACCTCAACTTCCCTTCACTAACACTCCCCATCCTATTGGACCACAATTATAAGCCCCTGCAAAGTCAAATGGATTGAAATCCAATCACCATAGTATCTATTAAATAACATAAATTACGTATAATATACCCACCAAAGAATTACATTTTCCTATAAAGTTTAGAAACATCAGATATTCACTTTCCTTGAAACTGCATGAATCCACCAAACAATATCAGAAAAATCATTGGCTAATTTGGTATTTTTTTTTTCTGTAATGTCGTGTTAATAAATGAACTTATACAGGCCCAGTTTAGCATTTAGCTGTCAGAACCATTAAAAACGCACCCAAACCCCTCTGAACGGACGCCAGGTGTCAAGCTGAGGGGAGTCAGAAATCAGATAATGGAATGCAGGTGTCAGCAGAGGAGCGGACGTTCGTTTTAAACAAAACTGATTTTTCTGAAATTCACGTCACACTCTCTACATGCACTCTTCTTCCTCAAACTCTGATAATTTCCATTTCCCCTCCTTCTCACTAAAAGCTCTCCCTTCTCTCTACCAAAACTCACCATTTCTCTACTCCGATCTCCGTTCAGGCACCGTAGAAGCACTCCCGGCGTCCAGAGCTTCATTTTGAACCGAACAGTTTCGAGTTCTGAACTGGTAAGTTTCCTTGTTTTTAGCCGTTCGTTCTCCGGTACATGCAAACCAAGTTCTGGTTGCAGGATGTCGTCTTGTCTGAGCCATTGTTGGTTTTTCTGTTGTTTGGTTTAGTTTGAAGAGTTGTTGAGCGTCGAGAGTAGAAGAAATTGTAGTCAGGCGAATCGTATCCTGTCTAGGACGTTCGTTCATGCTCAAGAGGTAAGGGAAGCTTATTAATTTAATTGGTATGATTATGTGTTGCATGAACGTTCATTGACTTGATTGGATATGAAAAATGATTGTGCTATGTTATGATGTATGAAATATATGAAATTTCTATGTTTGAAGGGTATGAAATATGAAAATTGATTATGATATGAATGTATAAAGTTATGAAACTATAGGTTAAGAGATGAGTTGAAATATAAAGAATTCTGGTATGAAATTTCCCTATGAAAGGGTGTGTTCGTCACTGAACGGTCATTGACCGTTCGGTATTTTTAGTAATCTTGGTTAGAATTGGATTCTTTCATTTGGAAAGAATCCTAGTTGAGGACGAGCATCTTCAGGTGGTAATGATATGCTTGAGCGTTCGGCCAAGCGTAGTTGCATCTGAATATTCGGTGATAAACTTAAATTTTTTTTTATATGTATTTGTATATTTTAGTTATTCTTAAATAAAAATCCAATAGTATATTATTATAATTATTAAGTTTTCTATTATAAGTTTAGTAGTGCTCGGTCTCATACCAAGCGCTCGTAATGAGTAGTGCTCGGTCTTATACCAAGTGCTTGTACTCGTTTATGGTATGATCTATCTTGATGAAAATAGCGTTCGTCCAATTTAAATAGAACTTCCCTCTACCGTGTTCGGTCATTGACTGCCATTAGGTTTCTTTATGTGAATTCTTCTAAGTATGGTTCTTTAAACGTCTTGACGTGTCTACATTCATTGGTTCCGGCCTAGAGCCTTAGTACTTAGCATGTTCTTGAGGTGTTTGGTTTGAGCTCACGAGAGTCAGTTCATTTAACTGACTCATATTGTAAGTAACGTTCGTTCTAGTCGTTCTTGTAACATTTAGTTGTGCTTGGTTTCTTTCTCAACCTGACAGTAACCCTCTCGGTCTTATTCTATTCTGGACGTGAGACTTCTCTGTTTCGTTCCTAGTGTTGTTCTCTTTCTGAGTGAGGATTGAACGTTCGGTATTGGGTGTCCTTAAGAATCCTTGAACAAAGGTGGAATTTAACTGATTGATAATGAAAGATGAATTTGAGAAGAGTAATAACGAAAGATGAAGAAAATATGAGATGAATGAAATGTTGTGGATTGAACGAGCGTTCCAAGGAGGAACGACTCATGGATGATTATTGAATTTGTAAAGTATGACTGTGGGCATGCTAAGCTGGCGGTTCATCCTGATGTTCCGTGAGTACTCGTCCTCACGTAGAGGAGGGTAGGTCATGTGTGGGAACGGTAGGAGGTCCTAGTCTTTAGGGGTACTTTGGACAGATAGGACTAACCTCGGGTGGCAGCTGTTGAGGGCATCCCAGTTACTACATCACCCGGGTGCACGAACGCCTGTAGCAACGCAGATTTCATATAGTCCGGACAGTCAGTCTAGTATTCGGCTTTGTATGAAACGTATGACTAAATTTATCTTGTGTGTTGATGATATGAATTGTATGATTGTAACTGAATTAAATTACATAAGCTTACCCTGTGTTTTCTTGTCCTGTCTTGTTTGGTATGTCCGTCTTTGTCATTGCAATGATCATCCGTGTGGATGTGAGCAGAAGGAGACGAGCTGCTGGAAGAGGCGCTAGAAGAAGAAAATTTGGTCGAGGTAGAAGTGAAGACTGAGTAGGACGTTCAGTCATTAGTGTAGTCTACTGTAAGTTGGTCGTTCGATCACCTTCCCTTTTGATTTATTTTGACCGTTCGGTATAGGCTTTTGTAAACCGTTCGGTCAGACTTTTTAAACCTGTTCAGTTTAAGGTTTGTAACTCTTTTGTAAGGCTGTTCGGCCGTAAACGTACGTCCGGTTTTATTTTAGTATAAAGACTGATCTGAATTATTAATTAATGTGATTATTCTATTATATAGTTTTTGACTGTATTTTTGGGATGTTACATTAGAGCTAATTGACTAGTCCATTAATTTAAAAATGAAGTCAGTTTATGCAACCACCAGATTTACTAATCCTATTCCAGAAAATGAAATTTAAAAAGGATAAGCATAGACGCAAAATGCAACCTCTGTCACAGAGAATGCTACACACAGTGCACAATAACACAATTCATATAGACACACAGGACAATAACACAATCAGAAAATCAGTAGAACCGAAATCAATCAGAACAATCAGAAAACACAATCAGGGAAATCAGGGCAAAATCAAGGGATTGCACAGCGAACCTGTTCGTGGTGGCTTCGCTACTGTCAGAACCGCCACTGCTGTGGGAACCGGCGCCGCTCTCCCTCGCGGCGCCGCTCTCCCTCGCGTCGCGTGGTGCGTGGTGTCGCGCGCCTCCTCTCTCAATCTCGCGTGGTGATGGTCTGTTTCTGTGCGGTGGTGGACAGTGCTCACGGTTTCAGTGCGATGGTGGTGGCTCGCAAGCGTTTCGTCGTGGGCGCCCAAAACCCTGTATGACGACTGTGTGTACCCAAATTAGCACGTAGGACAGAGAAAAACAGCCAATCAAATAGACAAGTAAATGTCTGGACTCGTCGGATGGAAATGGATAACTGGGAAATGTTAAATAAATAAATTAACTAAAATAAATAATTGTGATTGAATTTGAAGTTAAAATTTTATAAATATTTTATTCACAATTTTTATTTTAATAATTATAAATTTTTAAGTATATTTTAAATTTTATTTTTAATATGATATTATTTTGTTAGAATTTAATAATAATTTGCCATTATACTTTACAGGTACACTTGCTCATCACACGACGACCTATTTCATTCATTCACACAAAAACCTTCAAACCCTCACCTTGTTGAGACTCAGAGACTATCTTTATAAATTATTTTATGAAACAGAAAAATGTTCCCCTGATCTCTCATTCGCTTTGGCCTGGGCCTGCTTTCTATCAGTATGCAATGAAGAATGTGAGACAAGACAATTCACGAGGATGAAGACTGATATGAACTTCATTAGGATAAGCTTTTCAAGGCTTAATCTCCATGTTTCATTACGTGTTTTGATAGTCATAGTAATACTCTGCATTTTAAATATAAAAAGAAAAAACTAGTAAGATTTTTATTTTATTCAGCAGGTAAAATTAATCTTGCTCTTAGGAATAGAATTTGCGTAGTCTGGGCATGTAGAATCAGATTTGTTCTCATAAGATGATCATAGAAAACCAGATCCCTTTGGCTTGCTTATTATACTTTACAGAACACTGGCTTCAAACTCTAACTTTAGAGCCAATAGCTTGAGGTAACTCTATATGATTCAAATTCAGATTTTAACATTGTCTAGCACAGATTTCCCATTAAGCCGGTTGCTGCTCTGAAGTTGCAAATAGTCTCTATGTTTCATCCCAATGTAAGCTGCAGGATTGTTTTGACTGTCTAGCAGCTCTTTAGCCGGTTCCACCACAGTGTCCAAGGATGGTGCAATTACTACTGCTAAAGAAATTCTTGTAGCTTTGTTGCTCACTACTGCTCGATGCACTACACTCTTGTACTTTCCATTACTCAGAACCTATTGCAGAAACAAAAGGGTAAGAGGATATCACAATTAAAATTGCCGTTAGAAAATAAACAAAATCATTAGAGGATGAGAGGGAGAGATATCACAAGCATAAGTCAAGTAGAGAAAATAAGTCTCTGGAAGTAAAATATTGATTGATAAAAGATGATAAAAATAATTACACATTTCTCATATTTGCAGATCTCATAGGGCTAACCATATGTACCAAACTTCTTAACCAAGTAACAAATCAAGTAATCTAATATAACACAACTTTAACTAGCATTTGTTCTTGTGTACCTCTAGATGATCGGACACAAAGACTAGCAAGCAGTTTGAAGTGGAACTGACGTTGATCCACTTGCCATTGCGAAGCAGTTGAAGGCCACTAACCCCGTTCTGCATGAGCAGGTTCAAAAGGCCATGATCAGAATGGGGGGGTATTCCCATTGCAAGCTCAGGTTGTGGACAAGGTGGATACAGATTTGCAGCTACCATTTGCAAACCAGAATCTAGGTTCATTCTATGCTCCATGTAATTAACTCCCAATCCCAAGCTTTCTGATATTCCTCTCAGTAGTTCCTTTCCCAGTTTCCAGGTTCTTCTACTGTACTCTGCTAATGCTTCCCTTCACAGCAAAAACATTCCAAATTTTGCATACAGAATATCTTAGTCACTACTTACTACACATTCTTCTGCATTTAACATCACCAACAGTAATCTAACTAACACATATTTGAAGGATATGCTTATCATGCTTTATGATTTCTTTATAAATACTTAAACATGTATCTTACACTTGTCGTATCTAACATATCTTTAGCATGCAAAATATATGTAACAGCCTATGTTTTTAAGAGTTAGTTCTTAAAGTTAAGAACCTTTCAAGTTATAAGTAACTGTCATCAAAGAGGCTCTTAGGAGTTGAGAGAAAAGGTGGAAGAGAGTGAGGTAGAACCTGAACCCAGGTGGTTTCATAGGAGAGTGAAATTCTGGGTGCACCACGATTTTAAGGAAATCCCTCCAGAACAAGACTTTGTCCATTGAAACATTGGAGCTGGTGCCATACCTTATAGGGTCCATCACATCCTTACCTGCATACTCTTGCTTCTCCTCCTCTCTAAGATTGAAAAAAGCAAAAACTTCATCAACCATTTTCTCCATGATGCTCTTTGACACAAAGTAATTGGTGAGCATGAAGAACCCCCACTCCTCACAAGCCTTGCCTAAGTCCTGGATGGTTTTGGCCCGTTGATCAGGTGTGCCAGCGACCAAGAGAGAATAGTCAATGACAGGAATTGGATCATCTTCTTCTGGGTCCGTCACTATCTCATGCTCATCATCTGAATGTGGTGTAAGTGTATGAAGGAGGTAGGGAAGTAAGTTGTGGTGATTCAGTGAGTGCTTTCACGCTTGTGAAACTTTTTCTGTTATCGGATTGTACTTGGCCAACCTCAGAAGCTGCTGTAGCCATTACAGAAGTTAAATCAATGAAAATGAAGAGAAAGTTGGATAGTGACCAAATATGAGTAGGCCTTGGCATTCAAGTTGATGGAAATGGGGTTAAGTTCTTATCATTACTCGGTTCATAGCTATCTGATACGTGTCAAGCATTAAGTTAGCCACCATTCATGTGTTCATTTGTCCTTTCGTGACTATCGCATATGTCACAAATTAGACTTTGGAAGAGGTTTTTGATAAACGGGGGAACTGGGTTGCCTATTTTCTTCCTAGCATAAGGTTGTCTGTTTTCTTCCTATTTATTTATTAGGTTAGGTTACCAATGAATTTGACATTTATAACAAGGACTTTATCAATTAAAATAAATATTTAACTATTGATCATTCAAAAGAAAAAATAATTAAATTATTTAGAACAAAAACTAATTAAAATCTAACGTAATTCATATTAAACATTCATAATCTTATAAATTTTGACAAAGAAACAATTAGTTATATATAACATAGTTTATTTTATTTGTTTGGATAATATTCAGATAGGTTTCAACTTTACATAGATTATGTTTCTATTCATTACCACATTGTATTGTTATTTTTTGTACTCCTGAATTGATTTTCTCAATCTTAATTTTTGTAACTAAAGTATAACATGACACTCTAATAAATAAGTATAAAATAATTCAAATATTACCAATCTAAATAATATTATATTTAAATATTTAATATTATACACAATATACTACTATGTTACGAAAATGTTGTTAAATATGAATTTTGAAATAAATGTTAATTTCTTGATCTCAAAATTAAAGTAATGTAAATATCACTTAATTGGTGGGTAGGTATGTGCGAAGCATGGAAGATATTAAAATAGAAAGTATTATATCTTGATATATTTTAATTTGAATAATGGTTCTAATAGAAAAAATGAATTCCAATTTCCGAGTTAATTCGGTTCATTAAAGATTTGAATTAGGTTGGGTTGGAGAAAGAATAATTGTTTTTAAATATGAGTCAAACTTGTTTAATCTATGAGTTAAACAAGTTAGAGTTGATTTGTTTGATTTGTAACTCACCAAACAACAATTTTTATTATTTTTTAATTATTTTTCATAATTTTTTATTATAATTATTTATGTAAATTGATAATTTGTTATTCTTAAAAATTATAATATTATTTAATTCATATTTTTATATTATAATTAATATATAAATAAATTAAAAGAGTGAAATATTATTAAATGAGTTAATTTACTATGATAAATGAAGTCAGATTACACAACTTTTTATTCATTAAAATAAAAAAATTAATTCATTTTTATATCAATTCATGAATCAATTCGTAATCCAACTATCTGTTTTGACACATGATCTATACACCTTAAATTTAGAATTAGATCGATTTTTTTTTTTATAAAAAGAAAAGAATTGAGACTGGTAAACGAAGTAAATAATGTAATAAAGAAAATAAAGCAGAGAATGAATAGAAGGAAGATGGTAAATAAAAGGGGTAATCTTGGGTATTTTTCTTATAATTAATTTATAGAAAAAGTAAGCCACAAATAAATAAATGTATAAGAAAAATGTTTTTTATACTAGAACTACTCAATATGCAATTTCTCAATCCTCGGACAATTTCTCTATTGTGTAGAATACAATTGATAAATTGCTGCATCTGATTTCATCTAACCTGATTGGATATATATATATATATATATATATATATATATATATATATATATATATATATATATATATATATATATACACACATATATATATTAACATTTTAAAAAAATAATATTAATTTTATTTTTTTGAAAATAGAATTATTGTATAAAACATGCCAATCTATAGTAAATGAAATAGTTAAAACTAAATTGATTAGATTGATTAAAAATAATGTAGTTCAATTTAATTGTTTTGGGCGGATTAAAACTATTTCTATTGTTTTTTTGAGTCTGCCTAAGAAATTTATTGGCAGTGAACTCAAACACTGAAATATGCATAACCTAATTTCTTAAATGGGTTTAGATTCCTGGTTGTACCATATATAGCAAAGAACAAGAGGGACATTCTTTGTTATCTGGTGTCATGGCTTTATTACATGACCAATTTCTTGTATCGTTTTTTTCAACTATCCACTGACCAGCTCTTAAAACATGTTACAATGTGACAAATTATGAAATCATTCTAGGGAACTTTAATTCCTGAGACTGCGTTTTAGGCTCGTGAATTTGAGTTTCTGAAATCTCCTTCATCATCAAATTGCTACCAATTGCACTTTCTGAAACCTAGTTTAGCTTTCATTATTAATAACTTTTACCTTTTGAATAGGATCAAAATGATTTCATAAGATATTACTATACATTAATTGCTGAAAGTTAGAGAATATGTCCTGCATTTATTTTCATCCATGCATCATGCTGGATGAGACAAAAGGTATACACATAAAGTGGTTGTTACATTGCCTCTTAGAAAACAGAACAGATATCACACGTGCTACCTTGAGGCAAACAAAGCAATTATACTTTGTAGGTACACTTGATCATCACACGGCCTGTTTCATTCATTCACACATAAACCCTTCAAACTCTCACCTTTTTGAGAGTCAGAAACTACTTCTAGTTGGCAAAGACTGGAAAACTACTAGGTTTATGATCCTCGTTAATCTCTATTTAACCTATAATTAAAGCGTTATTAATCTTTTTCATAAACAGCAGAAAAAGGTGAGTGTATGTTGTATAGAGATTAATGAAGACTATAGACGCAGGAGGTTCCAGAGTACCTAATTAATCATTTCTCTTGAGAACTTACAGAGCCAAGAATTCCAACTTCCAATCCATCAGAAGCTTCTCAATGGAGCGTTTGGCTTTCTCTGGCTGCGCCCATACCATGATATTAAGTGCTTGGCATTGAAGGATCGTGACCTTTTGATGGAAGAAGAAGAAGAAGAAGAACTGCAACCACCTTTAACTCTCTTTGAATTATTTCCATGAGAATCTCCTGACACAACAGTAGCAAGAGCAAGACTGATCTTAGCAGCAGAAGAAGAATCAAGAGACACTGATCTTCTTGGTTGCACAGCGACCACTTCTGAAGCCGTGTTCTCAGTTTCACACGCTTCAACTTCTCCCTCTTCCTCACCCCTCAACAAATCATCACCGTGTTGGGCTTGAGCTTGAGCTTGAGCTTGAACATGATTATGTTCTTCTCCACCACCACTCTCCACTTCCTCAAAAGACCTGGAACCAAAAGCATTGGGGTCCATGGAAGGAACCCTAGTGGGGTCAGTGACAATAGGAGCACGGCACATGGGGCAATTGGTGTGCGATCTAAGCCAGGTGTCAATGCAAGGCAAGTGAAAAGCGTGGTTACACTTAGGCAAAAGCCTGAGACTTTCGTCCTCTTCAAACTCGCTCAAACAAACGGAACATTCCGACCCTTCAATCAATCCTTCATCTTTCTTGTACTTGCAAACGGTGATGGAACCGATCACTGATTGTTGGAGGCCAGTGGTGCGGATGTACCAGATGGGGTGGTCAACCACAGGGCCATGTGCTTCTTCGTCCAAGAAATCTTCCTCAGTTTGAGGCCGAGACAAGCTTCTCCTCACAGACCTGTTCCTAGGAGAGAAAAACTTGACATAGATGGCGTAGGAGCAGAGGACAACGAAAACGGCGGCTACAACAGAAAAACCGACGATCAAGAATGTGGTTTTGTGGTTGTTGGGATTTGGTTTAATAATGTAAACAGGAGGAGATGGAGGCTCAAGTAACTTTCTGTGATGCAGCTCCATGGAGAGAGAAAGAATAAGGGAACAAGGGAACGGAAGAAGAGATTGGATTGGAAGGGATGAATGAAGGGTTAGGTGAGAAGAGGTTGGAACATTGACTAAGGATTATATCTAACGTAAGAGGAAGAAACATCTTTTTAAATTCAGTCTTTGACGCGGTTCTTGTTTTACTTTTTGTTTGCATCTATTTTATTTTCATGGCGGCTCCTATGTCGGTGTGACTGCACTTACTGTTTTTATTTCGGCCCAACCCACCAAAAACCCAAAGGCCTTTTATTTTTTCTTTCATTTTGTCAAGACAGAGCCTTTGTTTTCTGCGAGGACTAACGAGTGGTTCATATAGAAGTCTTATAAAAAAAATTATTTTATTTGTTTTCTTTTTCAAAAATGTTTGTCCATAATAAGCATTGGTATTTACTAAAATTAGCACTTTACCAAATTAGAGTTTCAAGTGTTAAAATCTAATCATCTTTATGATTCTGAACGTGCAAACTTGTGAACGAGAGGACTGTTTTTTTTATTCTACTTTATATTGTTAAAGAAAAAGAAGGCATAGTAAGTAGCAGTAGTAGTTAGCTTGAAATGACCTAGCTAAGCCAAGGAAGCCACAAATTAATTATAAACAATGTAGAAATGTGGGCAACTTTTGTATAGGGACAAAAAGAATGTAACGATAGATATATTGTTTTGTAGGAAAGTTGTGGATAGAGATTGTATATATCTCTCTTGTCAAATAAAATATAATTTTAAAATAACTAATCATTAACGAAATACAATAAAGGTTTAATAGGTTCGGAGGTCCCTATATTTGCGGGTTCGTTTCACTTGGGTCCTCTAATTTTAAAAGTGATCAATTAGGTCCTTAATTTAACAAAATTGAGTCAATAATACCCTTTCCGTTAAATGCAAGGGAATCTGAATGCAAATTAAAAATTGCAGAAATTGCCACGTATTAAGCTCAAACTCTGCCACCTGCAAATAAAATGATGTCTCAGCATGCCACCTGTTTAATTTGCATTCAGATTCCCTTGCATTTAACGGAAAGGGTATTATTGACTCAATTTTGTTAAATTAAGGACCTAATTGATCACTTTTAAAATTAGAGGACCCAAGTGAAACGAACCCGCAAATATAGGGACCTCCGAACCTATTAAACCTACAATAAAATTATCTCACTTCAATCTGTTGATAGAAGCCGCTATAAACATAAAGAAAAAATTAATTAAAGAAAAAATGTTGTGTCTGATTCAATCATAAATGAAATCCAACATAATCTAATTAGGTTGAATTGGATAAAATGAGACTATCAAATAATATAATCCAATAAACACCCTTGATATTCAAAACTCTAAAGTAATATATAAATTAATGATAATTTTTATTTAATTTTACACAATTGAATTATTACGAAATTTATCAATTTTAGTCTCAATATCAGATAAATTGACAAACCCACTATTAATAATTTCGAATGACATTTATGTTCATTGAAATATTATTAAATTAAATTATCATTAATTAAAATATTATTAAATTAAATTAGCTAATTTTTTGACAAACAAAATTGAAGGAAACGGAGAAGAATTATTTTATGTTAGAAGAGTATCCTTTATCTACATAAGTATTCATATCTAATGCTGCTATACTGGTTTTTACTAGTGTAATTTTCTTAGAATTTAGTCTCCTTTTTATATTAAAGAACCCGTAAAGATTCTTCAATCAAATTAGCAATTATGTTTGTTATTAATTTAAGAAAACATTAATAGAACTCTTAACACCAAAACTAATTCATTTTGATTCACATATATTAGTATTTTGAATAAAAAAGGTCAGATTTACAGAAAGATGATTGAAGAAAAAAAGTAAATCTATTTCAATTTAAAAATAAAAATATAGAATGGATCAAAACATACTTTTCCGTAAGCAAAATTATCATGACTGTAACAAGTACATGAAGTGTGTTGTGTTAAAACATTGAAGAAAAATTACCAGAGTCTTCATCTCATATTTACAGAATACAAAAAAGAAAAAAAAAACTAACTACTTGTCTAAAAGCACTTATTACAGATTGTATATTTATTAAACTTTATAAGTAAGATCTATTCTTTAGCCTTTTAAATCTATTATATTCATAAAAACTCTCTTAATTGCTATATTTCTTTATATATGATGAATAAATGTTTGGGTTAAATATGTTTTTAGTCCCTAAACTATTGGCCGTTTCTGGTTTTCGTCCCTCTTTCAAAGTAAGGTACAATTTGGTCCTCATTCTTTTCAAAAACGTTCGTTTTAGTCCTCGAAAACTAATACCGTTTAAAAATTTGGTCCTCATTTAGCAATAAAATGAGGACTAAAACCAAAATTCCGAGGACTAAAACGAACGTTTCGAAAAGAATGAGGACCAAATTGTACCTTACTTTGAAAGAGGGACGAAAACCAGAAACGACCAATAGTTTAGGGACTAAAAACATATTTAACCCTAAATGTTTTAACTTTACTGGAAAACAAATTTAGAAAACACATCTTTTTTATTTCATTGAGTGATAAACATTACTTTTTTTATTTATTTTAAATTTAAGTTAATTCGGAAAAACCAATATATTAGGTTTGCATTTATATATATATATATTATCTCTAAAGTTTGTTCATATTGAGACATCTACATCTTAAGCATGAAGATTATATATTAATGAGTGGTCTAATAGCAGTTCAATAATTGATGATATGATAGGTCTAGGGTCTAACAAACAATAAATCTTATTAGGATAAACTTCAAATAACTATGATATCATTTTAAGAAGTGGATTTTGAGTGTAACTTAATCTTATAAAATTAACTTGTAAAATAAGATTTACACCCACTTATAGTATATATTATAATTCTACTTTGTGTCTAGTCAATATAATATCTCCAACATTACTTAAAAACATATTACATGTTATTGCCTTCTAAAGACATTCTTTATTGCATTGATAGAAAATTTTTACTCCAATCTTATCCTTAACCTTGTATTTGGATGAAGGATTTCAACAATTCCAAGAAATTGAAATAGATTATTACTTACGATTAAATGCTCTTCCAATCAGGCCAACTCGATTCAACCATTGACTCAATCTGACTCGGTTCAACCTTCAACTCGAGTTGATTCGGCTAGACCTTTGACATGAGTTGACTTAACTTGACCTTTAATAAGGGTTGACTTGACCTGACCATCAACAAGAATCAAATCAACTGAACCATCAACACGAATCAACTCGACTTGACCATCGGCACGGTTCGACTCGGGTCAACTTGGATTGATAATAGGCTTGGGTCGACTCTGCTTGACCTTGGTCTGAGTCGACTCAACTCGACCTTCAGCCTAACAAACTTGGCTCAATCCTCAGTAGAGGCCAACTTGGCTGGACCATCAGCACAGACAAACTTAGCTCAACCTCTAGACCAAGCAAACTCTACTCGACATTTAGTTTGGGGCGACTTGACACCAGCCAACTCAACTCAACCTTCAGCCTGGATTGACTCAACTAGACCTTTGTGACTCGAGTTAAAAGGAGTAAAATTTCAAATTTCTTATACTTTTGAAAATATTTGAAATTATTCTATTTTATTCATTTAAAATACTTTTTAAAATTTATTAAATTTGAATTTCTTTCTAATTACTTTATCCAAATAAATTATTTTAGTATAAAAAAATTTAAATTATTCAAATAAATAAATTATTCTTCTAAATTATCTAATCAAAACACAACGAAAATATTCGTTTTAAAAAACATTTTTTGTTTCGGTAGGATTGAGATCTTGTGTACGGTATGGATATCCCTCAGGCCAGTAGACCGAGCAGACAAACAGTTAACCGAACGGTAAAAACAACCGTTAAGGTAATCAATAATAATAACTGCCATTGATGGGAGTTAATCAAAATAATTGTCATTTATTGACAATTAATAGGAATAATGTCATTTATTGGTGATTAAAGAGTCAAACCTAATGGTAAGGTCATCATAATTTATTAAAGATTTTCGGTAGGATTGAGATCCTTAACCCAAAGCATTCAAAGTTGTCCGCTTCATCCTCCACCTTAGTTGTTCTTTCTCCTCTCCTTGTCCAAGCCGCGGGAGAGGGTGCTTGGAGAAGACACTTTAACGCTCAAGTCAGTGACTTTGCGTTATTTTTTATAATTAAATAGGATTGTAAATAGTTGGGTCATTGGATGTTATTATTCTAATGAGCGTTGCTCCCTCCACCACCATCTGCTTCCTACACCTCTCCAAATTCTTTTAATTCCAATTCTATCCTTAGGTTAAATTTTTTTTGCTTTTACCATTTAGGATATTTTAATTTATTTGAAATCCTACTTCTCCTTATTTACTCACTGCGCAGTTGCATCCCCCAATCTCATGGATCTCTCTTCCCCATTTCCGTTTCACTTCCTCTCCATTGTTCTTCCTTTCCTTTCTTTTTCCTTCATTTGTTTCTTCCCCATTCTCCTTTTGGGTTTCATTGCTTCCATTGTCGTTGATCCCTGGTGTGGAGGAGCGTCAAGGAGCATGGATCCAGTTTCTTTGCGGCTTGTTTTCGTCTCCAAGTTGGTTTTCTTCACTGGTTTTCTTCACAATTCTTTTGTAGTTTTGTTTGTATTAGGTAGTTTAATATAGGGCATATTATTATTTGTGTGCTTTAAATATGTGTTGTTTTGTCGCTACTTATGCACTATTGTTACTATTGGTTGAATTGTTTGTCGCCTAGACAGAGCTCGCGAAGGCCAAAACGGATGTGGGATATCCGTTTGGCCTTTAACGGATATTCGACTTCCGTCGACGGATGAAGGCCAAATGGATATCACACATTTGTTTTGGCATTTCGGGTCCTGTATTTTTTTTTCTTTAGTATTTTAATTTTTTAGAATTTATAATTCGAATATATATATATATATATATAATATTTTTCTTAAGTTTTTTAAACAGTAATATAATTAGATTATATAGAGTTATTCGATATATTTATTTGATATATTTTTAGATTTTTTTTACGTTTTAGATTATTAATTTAATATTTTATAAAATTTTCTATTTATAGTTTTTAAATGAATTGATTAAGTTTTAATTAGTTACGTAATTTTTTTACATATTTAAATTATTTTTATTTGTTGAAATAAATATTATTAATTTAAGGCTTAAATGCTTACTCCGTCCGAGGTGAATTTTTGTTTAGTATCCGGTTTCAAAAATGCCTCTATTTTATCCCAAAGTAGTATAAATTGTATCAATTAGATCCCTTTCGTTAAATTGGCATAAACAGAGTTAACTCCCAACTGACGTGGCAAAGGAATTTGTATTTTTTCTTCTCTCTCCTCTACTTTTCCTGTAATGTCCTAACTTTTTCTCTCTTTTCTATATCTTTATTAAATATTTTTTTTCTCTCTCTTCCTCCAATGCTTATCTTTTCGAACACAGATTCACTCATTATTCAAAGTAGTAGTCTAGTTCATCCAACCGTTCAGTGTTCTCCTCATGCTCCCACTGCCTGTGACCGTTCGGTCCCTGTCCCACTACATGTGATCGTTCGGTCCCTGTCCCACTGCATGTGACCGTTCGGTCCTTGCTGCTCCCACTACCTATGACTGCTGGGTCCGTTCTACTCCCACTATATGTGACCGCTCGATATTAACAAAAGTGATTTGTTTTGTTTACAAGTTGCAGCACCCACCCGATTGCGTCGTCGCTGACTTCCTATGCCCCTGGGTTCACGACGTGGCGAACAATCTCCGCATCCCCAGACTCGCCTTCAACGGCTTCTCCCTCTTCACTGTGGTCGCGATGGAGTCCGTGAGATCGAATCCCGAACTTGTTTTCGACGCCAGCCCCTTCATGATCCCCCATTTTCCCCACCGCATCACCTTGTGCTCCAGACCACCAAAAGGGGTCACCGCCTTCATGGAGAGGCTTCTAGAAACATAGATGAAGAGCGACAATCTCATTGCGAACAACTTCGTTGAGCTTGACGGAGAAGAGTACATCCAGTACTACGAGAAAGGCAAGACCCACAAAGCCTAGCATCTTGGGCCAACATGTCTGGCCGCGAAAATCGGTGAAGAGAGGGCGAGTGACTCCAGTCCGACAAGATCTAGTTGGAGCAGATCCGCGTCTATCTTGTCGGGACCGTTGCGAGATCCGCCTTGAAGACTCGAACTCCGGTGACCTCTTCACTGCGTCACATTCTCGGAGTTGACCATTGCAAGGACCAACCCCGCCGTTGGAGTCGCAGTCTCGGAGTCTTCAAGTTCAACTATGTTCCTTTCGTTTAGAGTCTACGTGGAAGGTGGTGGATTGTGGGGTCGACGCCGGTGGAATTCGCGGTGAGACTGACGGTGTGGACACCCAATGAAAATGTGTGCACTGGAGAAACTCTGTATTGGGTAACCTCGGCCAGAGCGTACATTGTTGTGGGATATGATGTTGGGAGAAATGGGTGGAGGGAATTGGGTGTGCCCATGGCTGAAAAGGGTTGGTTGGAAGTGGTTGCTTGGTTCTGGCATGGTGGCTTGCAGAAGGGTTGGCTAGGAATGGGTATTGGGGAGAGAAAAAGAGAGAGAGAAAAAGAGAAAGAGAGAGAGAAAAAAAGTGCAGCCAGGTCAGCACAGAGTTAACTCTGTTTATGCTAATTTAATGGAGGGGACTTCATTTATACAATTTTTACAACTTTGGGATTCAATAGATTCATTTTTAAAACCGGGTATTAAACAAAAATTCACATCTTAACATAGGGACGAAGTAAGCATTTAAGCCTTAATTTAATATAGTTAATGTTAGTAAATCTGTATTTGTATTTAATTTATTTATAGTAAATTTTTATTTGTAATTAATAATTAATTTAATAATAATTAAATGGAAATGTATTTAATTTTTTTAAATTAATTAGCGTAATTTTTTTTTAATTTTTTTTTGTAGTTAATAAATTAATTACTATTAGTTTAATTATTTTAAATTGTATTTTTTTATAGTTTATTAATGATATTTAAAACAATAATTTATTTAATTTTTAAAATGAAATAATTAAATTTTTGTCAGAAATGGCAAGAACACGCGGTGCATCTTTTAGTTCTCGAGATAGAGTTCTCGAGAGAGTTCGACGTAGGGCGAAGCTCGGAGAAGATCTACTACTTTCGCTTGTAGAAGACGTGCAACTCCTATTGAGGATGAGACTTATGAGACTCATGGTCAAGAGGAGGCATTTGAGGCCCCTAACGACAATGTTGAGGAGGAAGAGCATGTGGATCTTCCTGACATAGAGGAGGATGTCGGTGGATTTGCTAGAGGTCCTTGTGATGCTTCATTGCTAACGCACTATGTTCAGCATGTCGCTTATAGTATTTCGCAAGGCCAGGTAAGTGCAAAAATTAAATTTTAATTATTGTTATTTTTGAAGTATAATTGTTATTAAATATTGTTATGTACGATCTAGGGGAGATGCTTAAGTTGATCTCCCATGGTAAAAATGTAAATAAGTTAGGACCGTGCCACGAGGGAATTTAACACATTGTGTTGAATTCTATTTGATTGTCTCTCACACATATTTCGTATGATTAGGTGGATAAGGGCTTACTCCTCGGATCCATAACTAATGACTGCTCGCTCATATTTAACCTCCCAAAATAAGAGTGACCAATTAAAGTTTCAGCCAACTCATGGTTGTGATGTCCACACATCACCTTCAACACCCATCCGTCCCCATCTGAACATGGTTTACCCTTTAACCTAAACAGACACTCACATTTACGAGTGTCGTATACACTAGCCACAACATCGACTTTGTATTTACGATATTTGTCACCTCTTTCACATCCAAGTATGACAAATGTTTTTCTTCTACGTACACCGGTAGCTTGTCAGATCTTACTATCACCATAACAAATCCTAGATCATAAGTCTTTCCTCTTACTCATTCAATTAAGTGGTCACGAGATACAAAGATTTCATTTGTAGTAAAATTATTTGTCAAATCTCGCTCTTAACTTCTTTGATAAAAGAAGATAAATCCGATATAAAATCAGAATCAATTTGAGATTTCATATCATGTACATATTCATCCATTTTTATCAATATTCACCTATAAAATAATAATCACTCTCATTAACATAATTCATAATTAATTAAACTAATATACAAAAATTTATTAAATTAAACTCTATAATTCATATAATTAAAATATATAATTAATAAAATACAAATTTATCTATAATTTCAAATATTCAAATAATATACACAAATATAAAATAAAACTATACAAAATCAACAATTATATTTAATAAAATAAAGCATTACAAAATAATTAAAAACACGTTAACAAATGTGGATATTCGCTGGAGTCTGAAACGGATGTCAACATCCGTTTAAGACTCCAACGAATACCCACATCTGTTACGGTGATAGACTTATATATTCAAAAAACCTGTGAAGAACGTGGACCACCTTCAACCACCAGATGAAGCTCTCTCATCAGTGCACCTTTTTCTTCTTCTTGCACAACTCCAAAGCTTTGCTACTTCCTCTTATCACTCAAGAACCTACTTGTACCACAATGAACCAATGCTATCACCAAAGTTTATTTTTTCTTCCTACACCTCTATTTTACTAAGTACACACCCCTTATTGACAGATTATCCACTCCATTATTCCATGTCATTACTGTTGCCATCACCATTGTTACTGTTTCCATCATTCTCTGAAGTTTGCATCATCATTGCTGTATTTCTGTTCTCCACTGCAAAGGAAGAAGAAGAAAATTCGGTTTGAAAAAAAAGAAAATCTTATTCCAAAAAAATTGTTCTGAAAAGCATTTTAAATATTTTGAAAAACTTGTTTCAGAAAATTATTTTGGAAAATGTGCTAAAGGTAACATACATGTTCCAGAAAACCAGTTTCGAAAATTATGTTAAAGAAAGCTTGTTTCAAATGGATTTCACGTATTTCCAAAAGCTTGTTTTGAAATATTTTTCCAGAAAGCTTGTGCTGGAATATTTCTAGAATAGGTAGAAATTATGGGAGTGCAGAAAGTAAAATCTGTCTTTTTTCTTAAATTAATCGCGTGAGTGTTTCACCACACAAGGTGTTTTCTGCACCTCTTCATTTCCTTTTTGTCCTTCTATAATATTTAATTTTTTGTCCTTCTATAATATTTAATTTTTTGTGATTAAAAATTTTAACTTTATAATTGATACAGTGAAATGGATGTCAGTATCCGTTATATTCTTAAACGGATGCGTTATATTCTTAAACGGACGTCAACGAATGGATATCAACATCC
Source organism: Vigna umbellata (assembly GCF_029865625.1). Lineage (NCBI taxonomy): Eukaryota > Viridiplantae > Streptophyta > Magnoliopsida > Fabales > Fabaceae > Vigna > Vigna umbellata. The sequence goes on along the minus strand of NC_142165.1, from coordinate 55,194,202 downwards.
GTTGCATATCTACATCCGTTCAAGCATAAAAATTACAGATGTGAGTATCTAGAAAAGTTGTAACCACGAGCCCAGAAAAGTTGTGGATCGCGAAATCACATTTCCAACATAGAAGAAGAAGAAGCTGAGGAGGGAAAAGTAGCAAAGTAGAGATTTTGATAACAAGGGAAAAAGCTGAAACTCAATCGTAACAAAGAAGAAAATAGGCAAGGATGGTGGAGGAGAAAGGTTCTCACAATGAAGGTGTGCACTGTAAATAAGCGTCTGTGGGTATGTTTTCTAGTGAAGATGGCATTGTGGTGAGAGGAAGGGAGCTTATAAGAAGAGAGGATTCTGTTATTGAAAAATAAAAAGAAAATGAAAAGAAAGAGTATTCAATTGGTCTATGGAAGTTGTGGATGTAATGAAAACAAAAGGAAACTTTGCATGATGTGACTTGTTTATGGGAACGTCATGGAAAAAATAAAGAGTAGAATTGAGTTGTAGTGTGGTTTAGGAAAGAAGAGGAGTGAGTGGCGTGAGGAGTGTTGTATTTGAATTAGAAAGAGAGAATTTTAGTGAGGATGGTTACAAACTAGGGTATGGTTTGGAGGGAGGTTGGAGATGAAGAAGTGGTGGTTGGGTTGGAGGTCACAGCTGGAATGGAAAAGAAGAATAAATAATTGGAACTTGGAGAGAGGAATGGTATGTGAGGAAGGAAGGGGTTATGTGAGGGTGTGGGGGTACTGTCGCAGGGAATGGGAATGGGAATGGGAATAGAGTTTTAAATTAAAATAGGTAAAAGTAAAAAATAAATATTTATATAAGGTTAATTTTGGAAATAAGAAAAGTTGGGAGGTGTAGGAAGAATTGTGTGGTGGTGGAAAGAGTAACACTCTAATCACGTAGGACTAAGTCCATTATGTTCTTATTATTTGTAGCACAGGCCCGCACAGAAACAAAAAAAACATTACAATAAAAATTAGGGTGTTCATCCTTCACCTCCAACCCTTCATCATGCATCTCTAAATTTTTTAAAAATTCCACCATTATCCTTGGTTAGATTAGTTTTACCTAGGTAAATTTATTTAAATTTTTTACACTCTCATCCCAAACAAAACCCTAGATTTGCAGTCCTTTGATCACGTTTGGGAGCATCTCTAGGTTAGTGTTTTGGTTTTGGTGTTGATGGATTACATGGACATTGTTGTTTGTGGAAGTGGAAAACGTTGCATGGAGGGAGACCATGAATTTCAAAGCATTTTGGTCTTCAATAGATTTGGAATTGCGTTTGGGTAATTTCAAACTCCGTTGAAGACTTGGGAATACTTTGATTAGGGGTGGGCAAACTGCACTGTTTGTACTATACTATAAACCAATTATAGTTAACTATTAAATAGTTCAAAAAAACTGGACTGAACTAAAAAATAGTTCAAAAAAACTGAACTGAACTATTTTTTAGTTTAGTTAACTGCAATACAATTCAGTAAATTGTTTTATAATTCACAGTTTAGTTAACTATTTATTGTGTTGGGCATAATTAGCCTAATTGTACTAAATTATATCTATACTATAAAAACTAAACTATTTTAATTAAAAACTGAACTATACTCGCCATTCAATTTAAAAAAAAATTGGATTTTTCTATTGGCAGTTAACTATTTCATATGGTAAACCATACAATAGTAATCAAAATAAACTGCAATTCGTATTGGTATCGCAAACATACAGAAACTGCATGTTTTTTTTTATCTTAAAACTATTTCAGAATAAGTTTGAAAAATTTATTTAAATTATTAACTTAAATAAAATTTAATTGCATTGATTACATTAAAAAAATTTATAAGAAAAACCTTGGTCAAAATCTATTCATTTATAAATTTCAAGAGCATAATAATTTTTAGTAAAAATAAAAGTAATAATAAACGAGTATGATATATAATTATGAAAAGTAGGATATACAAATATAAATTAATACAAATAACTAAGTTACATATTTTATGAGAAAAAATAATCCACAACAATTTGTAATATTAAATGTGTTTTTCTTTTTTTTTATCTTAAAACTATTTTAGAATAAGTTTGAAAAGTTTATTTAAATTCTTAACTTAAATAAAATTTAATTGCATAGATTACATTAAAAAAATTGATAAGAAAAATCTTAGTCAAAATCTATCCATTTATAAATTTCAATAGTATAATAATTTTTAGTAAAAATAAAAATAATAATAAACGAATATGATATATAATTATGAAAATTAGGATATAAAAATATAAATTAATATAAATAACTAAGTTACATGATGAGAAAAAAATAATTTATACCAATTTGTAAATAGTATTAAATATATTTTTTTTCTTAAAACTATTTCGAAACAAGTTTGAAAAGTTTATCTAAATTCTTAGAGTATTTTTTTAAAAAACTAACACTTAAGCTTTTTCTTTTAGAAATTTAATTTAGGATATTTGTTTATTTAAAATCACTTTTCAATAAGTTATTTGATAAAAAAAATAAATAGTATGTTTTCATTATGTTTGGGTGAAGCAGCAATTTGTTTTAATCAAATTATATTATTTACTGTTTTAAAACAGTTAACTAAGTTAACTGAACTACTAATAGAAAAGTTCAGGTTTTTTAAATTGAACTACAAAATAGTATAATTCAGTTTTTAATAAAAGCAGTTCAGTTTTTATAGTATAATATAGTATAGATAATCTATAGTTTAGTGCAGTTAGGATAATCATGCCCAGCCCTAACTTTGATGCACCTGATTTTTTATTCGCTCACAAACTTCCCAATCACAACCACCACCTCTTCCGCTCCAACACCATCTTTCCGATCACCTCCTCACCAGTAAATAACCAAACAAACTCTCTACACTACCATAAAGCTTGTAAAAAACACATGAATATGGAGTGTAGAATATTTAACTAACAAAGTAAACAATAATTACTATTCAATAAAAAAAGGGATATTTTAAAAAATTTGAGATGAATGATAAAAGGATTGGAGGTGCAGGGGTGTTTCACCCTAATATTATTTCCATTGCAAAATTAAAAAACTCTCTCTCAAGGCGTAAGTGAAGATATTTCAAAATAAAATTTATAAAAATTTATTAAAGATTTAATCGACATGATAGAATAATATAAATATATTTTAATAATTAAAAATGTAAAATTATTAGTTTGTGTTTATAGTTAATATATATATGAACTTAAAGAAGTAATTCTAGAATCCATTCGCACAGGGCACGACTGCAGTTAATGGAATCTGTTCCATAACCAATTCTCCCACCTCAAACGAGATGCTATGATAACCTAATCCTGCAATCCCAAATCATTGGATACAAACACAGAAATCACCATGTCCATCTTTGCGAATCCCTTCCAATAATAAATCCTTATAAACAAAAACAACGTAAAAGTTCTGCAAACCCTTTTAAGCTTGATTTTAACTTCAAAAACACATTTTCTTTCAATTTCTTTTAAGTTAATTAGTTTGTGTAAAGAATTAAAAAGTCCTAGTGAGTACTTTGTGTGAAGGACAAAAACAAAAATAAAAGAAAGCTAGACTCTAATTCACAATTCTTCAACATCAAAACCTTAAAAAAAAATCTTCATCTTCATTTGGTTCTTTGAGATTATTCTTCAATATCAACAATTGAGAACCAATAAATTATCATATATACTTGCATATTGAAGTACCCTCCTTCAACCTTGGAACCATCGCAAGTATGATATTGGTCTTCTACGGAACATAATTTATGTCGAAAAAAAAACAATGATAAAAAAATGTGTAGTGATATTTTCGTAAACAAGTGAAAGTTATTTATGTAAGAATATGTGGGGTAGGGTGTAAAAACTCCAATCCTTCTTCCTCACGATTTATGCTCCTTTCTTGTTTACTTTCTCTAAATTGGTGGTTTGGTTGTTTCATGATAGTGTATACTTTTCTCTAACTAGATTGGAGATTTTGTGAATCCAAGTAAGTCATTAAGGTAGGTGTTCTATATCTTTATTGTATTATTGAAACTGAAATTGTAATTGGTTTTAGGATTCAATCACAACAATGCGTGAATATTTTCATTGATTTTATTTTCTAATTTTATGTTGTCGTTGTTATTTTATTGTTTATTGTTTTTTGCATTCACTTTCTTATCCTGAATTTGCTGAATTTTTATGTTTATACTATACACCATATATTTGTAAAAATCATTAAAAATTGATTTTTGACCCGTAATTTTCTTTTCAATTTCTTCTAGTTTATATTTGATAATGGTATTCTTACATTTGATAGAATAATAATAGATTTTAAGATACCAAAAATTTGATAGAGACAAATTTCAAACAATCATAAATTTATATGACTTGTTTCTACGAGGATGTGTGGAGAGACACCATGCCACCTATTTTATATCTTTGAACATTTCCCTTTAAGAAGAAAATCCCTTTCACTGACTCCATTCATTCTCTTTGAAAGTAGACCCACCCCTTGAACTCATTTTCATTCCATTTTGACGTTTCCAACTTATCATACTACTTCTTAATTAAAGGACAATCTATAAACTCTCTCACCCTTTCCCCTACTTAATTAATAGAACCTAAAACTATCATTTCATCTTTTTCCTTTCTCTCTACTCCAGCTTTCACACACAAAACATTACTCTCTTATTTAAACCAAGGAATTCTACCATATTTATCGACAATGTTTCATAATATCCAATCATTTAATCCAACTAGAATCGCAATTTCAAACCTTCTTTAATTCTACACTTACTCAAACTAAAGATATGAAATGTAATACCCAAAACTAATTATTGGATTTATATGGCACACTGGGTACAAGTGATTTGATTTTGATTTCAGGTTTGATTCAATATTTAGAATCGCCTTAATTATGTGTTGCCTTTCGATCTAACAAAGTCTAATAAATTCAGATTGTTATGATGTTATCGCTTTATAGTATATTACAACATATCATCAAAATATACATCTTAAAGCATCGAGTGGCTGTAGTTTAGTGGTGAGAATTCCACGTTGTGGCCGTGGAGACCTGGGCTCGAATCCCAGCAGCCACACTTATGCTTTTTTATTTTTTATTTTTTTTTTGTGTTTATTCTTATATTTTATTTATACAATGCATAGTTTAACTAGTTTTGACGGATGAAGTAAATAGATTAAAGAACAACTGCTAGTAGAATTGAAACAGTTGAACTAAAAAAATCATTTTGTTTTTGTGTAAGTTGTTAAATTCAAACTACTGAGGTGGATTTACACTATAATAAAAGACCCATGATCTTTTTTCACATTAGGTCTATATCTTTTAAACTATTGAAATAATTTCTTTTATTTTCTTTTAATTTCTTTTATTTTCTTTTATTTTCTTTTATACAATGCATAGTTAACTAGTTTTAACGGATCAAGTAAATAGATTAAAGAACGACTGCTAGTAAAATTGAAACAGTTGAACTGAAAAAACACCATTAAGTTCTCATTTTGTTTTTGTTTAAGTTCTTAAACTCAAACTACTGAGGTGGATTTACACTATAATATAAAATGGTATCCAAGTTATTTCCTTTTTTGACATTAAAGGTCCATATCACAAGATTATACATAAAACGTTGAAACAAAACTACTTTAGATAATGCAGAAACTTCGAAACAAAATTTCAGTAAAAAACACAGGCGAGCAATGATATATATATTTGTAGTAAAATTAAAGAAACAAGTACACTTTTTTCTTTGTTTTTTTGTTTTTTTCATTCAAACATCAAACATTGTGCACACAAAACATGGAGGAGCTAAATGATGAGATCGACAAGGAATACAAATTAAAGCAGAAAGTAAAGATGGCGAGAGGGCTTGTGAATGGCCATGAACCTTTTTATTTTGCTGCTAAAACAACAATATATGTGAGAAGATACCAAATTGTATGCATGTTCTCAAGGCTTGGAAGAAGCTTTGGCGATGTTTGTGTTGGCTGGTGGAGTGTAAAAGTAGTAACTCGAAGGAATTGCAGGGTAATTAGGTTTCAAAAATGGAGGCAACCTGTATTCCGGCCATGGTGTTCCAGGTGGAAACTGAAAAACGGGAATGTTTCCGAAATCAGGAAGTGATGGAGACAACAGTTTTCTGCTAGCTTCAACCTCACCAATGCTGTTAAGTGACAACACAAGGAAGAAAGCTATGAAGAGAAAACGGAGAGAGGCCATGTTTTATGAAATGATGATGTTGAAGCTGAGAAAAAGTGATAGATAGATAGATAGATAACTGTGGTAGTGTGGTGGTGACACAATGGTCTTCTGCTATGGAGTTTTATAGTCCACCTTGGATGTTGCAAGGTCGTTTGATTTTAAAAAGGAACAGTTGAATATTTTGACACTGATGATGTTTGTGAATGAGATTGACACGTGTCATTTGGTTTGAATTTAATGTTGTCATTTGTTGGTGTGCACTGTGCATTACTCATTTCAATTAAAATGGTAGATGCATAAGTGACCCACTTTATACCTTTTTTGCAGTCATCTATCTTTGCAGATAGCCATCATTTTCTGCCACCAGAGTGCAATTCTACACGACGCTTCATTGTCTTTGCCTTTTGATTCAATGCACTGTCTTCTAAATGCCTTACACAAACATTTCTTTTTTTCTTCACTATACTAAATTATTGTTATCATTTATTTCACTGCCTTGTTATATATGTAAAATAATGTTCACATACTTCAACCAATATCAGTAGGTTCAATTAGGGTTCCTATTTTAACCTACATGTATTTAGCTCTCTAATTTTAATTGCTCATATTTACTCTCATAATAATTATGCAATTCTTTAAATTTACTTTTTCATCACCAAAATTCATTCAATAATTGATACACCAGCGTAATAAAAGTCTCATCATATCATATCATTAGATGAAAGTGTGATAAAAGAGTGTAATATCATTAATTTGTATATATGCACAAAGAAAAATATTTAAACATTAAATAGTGAAATAAAACTAATTTTCCTTATTTTATAAATGTATTTTACTTTAACTTATTTAAAATTTATGTATTTTCTTTATGATTGCTTGGCTAGTTTACTTTTTTGATTCCCCGATAATTATTGATGTGTAAATTTGGCTTCTCTATTTCTTTATTCTGTAAATTTTATAAAATTTATAACTTTGGAGAGTTCTCAATTTTAGTTATACTTCTTTCTTTTTTTATAGTCCATAAATGAAAATATTGACTTAACATTTACTGGACCAAAGTAAATAAATAAACATGAAAAATTGAACACTGAATTAAAATTAAAAATAAAGAAATCAAAAACCATAATTGTAGAATTAAACAAAGGATCCAAATTATAATTTAGTTTAACGTTTTCTGAAATGAATTATATAAAACAATTTGATTACATGTATGTTAATTATTAGATGAAATGTAAAAAGCGTATGAAGTAAATGCAAACAATTAAAATTAAAATTAAGAAGAAAAAGTCATTCATTAAGTCAAACATGAGGAACTTAAGCACAAGTAATTAATAGCAGTAATGTAATGAAATATGAAAAAAAGAAGAAGCAAAAGTATGCTTCCAGAAGACTATAAATGTGAAAAGTCCAATATGCTTGACTAAATTCAAACTGAAATTTCGGCCTATCATAGCCAAGAAAAATGAAGCAGTTAAAAAATTTATTTTTCTTACATTCACAACTTACATTTACAACTACTACGAGTATCATAAATCTCCATCAATCTAACCAATATGTTAAATTAGATATATTGAAATTCAATTAAATTTACTATTTATTAAGTTAACATAAAAAAAAATTTTCTAAATAATAAAAACATTTTAGTGACTAAAAATATATTTAAAGATCAAATTAAAAACCAATATCCTAATTAGAGAACAATTTAAAGATAATTTTTTTTATTAATCAAAACTTTGACAATTAATGTTAGTGAATACTAATTCATAATAAAAACTATTTTAATTACTACTAATTTTTAGTTTATAAATTAGTATCTAAATTGGTCATTATAGTAGCTAATTATTTATAGTCACTAAAATTAATTATTATTTAAGAATTTCTTTTGTAGTGTAAGTTTGGTTTCGAAAATAAAATTCATGAATTAAATCAATCCATTTATTAATATAATTGTTTTTAATTTAGTATTTGCATGTGGTTTATAAAAATAAAGATGGAGATTCACGTGAAAAATTACATATTTATGATAATGATAATTGTTGGAAGATTGCCATTTAAAATAACATGATAGTATTATTTTTAAATAAATACAATTTTCCGATGACAGTTGTTCAATTATTATTGTTATTTTGGACTTTTGTTGGCGGTTTATTTTAAAATTATTATTGTTTTGTACTTTTAACGTAGAATCATAAATGTATGTTATAAAATCATCTAAAAATAACATTTTTTTGCCCCTTTTATATTTTCTCTCTCCCCTTTATTAATTCGTTCATCATTCCTCTTTCGTTAATCGTCACTTAGCCCTTTGTTATAGATGTTGTTCGTTTCATCATTCCTTTTCTTTGCAACACAGTACTCCATTGCTCAACCGTTTGCATTTCGAGTCATGTGAAAGATAAGTTGGTTCAACTAAATGCGTTGGTTTCATTTATTAGTCGTAAGATTGAATATTATAATTAATGTGAATGGTTGTTATTTTATATTATTGTTTATACTAGTGAGTTCTACCATAGTTTGTTGTCATGGTGTTACATGAGATTTAATGGGTTTGTGACACGAGTGGAATGTAATATATACTAATTTGAAGAAAAACATTTTTATAGTTGGTAAAAAGAGGTTTTTTATATCGATTTTAAAACTGGAATAAAATTATGAGGTAGGGAAAATATTAACTTTTTTTTTTATAAAACTTTTATAACGTTAGTATAGAAAGTCTCACCTTTTATATAAGTTAAAACTACAACTAGTATAAAATAATTTGTTCAAATCATTAAAAACTCCAAAAGTTCATCTTCCTTCACTAAATCAATCTCATCATCATCTAAACTTTTATAACAATACCACATTAAAAATTTCAAGTGTTAAAACAAGGAAATGAATAAAATAGTAAAGCAAGAGAAAACGGAATTCCAAAAATGGTAGAAAGTGAAAACGCTTACAGAGCAGCATAGAGAAAAAATAAATCAAGAGGAGAATACTTCTAATATATGAATGTAAGCTCCACCACCCCCTCAATATGAAACCAGTTCGCTTCGCTCATTGTTGCAAAACGTGACCTCACCAGATCTCCAACGTGCCAATGACTCGTCGAAGAAAAGAACACCTTGATGCTAGTGAAAACACCTTCTATTTAGATTAAGTTCATAATATGCCAGATGATGAAGGAGAACGAGGTAAGAGCAATAAAGGAAAAAGAGGAGAACGATGGTTAGGATTCAGAAACCCTTTGTATACAAATAAAAAAAAAAACTACTTTCTATATCAGTTATAATTAAAACATGTGTAAAAATTTTTTTTATTTATTACAAAAAAAACCATTATGTCCACTTTTTATACCGATTATAATTAGAGCTGATATAAAATGTTTTCTTATTTATTATAAAATTGTCACCGTGTCCACTTTTTATACCGCTTATAATTAAAACGATATATAAAAAGTTTTTTTCTTTATTACAGAATTTCACTGTGTCCTCTTTCTATACATGTTATAACTACAACTTGTATAAAAATTTTATCTTACAATTATGTTATTACACCACTTTTTATACATGGTGGATTAAATCGGTGTAAATAATCGCTATAAAAAGTATTTTTGCACAAGTGTATAGAAAAGATGTGATCTGCATAGTGAGAACGGTACATTAGGAAACATTAGGGATGTAATGTATATATATTGCCTTTTATATCATATACAAATGTACAAAATACCACGGTGCATGAATAAAAAGTAATAACAATCTTCATCACTCACTCTATTGAATACTAATCAAAATATTACGGCTTCAAAGTTGTCCGAAAGACTTTAGTTATTAACGTACACTAGTAAAAAATAGGATTTTTAAATCGCCTATTATGTCTCGGTTCTCGAAAACCCGAGACGTATAAAAATGCGGTGGCAGAAATGTAATTATAAAAACACTATACGCCTCAGTTCTTCTAAACCCGGTGTCTAAAAGGGTATATTGTCTCGGTTAATTAAAAGACCGAGGCAGAAAATTGTGCTGACCAGTTAAAAAAATAATATTTGCTTTTTCGAGGAGAGTTACTTAACCGGTTGCAGATTAATCGAAGTCGTATAACATTTATGCCTCAGTTTTATTGTAACCGATGCCTATACAACTTTCACTACTCAGACGTTTCCTTTCACAACGTTCCAAAACTTTTCGTCTTTCTCTCTCAAAACTTTTCGTCTTTCTCTCTCTCAAAGTTGGTCCAATATTTCACCTTTTTCTGCTTCTCCCTGGTGTAGTACTCACCCTTCACCGGCGACATCTTTGAGGTCAATGACGGGGATCTCGAACTGGGTATGGCTCCGATCGCCAGAGACGGCGATGTCTTCCAACGGCATGACAAAAATAAGAGGGATTTTGGTGATGCCGGCGTCGACGAGACCCTTAACACTGCCTTTGGTTTCTTCGAAGGCTTTCAGCTCCAGTGACGGAGGTGGGTGCGGGTGCCTGAGCTGCTACTGTGGGTGCATCTTCAACCGCATCATCAACCTCATCTGTAAATCGCCGCCGTGCTCGCGTTCCTCTTTTGTCTCATGCCTCTCTCACGCGCTTCACGTTCGCCATGCCACTGGTCCTTGCCTCCCTGCCGTCGCCACTACCAAGTACACCATTGTTGTCGTCGTCTTCGTTGCTGGTGTTGCTGATGTTCATTCGCCATTGGTGCTGTTGTTCTTGTTGTTCCGTTATGTTCTTCTCATCAACCACTGCCAACCCCTCCTCCCTCCTCCACTCCTCCTCCATCGTCCCTCTCTTTTGTTTTCTGATTGATGCATGTGGTGAGGTTTGGCTGGACTTGATTTGAATCGATAAAAGTTTGAAGCTTTGGAGAGGGGCAAGTATTTTTGGTGTTAGCTTTTGGTCTTTTTGTTTGATCTTGAAGTTTTGTTTTTTGCTGCAGAATTGAAGTGGGGATTCACCTTTGTAAGGTACCGAGTGGGGTTCTACTGAAGAATTGAAGTGGTTTAAAGCTGGATTGTGAAAAGAAGGTTCTTTTTTTTTCTTGGGGCTGTTTGTTAGTAATGAAGGGATTGAAGGGGGATTTTGTCCTTTGGAAGAGTTGAACCTGGAAGAGCTGATGTATTGAACTGGAAGAGCTGAACCTGTTTGATGGAAGGCTCGTGAAGGGAAGGTTCGTGGTGGTGGAGGGGACTAGGGTAGGTGGAAGAATTGATACTGCCTCGGTTGTAAGAGAACCGAGTCGAATCGTACATACTGCTTCGGTTAAAGAGAACGGAGCCAAATCCTGCTGACGTTCTACATCGCCTGTATATGCATCGGTTTCCAAACTGGTGTCTATGACCGAAATTAACCGGTGTCTATGACTTTACTAGTGGTAGATTGATTGAATTTAGGTTTGTTCCGTACAATCAATAGTTATATATGGTTTAGAAGTCAAAGTCAATAGTAGTTGAAATAGTCTTTCCCTTTTCAACCCTTTGAGATACTTCTGAAGAACAAAACTCTAATGGAACTCTAAGTTTCAAAACGAAAAATATCTCAGTTGTGGTGATTGACCATAACGATGCTATATCAATGGACTTAGGATCAAATCATTTGCGTCGTTTGTAGGGATGAAAAACCTCTATCCCTTGATTGAGGGACTTATGTTCTAGTACACTCAATAGTCCCACATCGCTTAGGAGTCGAGGTCAAGGACAATTTAAAATACATCTTTCTCCTTCATCTTTCCGAGGTGATTGACTTTAACAATGCTATGTCGATGGACTTGGAGTTAGTTGTGTGGCCATTGTCAACACGAATAGTTAAAAATATTATTTATGGATTTTTAAATAAAAGTTTTAAAAAAGATATAAAATATAATGTAAATTAAATTAAAAATAAATTAAATTTTAATTTTAGTTAAATTTAAGATAATAAAATATAAATTATATTTTAAATCTAACCAAATAAAATATAAATTAAATTTAAATTTAAATTTTTCACAAGTAATGGATAGATGTGGGTACCGATAGTATGATACCTGACCAAATATGTTTATAAGCGAAATATTCACTATTGGTTACGCGCATGTGTCCGTTTAAAGTATTAACTTACTATGTGTAACATATTTTTTTCAAAAATATCCGTAAACGTAAATATTTTTGTGGTCCTTACTTTTGATTCAATATCTTCTCTCCTCTTCTTCTCCTCTACTAAGAAAAGGCTCAGGTTATTTGGCTTTGCGCTAAATCCTTCTAAAGAAAGTTTTGTTAAAGTGTAAACTCCTATGACCTAGTATCATTAGGAGGATACAAAACCTTGTAAGAAAAGACCTTTGCCCATCACACAAACAATGTTAACATACATTTAACACTATAGCACAATAAAGACATCAATTTTTAAAGTTCATCATTCTAAAAGACAAAACTTACCTTTATGGTAGGGCCTCTGGATAACCTCCCTTGACAATGGCAGCCTTCGTAGACCACGACAACGACACCAGACACCTTCAAGTTATGGCAACACCTTACTCACAACATCGTCAACATAGCACGAAAAAAATAGAGGTTGGAGGAGTGAAGCGCAATGAAGGTAGGGGAAGAGAAGTGCGTGATTGAGGAGTGAACCGCAATGAAGGTTGGGGAGTGAACCACAATGTAGGTTGAGGAAGGACAGCGTTGAAGGACAATGGAGGTTAGGGAAGACCGAATGGCAATGAAGGTTGAGATAGAGTAGTGAGTGTGTGAACAACGGGAGTGGAAGACAATGTTTTTGTCAAAGTGAAATTAGGAGAGGGAAATGCCAAATTCTAATTTTATTTAATCGAAGTACATACCAACAGTCATAATCCCTCAGTAATGACTCATGTCCTAAGGGTACTACGGACGGATATATCCGTTGGTAAGTTACCAATGCAATTACTGACAGTCATAATCCGTTGGTAATGATTTATATCATCTACCAAGGGAATTATCGGAACATATATCCGTTAGTAAGTAACCATCCATATTCCATTGGTAAATTCACTGGTAAATGTGTATTATCGAAGGACTAACATCCATCGATAATTATCCATTAAAAATATCATTTTATTGTAGTGTTAATGTAATGACAATGATGAATGAGTTTGAATTAAGGTACGATATCTTTTTAAGTTATGGTGTCATGATTTGAGATTACATGATAATGTGTGATATGTATGACATAGTGTGATGAAAGAGTTCTGTGTGTGTTAGATTTATTGATAAAAGAAACCTGGATCACGTGGTTCACACACACTAAAACGTAACTCACAACCTCTAATTGACTAAATACATTGCCTTATTTGATTTGAGACAACAACACAACACAAACATAACCAAGGGATAATATTTTCCTTTCTATGAGACACTCAATATCCAGTCAACACTCTCAAACAATAAAAATAAATGTAACCTAATTGCAACAAAAACTAACCTATATATAGCCTCCCTTCCTCATAACCAACCAACTAGTCATTTGTTTTCTTCCTTCTTACATATACATTTAATTTCCTCCTCGATACCGAAAATTATAATTATTATTTTGGTATATACTTCCACCTCTAGTTTTGGTTCTTTTGAACAAATCTTCCAGATCCCTTGTGATCTCCATAGCCCTCCTCAAATCTTTAGGCTCACGTAGCTGCATCTAACTCCTAATTTCATTTTACAATACCAAAAAAAAAGATACTATTATACACATTACGTTTTACATTGGTTTTTAAAAAATTCATATTAAAAGTTAGACTTAATTAGCTGCTTACTTCTTAGTTTGGTTGGAAAGTTTGAAGTCAATTCCTACTTAGCTTTTTTGTTTCAATTGAGTCCCAACTCGGCCTTTGACCAGTCGATCCATGATGAAATTCAAAAGAATTCGGCTGAGTCAGTCTCATATGAAATTTGATTGAATTCAGTTGAGTTGGTTCGACCGAAATTCGACTGAGTTAGCCCATGCTGAAATTTGGATGAGTCGACCTTGACCATTATTTGGTCCAATTTGACTGAGTCAACCACAACTAAAATTCATACGAGTTGGATCTCGTCAAAATTTGGTTAAGTTATTCTCAATTAATACTTATTCGAATTTGGCAAAGTCAAACCCAACTAAAATTTGGTCGAGATGGTTGACTTGTGCCAAAGGTTAAGATCTGTGCAACCTAGGTCAGTCATAGAGACCATTATGCCCGACTCAATATCGTCTTGAATCAACCTGAACTGAGGTTTGAGGTGAGTCAACATAGGCCGAAGGTTAAGATGAGTTGGTCCAGGTTGAAGGTAAACCTGTGGCCGCTTGGGTGAAAGTTGAGAGAGGCGTTTTGATTGAAAATTGAGATGAGTGGGCATAGACCGAAAGTCGAGACAGGTCGAGTCAAGCCGAAGGTTGAGTCAAGCCGACTTAGGCCTTGAAGACGGGTCGGTCCGAGCCGAAAGTCAAGACATGTCAATCAAGACAAAAGGCAAGACATATGAGGTCAAGATGGAATTGAAGATAATTAGCTCTAGGCCCAACGTGGCTGTCTTAGGTCGAAGGTCGAGTAAGACTAACTCGAACACAATAAATATATGTTGTGCGAGGAAAAAGGTTAGGACGAGTCAAAGCTTAAGTTTGAGATGTGTCAACATAGACCGGAACTCAAGACTAGCCGACATTAACATGTGATCGAGATGAATTGACTTGGATCGAAGATCGAGATGAACTGACTTGAGTTGAAGGATGAGATGATTTGGCCTAGATCGAGAGCCGAAATGGACTTAACGAAGCCGATGATCAAGACGAGTTAGATCGGGTTGACAACACAAATTTTAAATAGTTCAATTTAAATTACTTGTAAAAAAATAGTTTTTAAATTTAAAACTTGATCTAACTATTTTAATATGAATTTAAAAATAATAGCCAAACTAATTCTAAAATAAAAATATATTTGGATTCAAATATATTTATTTCAATCTAGATTGAATCTGGATTAAAATCCAATGCATGCTCAGCCCTATTGCTAGATATAGTAATAGTAATTAGGATAACCCTGACTCATGACATTATTTATACGTATTATAGTCACGAGAATAGTCGTCTATACTCTACTGTATACGGACTTGTAGTCTTTAAGCCATTATTATTCATTTGGGCCCTAATATGTTAGGTAGGTACCGTTGAGTATGTTATAGTGAGGCTAACTAAATATACGGCGTAAATATTGAATGTATGTGCATTATTATTTTGAAAAAAAAAACATGG
The DNA here is from genome assembly GCF_029865625.1 of Vigna umbellata. NCBI lineage: Eukaryota > Viridiplantae > Streptophyta > Magnoliopsida > Fabales > Fabaceae > Vigna > Vigna umbellata. The sequence continues at coordinate 55,178,824 of NC_142165.1, read as the reverse complement.
GAGAAGGTTGAGTTTGAGAAACGTTATCTTCATTTTAAAAGTACAATTTACGGGTAAAAAAAATTACTTGTTAAACTATTTTTGTTTTTAATTTTTTCAAAAGAAAAAAGTTATTCGACATTGCTAAAGATTGCAAGTACGACAAATAAGTATGTACATTATTATTCTCTATAAATACACTGAAATAAGTCAAATCGAATTATTGAAAAAGTATCAGGAAATGCTGGCCAAGCAACAAAGAAGTTGCACGAACTTTACTAGGTAGACAGAAAACCCACTTTTTAGACTTTATCTTTTATAAACTCAATTAAAAAAAAACAAAATTATATATATATATATATATATATATATATATATATATATATATATATATATATATATATATATATATATATATATATATATATATATAACTTGTTCATATTTGATGCAATAGACATATTAAATAGCGCGATGCAATAAGATATTTTACTTTTCTTTACCATGGAACAACTCAAATTTATACCTATTTGTGTCATATTCACATGTTATAACTAAATTTCGATAATTTGGTGTATTGGTTATTATTTATCATTTTGTTTCTCTTTATTATAATGCTATTATACATCACATGTAACTGTTATTCTAATAACAACATAGGTCCATGACTCATGTTAATCTTATAAATTTAACTAGTATTCTCCAAGGAATAAACACTCTTACACTTTCTCATAAACACTGATACAAAGATCCTAACTCTCTTATTTACTTAAGCGTTAGGTAATCTTTTATAATTGAATCTCCTTCCAGATCATGTGAAGCCACTTAGATGTTCTATAACTGAATGCGATGTAATAAAGAAGAACAGTTTAAAAGTGCTCTTCCAACCATAGTGTCTTGTCCTCTTGAAAACCTGACTTAAAACTAGACAGAATTGATTTTGATAAAACAATTTTGAATCTCTCAACTGTTACTATGGTGTATGTGTCCAAATTAATTTCATGGTCGATAACTTCATGATCAATTTTATTGTTGGTTAAACTAACTGAGAGCTAATGCTGCGTTTGAGTTATACCACTGCTAAAAATGTATTTCAATTTCACCATGTGAAATGAATTGAAATTCATTAATGGGACAAGTCACAGATTTAACTACCCATCGGTTTGCGTATGTAGCTTTTCTTTTATCAGAACCTAACTCCATCTATTATTTTGTTTAATTAAATACAATTAGGTTATTTTCCTGAAGGATTTTTTCCTACTTTTTACTTGAGGCACTAAGTCTTTATACAAATGGAAGCGCAACTGCTGCAATGATGAACATGATCATAAAATACCAGATTCCAGGATTAGAAGTTCATAATCACAATTACACGTTTTGACTATTATATATATCCACCTATTTTCTTTACTAATTATTCAAATAATTGGCCTGGCAATTTTTTCTTAGGGAACTAATCTGAGACCTCAATGTCATTAATTAATCAGTAGTTATAATGGAATGACAAAGTTAAGATGAAAGGCTTGAACACATGAATTAAACGTGTTGTTCAACATCCATAGACCATAATATAAAAAGGGTACAGTACAAGAAATAGTTCCAAACTGATGAGTACAAAAGAAGGTAAAAAAATACACTGAATAATAAGATGTAGACATAACCTAATACAATTATCTGAGAAAAGACTAAAGAAATGTTGTCATGTCTATTACATGCAGTATCCTAAACACATAATGCAACTTGTGAAGGTCTTTAAGGGCTAGAGGTGGAAGGGGGTGAGGAGAAGAAGGGAAAGGGGAGGTTTGGAATTGATGGCATGTTTGGCAGTGAAGCTGCAAAAGGAGGGAGATTGAGTGTTGGCATAATGGTAGGAAGTGATGGAAGATTTGGCATGGTAGGGATTGTGGGCAAAGGAGGAACATTTCCCTGAGGCATGGTAGGGTTTGAAGGCAAAGGTGGAAGTGTTGTTGGATTAGGGAGAGTGGTGGGAGTGCCAGGCAAATTAGGTGTTGTGGTTTGCAAAAGGTGGCGAGATGCTAGGCTTAAACTCATGCTTGAGAAGGTCACAATCACAAGAAGAAAGAACGGTATGATGAAGGATTTGCCTAAAGCCATGGTTGATGAGTTGAAAGAGTTTGGGAGTGTGTTTTGAGAGGGATTTGCTTTGAGATTGTATGAGTTTTGAGGGTAGTGTTTGGTCTTATATAGAGCAAGGCAAGCTAAGGTTCTATAATTGATTGGCTTGGAGATCAAACTAGAGGTTTGAAATCTTTAGTTAGTGTGAAAAAGGTGCTATGGTTTGGACAACCACCAGAGCTTTTTGCAATCTTTAGTTAGTTCAACTAGCTGAGTTTGAAGAAAAGTATTTTATGTGATCACCAACTCTTTCTATTTTGTATGTTAGAAAGTAGAAATTGATATAATGATTGTGCTTATTTATTTATTCAAGGATTTGGTAGCTATGGGAAGAATGTTGGAAGTGAGGGAATATATGAGAGTTGGTTATCTAAATTGGGTTAACCTCTTGCCATTATATGTCTTCCTTTAATGCACTATTTATTACAAAGGTTAAATTTGTATACTATTTTATACCTTGGTTGTTTTGCTCAACAATAATGTTTACCAATATATTGAAGCATTAATGTGTAGATACAATAATAGAAAGAACTTTACTTAGTTTGTGAATAATTGGCAGAGTTATTATGTAATTGTGTGCGTTTTTATATGCATTTTCAATAAAAAAAAAAGGCAAATTTTGAGTGTTCGGATTTAAAAATAATATGATAAGTAAAAGAGAGAAAAATTGAGTTTTCACTCAATTCATTTCTTCAGGTAAGAAAAGTAGAAAAAAAAGGTCTTGGAATCACATTTATTATCTGCACATAGATTTTGAGGTAGAGAAAGGAAAAAGTTTTTGTAGATTTAAAATTCGTGTGCCCTTGTTCTTCCTTTTCTCCCCATCAATAAAGAATCACTTTCAACGTACAACCTACGTTTGTTTTTCTCTTCTCCCCTCTTTTACTAAGACAACATAAAACTGAATTTATTTTCTCACTTCTCATTTCTCACTTCTTTCCTCCCAATCTCAATTTCTAAATATAAATGGTTTTAATTAATTTTATATTCTTAGTTTCAACCCTAACTGTTTATTTAAACAGTCGTATTCTTGACACTAAATTGAACGATAAAATATCTATTATGGGATGTCTATAACATGACATTCCAAGAATTATTGTAAATTAAAGAATAATTAAATAACTTTGTTTATCTTTTTCCTTTTGTTCCTAAAATCTAAGGACAAAGTTTGGTGTCTTATTTTAGGAAAATTTTCAAGTTCAAAGCCCCAACTAGTAATAACTTGTAACTTTTTTTAGAGTAACTCTTTTACCTATATATATAATAAACACATTTTCTTGTTTTTTAAGTATTAAATCATATTTGCTGATAAAATAAATAAATAAATCCTATTTGCGAGTTTATTAAATCCTAAAGCCATTTTTTCCAATATATTTTGTCTTTAATCTATATAGATAACCAAGCAATTTTTTTAAAATTAATAACAATTAAATAAGTTATTATAGTAAAGTAAAACCAATTAAAACTCTATTTGGTAGAGTCAATTGACTTGTCTCTTTCATGTTTATCTAGATAAAAATTTGTAGTCATGAATATGTTTGCTTTTTTACAAGTTTTCATATCAAACTTTTTGAAAAGTTCTTGATAGTATTTAGATTGGTTAAGAAAATTTTACTCCTTATTTGCTGGACTCGTAATCCTAGAAAAAATAAATAATTCTTCCATTATTGATTTTTGTAACTTCTTTGGATAATTGCTCATACATTATTTTTCATTAGTTGCATAAAAAACTATATAATCTACATATACTTACACATCATCATTATGTCTCCCATACAACCTGTTTTATTGAGAGAGATTTATCAATTTGTCTTGAGACTGTTTTAGCTCATAAAGGACCTTTTTAAGCTTGAAGACGTGTTTATGAAATTTGTGTGATCAACAAAACCTAGTGGTCGAGGAGCAGATATTTCTTCATTTATATTTATATATCGTCATTAATTTCAACATCCATTTTATACAACTTGAAACCGTCCATGCATGAGAAAGGAAGAAGTAATAAACAATTTATAATCTAGTTACAGGAAAATATGTTTCTTCATAATCTAGTTCTTCTTCTTGAATAAACCCCTTAGTAGCCTTATTTCTATTAATTACATCTTGATTATATATTCCTCTTATTTCTTGAACCCCGTTTGATTTGACTTACATTTATGTATGGTGTGTGTGGAACACGCTCCCAAACTTTGGTTTTTATAAATTGGTTTAGTTATAAATATATATATCGTCCATAAAAATATATTTAATAATAAAATATTTTGTCACCCTTAATTGGATTGAAGTAAAAATCTCCTTTCACTAACTATTACCAGACTACTTAAATAAAAACTTTTTGGTAGTACAAGGGAGAAAATTTTAGGTAGCCAACAGTAATTTTTAGTGCTACTTCAATTATTTTCATTCAACATGTCTAATCAAAGTAAAGTACTATTTGGATTGATGTATTCCATGATTTGGTTTATACATTCTTATTCTTTTTGTCATTGGTGTTTATAGCTTCCATATATTAAGGTCATGGCTTAGCTACTGCTCTGCTTGACCCTTACTCTATCATAGTGGCAGGCTCCACAGTATAATTACATTCTTTGATAGAATTGAATTCTATCTTATTTATAATAATTTATTTCAAACGAATTTGGGGTAATCCTTACTGTTTCGGTTATTTGGGATTAAATCACCAAAGTCCTTCACAATTTGTTTTCTAGTTGTCAGGTCTCGTTTCAAGCTTCGTTATCCACTCTTCCGTTTGGAGGGAACCTGTCAAAGATTCTCCGATACCAAAGTAAGTATGGAAATCGTTTGGCAATTCAATGAAATAGTAATGAATGTGCAGTAAATGCAACTTATCTACCACTCACCTCTGACCTGTATTTATAGTTTTCGCCATAGGCTTGGGATTAGTGAAAAGTTAATCACGGCCCAATTTCAGCCCAATGGCTCTAATCACCATTTACCTTAATCCTATTCTTAATGATCCAGGTTACCGACCGACAGCCTTACACCGCCGTCCGTACGGTATACCGTCATTACTCATTCGAGCAGGAGGATGAATGGTCAGGTCGCACAATGTGTGGTGAGTGCTGATGTAAGTCGTCCGATAATGCTATCAGAGGGTAAAAAGATTGAAGAAACACCGGCCGTTATACTGCTCTCAGACCGCCCGATGCATATGGTACACAAGCCCCCCAAGCCCTAGTTCACATAGTGAATGTTGGGTTTAATACTGGTTGGAATCTTGACTATAGGTGTATGGGTTTTGGCCATTGACCGCCCGTCTTTGTCAAGGGTTGGGCTGGATGGTGCTCCTTTTAGTCATTAGGCCGAATTTGTTGGGGTTTTGCTCACCGATTTTTGAAACTGGACCTACGTGGGAATACACGTGTCATATGCCCAGAGGCGGAAGTTGGAGCGGCCCCGCATCTGGATCGTTAATCGTAATAATTTTTTACGGTGAGGATGCCTTGACGGTTACAAAATTTTTTCCTATAAATAGAGGATGAGGACGTTGTCATTTTCACCTTCTCCTTCTTCTTCAAGTTTAGAGCATTCATTTTTCTTCAGGTAATAAATGGCAGTCGTCCATGTTGAGTCTTCTTTGGAGTCGTCGGGCAGAAGCGGCGGGAGGTCGGTGGGCGGTGATGGCGAGCGTGGTTCTTCTTCAAGCTCAGTGTCGTCTTCCTTCTTGGAAGAGTCCGTCCGGTCTCTAGGGCCGGAGCCTAATCCTCCCACTGGTGCGGATAAAAGGATTATCTATGGGATACCCATCCACCTTCTCAAGGGTAGTATTCCCGTAGATGGCTCGCCATTAGAGCCGGACGGTGATGGGACTGTAATTCCGGGGTATGACTGGGCACCTCACGATGCCAACCTCTTTGCGTCGGAGTATGATACTAAAAAGGCACTGACATGGAGAATCGGCCGGATGTATATCGTTGGAGACGTAGAGGACTCCCGACTAATTCGGGCGGGATCAGCCTGAGGAATGAGCGAGTTTATAATGGGAAGGGATCGAGTCCGGATGGCTTTTTCTTTATGTATGCCAATCTTTTTGATCAACTATGCGTTCGGGTGCCGTTTACTGAGTTTCAAACGGCCGTTCTCCGGGAAATGAACGTCGCCCCTATACAGCTATATCCGAACTCTTGGGCGGCCGTCCAGGCATTTGGCATTATGTTTGGCAGCTGGCGTAAATCCGACAATCCCACTTTTCTTTCACTATTTTGAAGTTCGCCCGCTCCCGAAGGGTGGTTGGGTTTCCTTGATGTCCGTCAGAGATAGGATCCTCTTCCGTCCGTTCTCTGATTCATATAAGAATTTCAAGGACTAGTTTTTTAAAGTCATCATTGACGAGGCTGGCCGTCATGAGTTGCATGATGCGGCGGGAAATCCATTGTTCCCTTTTTATTGGACAAGGAACCTTAGGAGAATAAAAGCGTATCTAGTTGGTATGATGAGCCAGATTGATTTGAAGGTCGTTCGGACCATCAACGCTCACCCCCGCAGTCTCTCTGCCCGCAACTTAGTTGAATGCCTTCGTCATGAGGATTTTGAACGAAAGGCGTTCGGTATGGTATTTTATATTCATTTCGTTTCTTTCAATACATTGGTGTTAACGTGGCTGAATTTTTTTGTTTTTTCCAGATACCATATCTGCTCCTTCCCCCCGTCAATCCAACTCTATGGCTTCGAGGAAAGGAGCCGACGCTAGTTCTTCTTGCGTTCGGGAAAAGGTTGCCTCGACCGCCCTTCGTCCTCCCATCGTCAGACATGCTTCGTCGACTAGCCGAATGCCGAAGGTTACTTCGGCTGACACGCAGCGTGCTCCAGCTATTGACGTTACTGCCAGCGTCGCTGCCGCCGTGGTAAATGAGCCCCCCCAAGGCCTCCTGGCCGTGTTCGTAGATCCCTCCTGCGAAGCGACCACCACTTCTTCCGTACCCCTCGTGAGGAAGAGGAAAGAGCACAAAGAGGGGGAAAAAGGGCATACGGAGAAAGAAGGGTCCTCTTCCCATTCGGCCTCCAAGAAGGCCCGTAAGGGAAAAGAGGGGTACTCCTCTCGACCGCTGCCGGGCGGGGTGTTCAGCCCCATGTTCAACATGAGCGACCGAACGAACTTCCATATGAGTTCTTCGCACTAGGCGTTGATAGAGCCGCTCTCGGAGGCTGAATTGACCAACACAATGTTGGAAATGTCTACCTGGGCGGCTTCCCTGGCCTGGTATCTCAGGGAATTTGCTGACTGTAGGGAGGTCGAGAATGTCAAGGCAGAGCTGCTTGCCGAGAAGGTCTTCGAGGATCTCTAGGCGGCAATGGATCATATGCTGCTGGCCCAAGATGATTCCGATAAGAAGATCAGCGAGCTCCAGGCCGAGCTGGACGAGGTCAAAAAGAAGTTGGCCGAAGCCATGGATCAACTTCGTGACGCTCGAGCTGACCATGACCAGTTGCGGGAGGGTGCGGGCAACTGAAGGTGGTAGTCACCCGCCAGAAGAAAACGGAGGGCGGACTCCTTCAGAAGAACCGGGCGCTAGCGGATGATTTGGCGAAGGCCAAAGAGAAGGTATCCGAGCTGGAGGCGGGCATCGTGTTTGAACACGAGGAGGGTTTTAATAAAGCTCTCCGTCAAGCGCCCGTTTTGGCCGGGATCCGAGAGCCCTATGCCTTGGGATTTGACATTGAAAAAGATGTCTTTGATGGGGTCCTGGTTCACCTTGATGCCCCAACCGCTGAGGATGAGCCGCAGGAGATGGAGGGCCCTTCAAGCGTCGGTGTAGGGGACCAGAGAGTGGAGGTCGAGGACGTTGACGAGGCGGCCGAGGATGCCGAGAATATCAATGCTACTGGGGATAATAATGGCGGCCGTAAGGCCTAGTGATTTTGCAAATTGATAGTTAGGGGTTTTTATTTGTTTCAAATTTTTTGATGTATTTGTTCATGTGGCCTACCGTCCAACATCTTGACTTGTTTAGGTGTTGGCCGGACCGTCCCATAACCGACTTTTTGTATACCCCTTACACATTAATATGATTTGCTTTCTTCAATTTGCCTGAGTTATGATTATTGCCTTACCGGTCGTTTGACTTCGTTCTCTTGTCATCTTTTAATAGCGTTTATCGATAAAAACTTGTCTTGGGATTGACCGAGCCGGGCGGCGGCGATTCTCCGGGAAGAACTATCCATTTACCGCCCGGCCAAGTTGACAGTTATTCCATTTGGGACTCCATTCGCCAACTTGATTTTACAAAGGATCTGGGTGGCAGTGGTTCTTCGGGAAGAACTCTCTGTTCACCGCCCGGTCTAATTGACAATGGTTCTGTTTAGAACTTCCCGTTCATCAACTTGGATTTTCGTAGGTTCCAAGCAACAATGGTTCTTCGGGAAGAACTCTCCGTTCACTGCCCGGCCAAGTTGACAATGGTTCCTTTTAGAACTCTCTGTTCATCAACTTGGATTTTCGTAGGTTCCGGGCAGCAGTGGTTCTTCGGGAAGAACTCTCCGTTCATTGCTCGGCCAAGTTGACAGTGGTTCCTTTTGGAACTCTCCGTTCATCAACTTGGATTTCTTTTTGATTCAACGCTTTACAGGAATATGTCTTTATTGTAGAAATCTCTGCCAAAAGAGGGGGACACCCTGTCATCGTATTAATCATCGAAAATAAAATGTACAATCAAAAGTAGCTATCAACTGAAATAAAATTTTAGGTGAGTAGCGTTCCAAGTGTTTGGGGTTGGGCGTCCGTCTGTATGCAACAACCTATAGGCTCCATTTCCCAGTGCTTCTGTTACTCGAAAAGGTCCCTCCCATTTGGCTGCAAGTTTGCCGTGAGTGGTCGTCCGTCGGGCCTCCCCATCTTTCTCCATACCAGATCGCCCTCCTAGAAGTTCCTAGGTCGGACTTTAGAGTTATACTTTCTTTCTACCATTCGCTTGCACGCTTCGGCTCTCAAAGCCGCTCGGTCCCTTCGCTCGTCCAAGGAGTCAAGTTCCAGCCTCAGTTCTTCATCGTTTAACTAAAGGTCCTCCATCTGTCACCGCAAAGAGGGTTCTCCCAACTCGACCGGTAACATGACCTTAGTGCCATATGTCAAGTTGAAAGGGGTTTCACCGATCGTCCCATGCGGAGTGCACCGGTAAGCCCATAGCACTTCTGGGAGCTCGTCCAGCTACTCTCCTTTCCTGTCACCCAATCGCCTCTTTAGCTCGGCCACTATGGTCTTGTTCATGGCCTCTACCTAGCCATTTGTCTGAGGGTGTTCCACCGAACTGGTGACGTGTTTAATCCCTAGATCCTTGTAAAACTCGGCCAATTTCTTATCGATGAACTGTCGGTCGTTGTATGCGACGATTGTCCGAGGAAGACCGAATCATCACACCAATATCCAGCAAAATTTTTGGACCTGCGCTGTCGTTATGGTTGCCAAGGGTTCAGTGATAATAGTTGAAAAATTGTTATTTTTATACTTAAATTTGACATCAAAAATAACCTTTATGACTTAGAAACTAGCTTGGAATCATGCTTTTGCTTATGTTTTTGAAATTAGAGATTTGGATGCGTTTTATGTTTGGTTTCTCTTGTTTTTGCAGGTTTTAAGATGAATTGAATGGAAGAAGTGAAGTAGCCATAAGTTGGATTCTAGAAAAGGAAGAAAAAGTGCATAAAAGAAGAGCCGGAAGTACCGCTGAACGGAAATTACCGCTGAGCGACACTTTGAAGACCCGCAGTCACCGTTGAGGGACAAAACTGCAACTGAGCGTCAAACTGAAGAATCGTGCTTGCCGCTGAGCGTTAATTACCGTTGAGCGTTAATTACCGTTGAGCGCCATTTTTATTGGCCTTGGGCCACTTTTCTGTAATCTTTAGAAAGCTATATAAGGTTTTAGTCGAATTAGAGTTAATATCGTTTGGCAGAATGAAGCAAACTCACACTTTCTTCACCCCTTGGAGGAGGATTTTGGATGCTCAAGCTCCACTCTTCAAAGTCTAGGGTTCTATCTTTCATTCTTTCATTAGTTTCATCTAGTTTCACCATGATTATGGTGAACTAAACCTTCATTGTTGTTGGGGAATCAATCTAATCCTTTGAAACTCTCATGTATTGAATTGGTTCTTTAATTCATATGCTTTCTTTCATTAATTGTTAGGATTTTTCTTCTATACTCTATGCATGCTTTGTTTAACTCATTCAATTGCATGATCATTGATTTTATTTGTATGGACACATATAGATAAATCTAGACATGATGAAATTCTCCCAATAGTAATATTGCCTAGACATAGGAATAGGAGGATTGGTTGCCTTTAAGCTTTTGTGCGAATGTAATGCATGAATAATTTCTAGGGAGACAAGACATTGTAAACTAGTGATTAGTAGTAGGATTTCTTCTCCAAGACATTGGGTTTAAGGTAAATTAGAAAGTGACATTAACATTAATGAAGAAGATGAATTCTTGAATACATGAGAGGGGATAGGATGAATTGACAAACAACATAATCATTCCATAATTTACATCAATCACCTTTGCTTCTTTTGATCCAATTGATCAATACATGCATTCATATTTAATTTTTCAGTATTTGCATTTAAACCTACAAGAATTCGTTTTATAAGTCTTATTTAATCAACAAATCACATAACTGTTTAGGCCGTGAGTCCTTTGGGAAATGATACTTGGTCTTACCATTTATTATTACTTGATACGATTTGGTTACACTTGCCGAGGGTAAACACAAATATCTTTTTATTTTTCTTTTAAATCAACCCATAAAACGTCGAATTGATATTGGCTTTGACGTTTTCTTATTTAGTCCCTGTTAAAATAGAATGTCTCAATTTCTCACACCAACGAGGAGGGGGGGGGGTGAATTGGTGAAATGTAAAAATAAAATCTTTTAAAATCTTTTTCACAAAAATGATGCCTTGATAGTTTTCTTGAATTGCAAGGTAAAAGATTTTCAATGCAGCGGAAACTTAATCGAATGAATGCAAAACGTAATCGATTGAATAAAGAGAGTAGGGATGAGAAAATTCAAACACTGTGTTTTTATACTGGTTCGGCCAAACCTACATTTAGTGTCCTTCCAACCACAAGAAGCCAATGCACTATAATGATCAAGGTTTTTACAACAAGGCGTTTATAGCGACCACACGTGAAAAATATAAAACATCTCTCTAACCCTCTAATCAAAATATAGGCAGTACACAACAAGACCAGCAACAAGAATCCTCTCTCTTGCTGTCTAAACCCTTTGAGACAATCTCAAAGTCAAGAATGCCACACGCTCTTCTTCCTGTAATCACAACAGGGAACCTCAAACCAATCTTCAAAAGATTGTAGAATCTGATCTCTCAATGACACCCAAATATGCAACTTGATCAGCCTTTGAAAAACACAATAGTCTTGCTCTTCAAGAAATCACAAGTAGTTGATCACCACGGTCACTCTTGTTTCTTCCTCTCATATATGCTTAAACAAATTTAACCACTAGTACAAAAACAGTGTACAACGTCGAATATTTTTGGCCTTTCACGTCGAATTTGTGAACGACGTCATATCAGGAGACGTTAAATTAACGTCGAATTTAAAAAATTTGACGTAAATTTAACGTCGAATTTTGTCAATATACAACGTTAATTTAACGTTGAATTTTGTCAATATACGACGTTAATCAATTTTTTTTGAATTAATTGTAATCCTTTTTTACAACTTTACGAGACCTGAAAAGTAGAACTATGAACGGTAATATAGAATCAACAACAAATATCAATAACAAACAACAAACAAGTTCAATCAAACAACAAACAAGTTCAACAATAAGTTCTTCAAAACGAAAATGAAAACTAACCTTCAAAAGGTGGGTTCATCGGAATAAAGTGTTGCCACCAGTGAGAGAGAAAGCAGAATACACATATGAAGGACAAGAACACGAAAATAATCGGTGAAAACAAAACGAAAATCATACCTAAAGTAGTTAATTAACATGCATTTGTATCAAATGAAAGAAATATTACATGTGATGGTCGTCAAATTTCGTTCGAGAAAAAGTGAATGAATTTTCAATCTCCCGCTCAAATTTTTATTGAATTCACTAACCTTTTGACGTATAACGGTGAGACATTCGACGTTTTTTATCCTTTTACGTTGAATTATAATTCTAAACAACATTTAATAATTACATTTATTTACAAAATTGCCACCAGTCATTTTTAACGTTGGCTATTGAGTGGTTAGACGTTGAACGCGTGATGTTATACGCTGTTTTTGATCTAGTGAACACATTGATCAAAAGCATATAACATGTAAATATAGAATATGTAACACATAATACTCATTTATTATTAATTATGTGTTGTCATCATCAAAAACACAAATATCACTAAGATTGTGGGTTAAGCTGAACCTTTGTTCCCCCTATTAACAATCTCAACAATCCCTTTTTTATTCTTTTTTCCTTTTTTTTAAACCAACCACAAAACGTTAAATTGTTTCATGCATCGACGTTTTATTTGCCAGAAATTATGTTTTTAATCCAAGAGTTTTTAATCTAGTATATTAACGACGCACCTCTCCATAATTCGACGTTTTATTATGCGCATGAAGCCAAAGTCACTCTATTACACGTCGATTTGAATCTAGTATATCAGACGTTTTATTGACTAGTCAGAAGCCAAAGGGTCAATCCCTTTTTTTATTATTTTTCTTTTTTTCTTTTAAACCCTAAAACGTCAAACTCTTTTGGACTCCGACGTGATTGGCATTAGAGTAGTTAGGCACATTAATTCTGGCTCCCAAGAGTTATTATTATTTTTCTATCAATACAGTTTCGGAGCCTTCGATAACCTCTAAACCATTCATAAAATTTCTCCTAACAATCTGTTAACTTCTTTTCTTTATTTTGCTATTATTTTTTCCAAGGTCACAAAAACGAATCATTTCTTTGTGGTTTGATTCTTTGTGCATAGTGAAAAGCTTGAAAGAGTAATAGAAATCCAAAGAAAAAGGTTGAGAAATTTGGATTTCGCACCCTTTCAAAATGCTACAACCTCCATTCACCAAAATCCTTCTACATTTTAAGTATCCCGTGAATCTTTTCGGGGTTAGATTTTCATTTTTTTCCTATGTTTAGTCTTATTATGCTTTTCATTTGTTTTTGTTTTCATTTATTAACATACAACGTTTTATTATGCGCATGAAGCTTGAAGGAGTAATAGAAATCCAAAGAAAAAGGTTGAGAGATTTGGATTTCGCACCCTTTTAAAACGCTACAACCTCCATTCACCAAAATCCTTCTACATTTTAACTATCCCGTGGATCTTTTCGTGGTTAGATTTTCATTTTTTTCCTATGTTTTGTCTTATTATGCTTTTCTTTTGTTTTTGTTTTCATTTATTAATGTACGTTCTGTAAAAATGGATTTCTTTTAGAAATCTTTCTAGGAGTTTGACGTCGAACCCTTATAGAACGCAATGTCCCACTATATATTAACGACGAACCTCTTCCTAATTCGACGTTTTATTACGCGCATGAAGCTTGAAGGAGTGACAGAAATCCAAAGAAAAAGGTTCATAGATTTGAATTTCAGACCCTTTCAAAACGCTACAAGCTTGAAGGAGTGATAGAACTCCAAAGAAAAAGGAGTTTTACGTCGAATACATATAGTATTTGACGTTCCATTGTATATATGATTCGATTATTAAGTTTCTTGAATCATTCAAAAATGATCAAACTCTGCAATGGTATATTTAGATGATTCTTGTTTTAAGTTTGCTCAAGTTGATTTTCATAATGAATCTGTTTGCTTTGATATTTGATTGTAAAAAACAACGAATCATCCAATAATTTTAATGTGTTTATGAGAGAAACAGTCAATTAACATTTTTTGGTACCGCTTCCTAATTTGACGTCAATCTCTTCGTTTCTAACAATAACATTCATGATGAGCATCTACATCTAGTTGTGTCAGACTTCGACTTTAATCTTTTTGTTTGTAACAACAACATTTTTCAAGTGTAACCAAATTCACTTTCCCATGCATAGTTAACGTCGATGACTATCCGAATTTGACGTGAATATCTTCGTTTCTTACGATGTCATTTATGATGACAACAAACTTGCCTCCACCCATATAAAGTAGACGTCGCATAGAACATGAATTCGACGACAACCTTTTACGGAATTATATCATGAAATAGCAGTACATCGTGTAATTATGCTTAGTAACTGCTACAATCCACCATCTTGTATGAACGTTGAAGCCCAGCTGAGTTCGTCGTTCAAACATCATTCAATGGAAAAGTAATAAATCTCTTTTGATTCAGATAAGAACTAATTGATGTCCATCCCCCCAAAAATCGACGTGAAAAACATTGTTGGTAATAGCACACCATTAATGCTCCTAACTATCCAATTTCCGTCACGTCGAAGCCCCATAGACTTGGACATGCTATTGAATGATTAAACAGTAAAAAGAAAAAAAGAATAAAAAGGGCGCGACCTTTGGCTTTTGGCTGAAGATAAAAACGTCGAAGCCCCAGCTACTTCGACGTAATAATATTGCCATTTCCACGATCCAAGTTTTATGTTATTTTATCATTTCTTTTTTCATACCATATCCATAATGTTTAAACTTCCTTTTTTTTCAACCCTTTTATCTCACACAATAAAATAATACCATGTTTTCTTCTTTTATTTACATTTCATTTCATGTCTTATATTAATTAAATAAATTAGTTGATATATTTATTGCATGACAATAATTTTTTTTTTCTTTTATTTTCTTCCACAATCGTGTACAACTTTTTCGAATATGATGTTAAGGGAATCAAATCATTTAGCTGTGTTCACTTGTGGGGAAAGGCACAGAACGAATCAAAGAGAATTGCGGGATTGTGTACTTTTCAATCACCCACGAAGAAGGTGAGATTTGGAGGGATCCCTGTTAAAAAGTTAGATGTGCTCCTCTATATTCATATAATTCCACTTTCAATTTTGAAATTAATATAATCGATTCTAAGTAATAAAGAATCGATTCCAAGAGTTATAAATTAAGAAATGCAAATGAGCTTTACTGATTATTTATGGTGACATTAATGACAACGTGGTTGGATATTGATCACATGTTTGTTAAAATACTAAAAAGCAAAGAAAAAATGCATGCGAGATGGGTCAAATTAGTTTTTATAATAATGTTAATCATAGTATTTTTGTAAGCTTAATCATTTATACTAATTACTTATTATAACTATTAAAATTTTCAAAGTAATTTATTTGAATGTGGCTAAATTTTTGGTTTAAGAGTTCGTTTGAATTTTTATTGTCGTCGACGTTTTAAATTCGACTTTTTTATAACCGCTTATGTGGTAGCTCGTGTTTCGTCCGTTTCAAATATGCAGATCAATAAACTAGTAACACATAGTCTATGGTCAAAAAGTTGTTAACATATCACGGTCCTTAACAATATTTTGGTTCGAATTCTGCCAAATTTCTATCATGGCTTGGCCCATCTGTCTCGACTTTTTGCTTGGACTAGAGGTTGATAAGACAGAGATGGAGATGCCAATATGTAGCAGATTGATAAGTCAAGGAAGATTCTCCACAAAGATGTTAATCTTTGATAAGAATCAAAGTTCTAAACCAAGAACCAAGAGAATCCTCTCTCAAAAATACAAATGCATATATTATGACTTCCAAAGTGTCTACATATGTATTTGGTGCCCCTATATATAAGTATAAATGTTTAAGGCACCTAAGAAACCCTAAAAGAAATCCCAAGGACATTGGGTCCAAAAATAACTTGAAAAATAGAAACAAATTGTTGAGGAGAAAGGAAAAATAAAATTTATTTAATTTCCTTAAATTATTCTTGAGGAGATAATCCTCTATCATACCTTTGGCTCGGGTCAGTCCATCCCGACCCGTTTCGAACTTCAACTTATGTTAGTCTGTCTCGACCTTTAGTCTGAATCAACCCATCCCACCATTCAATTTCGGTCAATCAGTCTCGACCGTTGGTCAAACTTAACCTGCCTTAATCGTCGACCTAACCCATTCAGTCTTAATTTTTGGCCCAAATTGGTCTGTCTTGACCTTTAATTTTTGTCCACAATAATTTATCTTGACCTACAATTTATCACTAAACTTAATTTTTATTCAAATTTAAAGTATTATTTTTTAAAAATGAATTAAAGTCTTTTTGTAGAATCATACCTATCTTTATCCTAAAATTAACACACCAAGAAAGAGACATTGAAGACTTGATTTATCTTTTATCAAACCTATCTTAATCATAAAACTTTTAAAGGAGAATAAAGAAATATAAGGTTTCGGAATGTTGTTGAATCTAATGAAAAACAAATCATTTACGGGTAGGCAATTTTTCATTTTTTATATGAAAAAAAGTTAGTTTAACATGGATGTTAAAAGAACATTCATTTCACATGACTTTTAATAATATTATAATATTTATTATGATTTTAATTATTGTGATCTATAACTAAAACTCAATTCTCACAAATTATTATTATTATTATTTTCCATATGAAATTAAAATAATATTTAAAGAAATAAAGTTTTATTCTTTTTAAATTTCACCCATAAATCTTTCTTATATTTTATAATATGTAAGTATTACAAGATAAATTGACACAAATTTATAATATAAAAATATAAAAAAAATATAAATCTTATCTTAAAATATAATGGTAAGGGGGAGGTTATGGAGGTTATAACTTGAAAAAAGAAAAAATAGGGCGCGAGGTTGAAGAAGAAAACGTCGAATATCTGTAGAGTTAGACATATCCTTTGACTTTTTGAAACTCTTTGTCTTCTGACTGACAATTAGTACGTCGAAGCCTAGTAGAATTTGACATATCGTTTGTCATTTTTAAAAGTGAGAGGTTAAAAACTCTACATTGTGAAAGACGTTCTGAGAATTCTATTCAGACATGGCTTCTTCATCATCATCATCAATAAGAAAAGAGAAGGTTGCCCAGGTTACAAGAAACATAAACCCATCTAGAGGGATAAGTGATGAAGAGATCCGAGGAAAGTTTTTATTTTGGAGAGTTATAAAAATTGTAGTTCCTTACAAGTATTTGGACCTGCAACTGCTCAAGAAAGAAAGGTTCCTTTTTCAAGAATGGATTGCATATCAAGGGCTTACTGATTTTGTCCAAATGAAAGGAGATTGCTATCCAAATTTGGTAGAGGTTTTCTACACAAACCTGAGGGTTCTAAATGGGGTCATTCACTCAAGGGTAAAAGGTGTTAACATTACTATTGACGATAATGTTGGGTCAAATATGGTTGGACTGAAAGCTGAAGGTTTGGATTTTCATATCCGTGATTCTGGCTCAAACATCTGGTTATCAAAGAGAGCTATATATATAAACTGCTTAAGATATCCAAGAAGGTACAATGTGGATAAGTTGTACCTACATGATGGCTTAAACAAGGAGGAGAAAATTATTGCTTATGTCTTGGCTTGGCTACTATTGCCTGGAAGATTTCTCGAGGACAAAATGTCAACATAAGATGTATTTCTGTTGAATGCTATCAAGACTAGAATCCCAACCAACTGGGTTACAGTACTAAACGGCCACATGATCGGTGCAAGAGATAAATATGCACACAAATTTCCATTTGGAGTATTTATCAGCAAGGTGCTGGTACTCCAAGAAGTATATGTATCTGAAGAAGATAGACTTCTGTGCAACAAGTCACAAGAAATTGGTATAACAAGTCTATTTTCTATTGGGCTAAAAAGGACTATGAATGAATGGTTCTTCAGAGATGAGCAAAATGTTGTTACATGCTTTGGAAGTCCATCTACTCCTGATGAAGATCATACTGCCTTCATTCCACAAACTGATTTTGAGAAATTTGTTGTTGATCAATTTAGGAAGACGTCTGAAAAAGTTAAGAGAGAGTTGAAAATACTCTTTTCATACTGGAAAATAAGGGAGATGTGCTAAACAAGAATGACATTGGCTCTGAAACTGAAGATTCTGACGATGAGTAAATTGATGAAGATTCAATGTAATCGTCTTGATAAGAATAGGGACTACTTTTCAAAGTTTTTTTTATTTTGTAATCATGGCTATTAAGCCACCTCTGGTTTTATGTACTGCTTTCGATATAATATAAATGAAATGAAATGAAGAATTATTTTAGTAAACGATCTGTGAATTGTGAATGTTGATTGCATTGTATGTGGACTAACCCTCAATCTAGTTGAGAAGAGAATATTATGCAGTTCTGATATTGATAAAAAATTGATCACTGGTTTAAAACTGCAAATTTCAGTACATTGCTAACTTGAATCGATTATGGAAGAAGTAAAAAGAAAAAATTTCATGTGTGGTGTTAAAGAAAAAATAATCATAAGAGCGCCACCTTTTGCTACTGGTGGAAGAAGAAAACGTTGAAGCCCCATCAAATAGGACATTCTATTAATGCTCCCTACTACTTCAATTCCCTTCACGTCCTAGCCCCGCAGACTTCGACGTTCTAAGGAAGGGGAAAAAGAAAAAAAGATCCAAAAGTGCGCTACTTTTTGATACTTGCGAAAGAAGAAAACTTCGACGTCCCGTTCTATTACCAATAGTACGTCAAAGCCTAGGAGAGTTTGGACGTTCTATGGAAGGTTATAAAAGGAAAAAGAAAAAAGATAAAAGATACAAAAGAGCGCCACCTTTCAGAAGAATTAAATGTCAAAGCCCTACAGAGTTTGACGTTATATTCTGAGCGCACCATAAATGCTCCCAACTACTCTGATTCCCTTGACGTCAAAGCCCCGCTGACTTCAACGTTGTATGGGAAGTTATAAAGGAAAAGAGAAAAGATTCAGAAGTGTGCCACCTTTGGTGACAAATAAAACGTTCAAGCCCCATAGTATTGGATGTAACCTTTGTGGTTTAAAAGAAAAAAGAAAAAAGAATTAAAAAGGGAGAAACTCTATGGTTTATGGCATACAATTATTACGTCGAATCCCAGTAGAATTTGACGTAACCGTGGTGGTTTCAAAGAAAAAAGAATAAAAGAATGGTGCGCTAGTTCAAGTATTTACACCCGTAGAACATCGAATTGTATGGGCCTTCGACGTTTCATTTAAATAGAACGTCAAATTGGTGTTGTGTGCGATGTGGAATTTTTTTTAATGAATGTAAAAAACATAACACAGTCTCATTGTTTCTTCGCGCTTCCATTTCTGCTTGAACTTTCTTCTTCGAGGACGAGTGCGATTAACCAAGAAGGTTAGTTTTAAGTCGTTTATGTCTTGCAAATGTCATTTGATACTCATTTGCTTTGTTTTTGATTTGGTTTGATCGATTGATTTTTGTTTATCTTAATGCTTTATTTCGTACGTGGTCAGCGAACATCATCTTCTTCTCCAGCGACACCATTTCGAGGTTGGTGTTTTTTTGTCCTTCATTGACTCTTATGTATGATATATGTGTTTGTGTTTGATGTTGTATTTATGGACTGTCGACGTATGATATATGTATCACAATAGATATTTGTGTTCGTGTACGTATGATAGTTTTTTTTTCTTCAACTTATGATATGTATTTTTTATTGTTTTGCATGTAAGTTAGTTTTCTTTTTTGACGTGGATTCTTTACTTTTGTTGTTTTAAAAATACTTAGAGTAGTATGGATCGAAGCTGGATTCATCAGTGTCATATTAGTGAAGAGTATGAGCGAGGGATTTTTGAGTTCATAGAATATGTTAAAGAACATGCAAAACCAGTGAACGGGGCATATTTTTGCCCTTGTGTTCGTTGTCTCAATCAAGTATTTGAAGACTTGGACAACATTCGTGATCATCTGTTCATATATGGAATAATGAGAAGTTATACAGTTTGGATGTGGCATAGGCAAGTGTTATATAAGCGAACAACATTAAGAGGTTCAGATTATGTCAACGAATGGATGAATGATCATTTAGATGAAATGGTTCGTGACGTTAGCGAAGAAAATTTTGGAAGAGCTCATTTATACGAAAATCTTAAGAACAATTAAGAGCAAGAGTTGTATCCAGGATGAATCAATTTTACACGGTTGTCGGCTACTTTGAAATTGTTTTGTTTGAAAGTAAGAAACAGATGGACTGATAAAAGTTTCATGGAATTGTTGGAGTTGTTGAAGGAGATGCTTCCAGAAAATAAAACGTTACCTATCGGTACTTACGACTCGAAGAAAATTCTATGTCCAATGGGTTTGGAATACCAAAAGATACATGCATGTCCCAATGATTCTATATTGTATAGAGATCAATATTCTTCAATGAAGGTGTGTCCGACATGTGGTTCGTCACGATTTAAGAAGAAACTTGATGGAAACAACGATGAAGACAATGATGGTCACCGGCTAAGGTCATGTGGTACTTACCTATAGTACTTAGGTTGAATCGATTTTTTTTGTTAAAGAAGATGCGAAGAATCTTATGTGGCACGTTGATGGAAGAAAATGCGATAATCTTCTTCGACACCCAGTTGATTCCCCACAATGGAAGAAGATTGATGAAACATTTCCCGAATTTAGTGCAGAACCAAGAAACTTAAGACTTGTACTTGCTACCGATGGTATGAATCCTTATGGCATTAAGTAGCAAACATAGTTCATCGCCAGTTCTGTTGATGATTTACAATTTATCTCCTATGTTGTGCATGAAGAGAAAATACATGATGTTGTCTATGATGATATCGGGTCCTAGACAACCTGGAAATGACATTGATAGTTATCTTCAACTAAAGCATGGGAAGAAAACTATGTACACAAGACACCGAAGATTCCTTCCTCGAAATAACCCTTACCGTAGATTGAAAAAAACATTTAATGGAAGTTCTGAAGATGATGTAGTGTCATGACCCCGTAATGCAGAAGAAGTATACAACTAAGTGAGATTGATGTTGTCTTCGAAAAACATAAAAAAAAGACCATTGAGAAAAACATTTGGAAAAAGCGATCAATATTCTTTAATCTTCCATATTGGTTTAAACTTAATGTGCGACATTGCATAGACATGATGCATGTTAAAAAAATGTATGTGATAGTGTTGTTGGGACTTTACTAAACGTAAAAGGAAAGACAAAAGATGGAGTGAAAGCACGACAGGACTTGGTTGACATGGGAATCCGTTTTGAGCTATATCCGCAATCCATAGGAAGACGCACCTATCTTCCTCCAGCTTGTCACACTCTTTCAAAAAAAGAAAAGCAATTTTTTTGTCAATGTTTACATAGTGTAAAGGTTCTACAAAGTTATTCATCGAATATTAGTAGCCTTGTTTCTATGCAATATATAAAGTTAGTTCGTTTAAAGTCTTACGATTGTCATGTCTTGTATATTTGTATATTTTCTTAGGTATCTTGATGATCACGCAC
Organism: Vigna umbellata; assembly: GCF_029865625.1. NCBI lineage: Eukaryota > Viridiplantae > Streptophyta > Magnoliopsida > Fabales > Fabaceae > Vigna > Vigna umbellata. Next base: position 55,157,326 of record NC_142165.1, on the reverse strand, counting down.
GATTTTACAGGCAAACAATAATATTAGGATTCTATTGCTCAGTCATTTACAATTATAATCAAGCATTGGACAGGGTTCCTCGTACAAGTTATCAATTTGAAGGTTCCATCTGTAAGGTATTAATTTTTATCCTTCGTGTCTTTATAATTTATTGTCTTTTATTTGTATTATTTTGTAATTGTTCATGTTTTTTCTTCCAAATATGGTTATTAGAATGAAATTATTCTTTCTTTCATGTATGGAGGTAGTATTATTATGGTTTTATTATTACAAAACCATAAGTCTTTTATTTGTTGTCTTTTAGGAATAAGAGTAGTAGGAGGGTCATTGAGAATGAACACAACACAACAAAATAACCTTAGAGGTTTTCATAAACGTTATTAAATAACCTTTATAGTGTTTTTGCGTTGTAGCGGTCTGCAAAGCCTAACGTTAAATAAACGTTAAAGTGTCACCACTTTCTTGGTTTCAGTTCATTGGCACAGAACGTTAGTATGGACCGAAGTTGGATAAATTCTAAACGAACAACCGAAGAATACGAGAGAGGAGTGGAACAATTTATTGAATTTGCTACGAGGAATGTAGCAGATAATAATGGAAGATTTTATTGTCCATGTGTGAATTGCTTGAACGAGCGGAGACTACACATTGCAGTAATACGAGAGCATGTTTTGTGTGATGGGTTCCTAAGGAGCTACACCAAGTGGACATGGCATGGTGAATTAGTAGAAGTGCCAATAGCACATGTGTCTTAAACTGAAGCAGAAGAAGTGGATTTCGTTATGCAAGATGGTTTGGAGTAAATGATTCGTGATGTTGGAGATGATGTCTTTGCACGATCACATATGTATGAAACTTTGTGTAGTAATGCAGAAATGCCTTTGTATTTAGGGTGCATTAAGTACACTAAATTGTCGGCAATATTAAAACTATTTAATGTGAAGGCAAGAAATTGGTGGAGTGATAAGAGTTTCACCAAATTGCTTGAGTTAGTGAGTGACATTCTTCCTGAAGGTAATAGGATGCCAACATCTAATTATGATGCGAAGAAGATATTATGTCCAATGGGTATGGAGTATAAAAAGATTCATGCTTATCCGAACGATTGTGTGTTGTACAGGAAGGAATATGAAAAGTTACATCACTGTCCACATTGTGGGTTATCAAGATACAAGCAAAAAGATGGTGACTTCGAAGATGATGTGAGGAAGGGTGTTCCAGCAAAGGTGTTGTGGTATCTTCCCATAATTCCAAGGTTTAAAAGATTATTTGCTAATGTCAAAGATGCAAAACTCATTAGATGGCATGTAGATGAACGTAAAAGAGATGGTCAAATAAGGCATCCAACTGATTGTAGTCAATGGCAGACAATAGATTCAATGTTTCCATATTTTGGAAATGATCCAAGAAACCTTAGACTTGGACTTGCTACAGATGGAATGAACCCGTACGGTAACTTGAGTAGTAGACATAGCTCATGGCCTGTCATGTTAGTGATCTACAACTTACCTCCTTAGTTGTGCATGAAACGTAAATACGTCATGTTATCTTTAATGGTTTCTGGTCCACGACAACCAGGAAACGACATTGATGTTTATTTAAGCTCGCTAGTTGAAGATTTGAAAATGTTGTGGGATTCGGGGAATATTGCCTATGAAAGATTTAAAATTACTTGGGTTAAAATCTCATGATTGTCATGTTTTAATGCAACAACTCCTACCAGTGGCGATTCGGGGAATATTGCCTAAGAATATTAGATATGCATTAACTAGATTATGCTTCTTTTTAATGCCATTTGTAGTAAAGTTTTTGAGCCTGCATGGTTGGACTATTTGGAGAATGAGGCTAAAGTTATATTATGTGAGTTGGAAATGTATTTCCCTCCATCATTTTTTGATATCATGGTTCACTTGATTGTACATTTAGTAAGGGAAATTAGACTTTGTGGACCTGTGTTCTTGCGATGGATGTACCCAATTGAGCGATACATGAAGATATTGAAAGGGTATGTCAAGAACCAATATCGTCCTGAAGCATCAATTGTTGAAAGATATATTGCAGAGGAAGCTATTGAGTTTTGTACAGAATACATATCAGAAATTGAAGCTATAGGAGTACCTAAAACTCGCCACCATGGAAGAATTGCTGGTAAAGGTACTCGAAGTGAAAAAGTGGTGACATTGTCACGACATGAAGTTATCCAAGCACATTTTTATATCTTGAATAACATTGACATTGTCCAACCCTACCTAAGTGCTCACAAAGACATTATAAAGAGAGATAATCCACGGATGCCTGAGAAGTGGTTGATTAATGAGCATAACAAGACTTTCTTAAGGTGGTTCAAAGAAAAAGTTCAAATTGATAATACAAGTTGTGATACATTGAAATGGTTAGCATGTGAGCCAAACTTTGATGTCATATGTTGGAGTGGATATGATATTAATAATTGTTCATTTTATACAAAATCTGAAGATGATAAAAGTACTATGCAAAATAGTGGAGTTATGGTCGTGGCTGAATCAATGCATTTTTCTAGCTCAAAGGATAAACATCCTATTATGGCTTCAATGTGTTACTTTGGTGTAATTGAAGATATATGGATGATTGATTATACAAGTTTTAGAGTTCCTGTTTTTAAATGTAAATGGGTTGATAGTAATAATGGTGTTAAAACTAATGATTTGGGTTTTACCTTGGTTGATTTACATAAGGCCAAATATACTGATGAGCCATTCATCATGGAATCTCAAGCAAAACAAGTTTTTTATGTCAATGATCCTTCTAACAAAAGATGGTCAATTGTTCTCCAAGGAAGAACTACACATGGTAGTCATCCAAATGACGGTTCAACACTTGATATTTATGAGACACCATCTTTCTCCACAAATATACCAACATTGGATGTTGATACCGAAGTTTATGATGTCCATGCCACATGTGATGACCATCACGAAGGGTTATGGGAGAATATTCCAACATAGTGGAGAAGGTTTCTGCTTTCTTTCCCTTGGTTTGCTGTCTCACCAGCTTTTGTCCATTTTGTTACTTCTTTCTCTGTTGGAAACAAGGAATTATCCAACTTTCTATTTCTTTTTACTGTTTATGTTGTCACCAATTTATAAATGATTCATTGTATATAATTACCCCATAGCTTTATTAATTTTTCATGATTAATTGTATATAATGTGGCTAAAGGCTTTATCAGTTGTCATTTTCTGGATCAAGATTAAGCTATATCTTCCTCAGGAGTTTGCTTAATCTTTATCCCAACATCATTAAAAAATTGCTAAATTTCTTTATTTTGAGTATGATAGGCCTTCCATTTTAACAAGTATTATGTTCAAACCTGAGATATAGATAAAATTAACAACATATGAATACAAACACACTTTTTTTTATGGGCATAATCTCATACAGTCAATTTGTGGAGATAAGCTCATACATTAAGAAGGTTTTTCTAGATAATTATCAGAATTTCTATTTGTGCTTCAATATATTCAACTTTTTATGCATATCTATTTGTGGAGAGAACTTAGTTCAGTAACATAGACAAATTCTCCACCTTGGAATGAATATAAGGATTTGGATTTTATTTTTGCATGATCACGGGAACAGGCATATATCCCAAATTACTAGTTTAAAATATATAAAATAAACTTTTGGTGCATGAATTATATCATTTTTATAATATTGGTAACAGTTTGCGTCAATGGAGTATTCAATGTGCCACTTTTTCTGCTTCAATTGACCACTTTAATTGTTGTTTTGGTGTATTCAATTAAATTTCATTTTCAATTTTTTGTTAAAACAGGTTTATGGTTGATCCATCTACACCTACACCACCACAAAGTGAGGACCAAAGTCAATCGTCTACCCAACCCAAGTGTAGATGTGCGACTAGGCTAAAAGACTTGATTGTTAGTCGTAATGTTGATCAGAAATTGCCCATTCAATTTGATATGAGTACAGGAAAAGTTATTGGAGACAATCGTGCAAGATTCACTAGCTTTGTGGCCTTACTTGGTAGTAATAAGGTTAGTATTCTTATTGACAAATGGGACCATGTTCCTGAAGAAGTGAAGAACCAAATATGGCAAACTATAATGGTATGAAAGTCTTAACTTAACTTCCACAATTATTAGAAAATTTGTAAATATAACATTCATGTACCTATTATTTAGCTAACATATGACGTCCCAAACAACAACTTATTGAGAAGTAAATGGATATCATATGTTGGGCAACGGTGGAGGGGTTTTAAGACTGACCTTACTAGTCGGTATATTTATGGTAAGTTAAGTCACAAGAATCCTTGTGAGATATATCAATTCCTTGATGAGGAAACGTGGCAGGCTTTTCGGGACAAACGATTAGAACATGCCTTTCAGGTAAATTTAATGTTTTATTTATGATTTGATATTCATTTTTTCTGTTTCATAATTTGTTATTAAATCTTTATGTCACATGTTTGAAATAGGAAAAGAAAAAAGTTGCACAAGACCTACAGAAAAATAATCTCCACCCACACAAATTGTCTCGTGGGGGATATGATAGGTTAGAGGAGATTATGATCCATGAGGCCTCTTCCTTAGCTACCGATGATGGGTAAGATTTGAGTAAGATTTCTCCACCTCCATGTCATGAGAAATGGAAGAGAGCTCGCACTAAGCCATCAGGAGAATACACTTCTGAAGAAACTCGACTTGTAGCGGAGAAGATTGTTAGAAACTCATAATAAGCCTAATTTTAATTTTAATGTCTTTAGATATATTTTTTGGCATATATTCTGTAATAGATGAACTAAAACACTATTTTTTCAGGATGACTTAGTGGAGAAAAGCTCTCAAGGGTCATTCACTCAAGAAGGCCGAGATGACATATTAGCGGTTGCCATTAGACGTCCGGAGCATCCAGGATATATCCTTGGTGTTGGACAAGGGGTAGGACTCAAGCAATTCTTTGGTGGTCCTACTCGAAAGGTTACTTTAGCACAACTTAGTGAATCCGATAAAAAGGTGTTAAGAAATGAGTTTAAGAAAGAATTGTTCCCAGAATTGAGAGATGAGTTATTGTTAGAAATCAAATCAGAGATAGCATCCTTAGGATTGACTATTCAAGGTCCACCAAATGGGGCTTCCCATGTTGCTAGCACAAAGGGGAGTTGTCCTCTTCCTGAGGAATCAGGGGATGGTGTTGATGTCCCTGTTGATTGTGAATTGTATGTTGATGATCCCCACTGACATTTGGTGGCTCTAGGTAAACTGTTGAATCATTGAAATCTGTACCCACATTCCTGATATTGAATCATTTTGAAATTTGCATTTAGCCTTTGAACCACAATGTTGTCTATACTTGCAGCCTCTCTATACTTGTTGCCTCTCTATATATGTTCTAAGTAAGTCATTTATACCATTTTACTCAACAATTGTCATCTTTTTTGTATCTTAGGTAAAATATATAATTTGGGAAGCACCATCCACCACGAGGCTATTAAAGATGATATGTTGCGAGTGGTGGTTGTAGATATTAAATATTCTTCTGCTCGTGTTCCTCTACCTAGTGAGGAGGTTTAAACAGTGGGACAAGCTCCAAGAAATTTTATCATTTGGCCAGCCAGATTGGCAAAGCCAATTTTAGTAAGTATTTATATTCATATTTGCCTTAATTACTTATGTATTTGTTGTATTTGGATGCATATAATATTGGACTTATTTTGTGGTCAAATATAGGACGTTTCTAAGAATACAAACATTATTACACCTCCTCAACCACAATTGTCTCCTCTCCAACAACTTGGTGCAGCGGTAGTCACAATGGGGAATAAAACTATTGAGATAGATATGTCTCCTGAACTCACATGCAAGACTGCTACCACCACTTTATAGGTATGTCATAGGGATATTTGTGAAATTGTCATTGGTAATGATCTCCTCTCTACAACAGTTCTACAACTTTGGAATTTGTAAGTAAACCTTCACAAACCATGAAAATACTATCATATTGCATTCGTGTATTTATTTTAACATTATTTGTTGATATTGAAGGTATTTGCATCACCTCTGCATCGAGAGAAGGAATGCTACTATCTATGGATTTCTTCATCCTGTTACAATTCAAACTGTAGGAAATAAATCAGAGGAGGTGCAAAAGTACTTGATAGAAATGTTTGAAAAAGCTGGTAAAGAGGTCTATTTAACACCTTACTTGCATAAGTAAGTACATAATTTTTTAATTTTTCATGACTAGTCATAAGTAAGTACATAATTTTTTAATTTTTCATGACTAGTTTAAAAGTTTCTTATAATTAATATTATTCTAACTTGTAGGGATCATTGGAAATTGCTAGTTATTGTTCCTGATCGTTCTCTTGTAGTGCTCTTATGTTCCTTGCATAAGAAAGCTAACACATTGTCCATCAAAAATATATTAGAGGCGTACGTTTTCCTTTTTATTTTGATTCCTTCCTATATTATTATTATGTAATGGATGTGTAACTTTTGTATAGGTCTTTGGAAGAACATTTAAGGTTGCAGGGTGTTCCATCTATTTCTAGGAAGAAGATGCAAATAATCACACCTTTGTTTTGTGTTTTGTGATTGTTATTTTATGAGGAATTGGCTGTGTTGTTGGTTTTGTGAAATTTGGTTTAGCAAAATATGCAGAGCTACATGGTGCAAAGGCTAGCTAGAGTATAATCTGATATTTTGTGTCTTTGGTTTGAATGAGTCTTCATTATTTGTATTTAATTTTCAGTGTCGACGTCAATTGGACAACTATGAGTGTGGGTATTATGTAATGAAACACATGCATACCATTATTTGTACAAAATCATGAAATAAGGTATTAAAATACTAACTAAATATTTATCCAACTATTCATTACAATATTTGGATTTAATATATATTTTCATGTATAAATGATGTATTAAATATTAGACTATTTAATATTTGAAATGAATTCTATTTTGTTAGTTTGAATAAATTTGTTTATTTAAAGCTATATTGATTATAAATGGATTGGATGAGATGATAATACAGGAATATTATTATAATTTCATTGGATGTCAAATTTAATAATCAATATTTTAAAAAAAAAACATTTATTATTACGTTCCATCTATTATAACAGACAAAGAAAATTTATTATAATAAACTGCGCATATTATAAAAAGTAGATAATTTTTGTATGTTATAAAAAGTCATTTTTCCACTTGTGCGTGAATTCATTAAAATTAAAAGTACGTAACACGCAACGAGGGTTATTAATTCAGGAAGAAAAACCTGTAACCTTAGCCTTTTTTTTTAACCTAATATACAAACCATTTTACAAGTATCACACTTTTTACTTAGATTACTCCTCTGCCCAAACCTGTCTAACAGAACCCACAATTACAAAACCCACAATTCCTTTCTCCTTTCTCTTCTTTTGCTTTTACAAGAACCCACATAAAACATTAATTCCTCTTCTCTTTCACTTTCACTTTCACGGATACACTACCCACTGTTTACTCACTTTTCCATTTAGATTGTTTTCTCTTATTCCTTCATTCTTTATTTTCAACTCTAAACTCTTATCCTCTAACACCCAACTATCACCAAACATTCACCATCATCTTCGTTATAACTATTTGTTTTACTTTCTCCCTCTCTCAATTCACGTGTAACCCTACATTACTTTTTCTTTGCATAATCTCTTTTGCTACACAACCCATGCTCATATTCACAAGAAAATAGTGCGCCCCTTTATCACTTGAAACCCAACTTCCTACTGCCACTATTTTTTAACACCAGAACCATATCTTCTCTCTACCTCTCCAACCAAGAAACCTGTTACTCACGTACACCCTTCTTCTCTTTTTTTTTTTTTTTAAGTTTCTCACCTCTCACCCAAGAGACCTTCTCACCCTCTCACGCTCCTTCCACGTATCAAAGATTTCTATAAACATGCAGAAACCCTTCCTACTCAACTAAGATTAACCCAATCACTTACTCCTCTCATGAACCCCTTGCTTCTATGCTTACAACAACACCACACTCGGCCTCTAATCCTTACTCCTACACACACCTTATACTTCATTCCTTACCTCCCAAAACCACTTCTTTTGATCTTACCTTTCTTTACCATTTTTCTTTCACTTCTCTACCTTCATACACACACCCATCCCTGCACCCACAACTCCACCAAAACTACGTATAGCTACCTCTACTCTTATGCACTACTTCTCTTCTTTCTTCACGTCAACCCTTCTTGTTTCCTTTTCCCAAAACTTACTCATTTCAACGCCACACCCCAACTCTTCACGTTGTTAACAACATGACCTACGATCCTTGACTGCTCCCAACCCACTCGTTAACAGAAAATAAGGTCCAAAACTCCCAAGGAGTACAACAGGAAAGAAAAAGAGACTTCACGGTCTCAACAAAACATTCAACCCTCTAACCGACCCAGCACGTAAATCATTTATCACCACCTCCATGTGAAAAGAATAAAGAAACCGAAAGATTAAAACGGAAACAAAATATATAAACATACTGGAACTCAACCATCCACTCAGTTCAAACATGACCCTGACAACGATTACTTAAGCCTTTGTTCCTCACAACCCCAAACCCTACAAATACTTAACAACCATAAACATATAGATTTTCTAGTCACTCCCCTTACCTGAATTCAAGAGGGTTGCTAGCGTCTTTGCTCCTTCACGATTTGGTGTGTCGAACAGCTCTCCCTCCCTTATTTGATCAACCATTCTCTATCCCCCAAGGAGCTAGGTTTCCGTTTTATATTCTCTTACGGCTGCTTCTTATTTTTCCCTTGTTTTAACCGAATATCCTCCCCAACTCACTCACTGTTACCCCTTCTTATAGTTTCTTTAGATTTAACCTAAAACGGCCCAAAAACCTAGCTGCTTACTCTCTTTACTCTGGCCCAAGAAATCCCCACTAAGGGTGTTACTCCCTCACCACCACATTTTCTCCCTCCACCTCTCCAATTTTATTATATATTTTTTGAATTACAAAACTAACCTTTTATAATTACACAAATAACCTTTTTATTTTTTAATCCTAATTATTTACTTTAATCCTAATTATTTACTTTAATCCTAAAATCTATCTTTCTACCCCTTCTCACCCACCTCCCAACCCTCTCAGATTCTCACCCAAGCTCCATCACATTTGTTTCTCATCTTCCATTTTTCCTCACAAGATTAGTGATGATATTTTTAATTTTTTTTTAAATGCAATGCATATATCTCTGTGATGTGCTCTGTGTTGTGCTGTGCTCTGCGTTTTTTTGCTGTGCGTTTTTTTGCTGTGTGCGTGTGTTGGGAAAAAGGAAGAAGATAACCAGGCCAAAAACGGATGTTGGGTATCCATTTGGATCTGAAACGGATGTCGATATCCGTCGACGGATGTTGACATCCGTTTTTTCTTAAACGGATGTTGACATCCGGTGACGTAAACGGATGTCAACATCCGTTTAATGTTAGGACAGGACGGATGTGAACATCCGTTTAATGTTGGAATCAGAGACATAAAGCTTGCAAAAAGAGAATGGATTCTCCCAGGCCAGTCATGCAGCGTCTTCGACCTCTCTCCTGTGAACTACGAGGTTCAAGCCATGAGCGCAGAGAAGCTCCCTTTCATTCTCCCCGCTGTCTTCACCATCGGTCCCAGAGTCGACAACCACGACACCCTTCTCAAATACGCCAAACTTCTCTCTTCCCACGACAAGCTCTCTCACCACGTTAAGGAGCTAGTCCAGGGCATCATCGAGGGAGAGACACGTGTCTAGGCACCAAGTCGTTTAAACAGGAAGTGTTTGACAGGGTTTGATCCCTATTGGCTTTATGTTATTCTGAGGTACCAAAGATAAGAATGTAGCGTAGTTCTAATTTTGTAGATAAGATCATAGGAAGCAAAACAATGGAATAATATGATGCAGAATATATAATAATAAGTGTATTAGGAAGAGATTTCAAGAGGGAGAGAGAAATAAGACAAGGCTGAAAGGCAATAAATGAATGGGAATAAGCAGTTATACGTTTTGGGAATCTCTGAAGTCAATTATGGCACATAGTTGCAGTTTGTGATTGTAATGTTTATAAAAAAGAGATAATAATTATTAAATTGGGAAGAATGATGAAGCATTAAACAAAGAGTAACTACCACCCATGAGTCTTTTGCACTTCCAAACACATAAAAGTTGATTAGTGTAAGTTGTGCTGGTTTAATTATGGAAGCTTGTTTAATTATGGAAGCTTCAGTTAACCCTTCTTCTTCTTCTCTTGTCACCATTCTCAGATTTGCATCATTTACAAAGTGAAATTTATATATCTATGAACAGTGGTTTCATCAGGGCTACACAGCATGAAAATGACTTGACGGGTTAAGATTGCATTTCATCTGGTTTAACGTGATTTCACATTTGAGAGGTGGGAGTACTGCGACTAAAAATGGTAGAAATTTAGGGTTTTATATTAAAATAATTAAATAGAGTTAAAAGTAAAAAAAAAGGTAAAAAAATTTATTTTTGTAATTAAAAAAAAATTGAAGAAGATTGGGAAGGTGGAAGGAGCAAAGGTGGTGGTGGAGGGAGCAACATCCTAAAGTAAATAATTAGGATTAAAAAGTAAAAAAGGTTATTTTTGTAATTATAAAAGGTTAGTTCTGTAATTCAAAAAATATGTAATAGAATTGGGGAGGTGGAGGGAGAAAATGTGGTGGTGGAGAGAGTAACACCCCCCCACTAATATCCTACAAATCCAACACTTAAGTGTAGGTCCAAACTCCCTTTCTAAAATTATATCAATACCTAACATATCTTTAGTGGTGAAAGGTATAATCTAACGCTGCATGTAAACATATAGAAGACAAAACATAAATGAATTCTCTCTCTTGTTCTCACGGTGCATCCACATTGAAACTCATGCAAAGCAAGGGAACAACAACAAAGCTTCTATACAACAAGAAAACTAACACTTCCCCTTATTGACATTCTTTCACGTGAATCAATTGCCAATACAGGGATTTGAACCAGCGTCGTGGGAGTGTCTCCCACGGTAACACAATGCACAAACTACTTGCTGAAGCTCATTTTGTTGACATTATAACACAAATATCAATATATAATAATCCTTACTTCAACCAAATTTCGAAAATTTAAAATAAATCTCCAACTACTAAATTCTTATTCATTTCTAAACAATAATAGAGAATATTAAAATAAAAATAAAAGGTATTTTTATTTTATCCGGGCCTTACACTGGTTTTCATAAAATATTTGAAAAACTAGTCGATTACTATTTTCATTAAATCGACTGATCCTGTAAAATGGTTTTCAATTCTCAGACCTTTGGTGAAGGTGCTTCGACAAATAGACCACCACTATTTGCTGGAGAAAATTATGCTTTTTGGAAAATAAGGATGTAAATCTTTCTTGAATCGGTGGATGCAACTCTAAATGGTCCATATGAGCCCACTCATGTTTTAAATGGAAAAGTTGTTTTGAAAAATTTTTAAGAGTGGACTCAAGATGAGAACTGAAGAGCTCAATATGATGTTAAGGCTAAATTGCTTCTGCACTAACCATGGATGAATTTTTCAGGATTTTCCAATGTAAAACTGCTAAAGAAATGTGGGAGGTTCTTGAGGTCACACACGAAGGAACGGATGAAGTGAAAAGGGCCAGAAAGAATTCTCTCATACAGAAGTATGAGTTGTTCAGAATGAAAGCGGGAGAGACTATCTATGAAGTACAGAAACAATTCACACACATAGTCAATCACCTCATGGCTCTCGGGAAAGTGTTTGATAAAGAAGAAATCAACATAAAGATCCTGAAAAGCCTCAACAGAAGCTGGCAGCCGCAAGTCACTGCAATATCTGAATCAAGAGACTTGACCAGCATGAACATGGCTACGTTATTTGGAAAACTCAAAGAACATGAATTGGAGCTTGGAAGGCTAAAGGAGGAAGAAGAAATTGAAGAGAAGAAATCAATTGCACTAAAAACCACAAGCAAGAAAGCTACAAAGAATATTGAACCTGCAATTGAATCAGATGTAGATGTACCATAAAAGGAAATGATGAATATGATGGTGAGAAAATTTAACAGATTCATGAAGAATAAAAATTCTGCAACTAACAATGCAGGTTTTTCAAGAGGAGGAAAGAAGAGCTCAAGAAGCAACGTTGTTTAATGCTATGAATGTGGAAAGGATGGTCATATCAAGCCTGACTGTCCAGACTTGAAGAATAAATAGAGAGAATTCACCAAGTATCCTCAGGACAAGAACAGGAAGCAAAGGAAAGCTTATATTGCCTGGGAAATAGTGATGAAGACTCTTCAAGTGATGATGATTATAGTGCTGAAGAGGAGTCAAATTTATGCTTCATGGTAGGCTCTGCACAATCTGATGATGAAAGTGATCGTGAATTTGAAATTGAACCAATAGAGGTCAAGTATACCACATGCTATTGGATGCATTTCAGGAGATACATGCAGAAGCCATGCGACTTCAATATAAGGTGAATCGATTATCCTCTGAGAGAAAGGACTATGAATACAGAATTGATAATCTAGTATAGGATAATGAAAAGGTTGAAAAAGATCTTGAAGAAGCTTTGAAATCTGAGACAGTCAAGACCGAAATACAAGTTGTTGAGAAAAAATGTGATAACTGTCCTATACACATTGAGAAAATCGACTGCTTAACCAGCACATTAGCCAAATTTACTCAAGGTCAAGAAAATCTTGATGTTGTGTTAAGATCATCTGGAAGAGCTATCTAAAGACAAGGTATTGGTTATAAGGCTAAAAGTAATAGGATAAACTCAGAATTTATTGATTTGAGTAAACCTACTACTAATGCATGCTTTTACTGCAACACAATTGGTCATAATGTTAGAAACTGCTATTTTAGAAATGTTGGTGTTCCAAAGGGAAAATACAAATGGGTTCCCAAGGAACAGCCTCCTGCTACTAACAAGAGAGGACCCAAGTTCAAATGGGTACCATTTTAACTATTGTGCAGGAAAGGAGCAGTAGCTGCTGAAGCAGTATTTAACTCAAGGATGAACTACCATGATGAAATTAAAAAAATTCTTGAGTCACTGATTGTGGTAATTGTAACAAAACTCTTTCATGCATTATAACCATTTGTATGATTGATTGTTATATGCATGTTTGCTATATGTTGTTTGATTGATTGTTTTTTGTGAAAACATTGTTATGCGAATTTTAATCGATTATGTTATGAACTGAGTCGACTATAATCTCTGATTGTGTTTCTTTGTTTTTGGTAACACTCTGTTAACACATTAAGTTGACTTTGTTTTTATTGAAATCGATTAATAATCTCCGTTTTGAACTTTCTTATGATTTGAAAATTTAAATTGGGCCTGATTGAATCATTGTTGTTTGCGCCCTCGTGGTTGTCTCATTTATTTCATTGTATTAGCATTTAGAGTGTTCTGTGCTCATAATCCTGTAACCCTAGACTAAGAAAGATTGACCAAGAACTCTACATCACATGGCGTCTTCAAATCATCCACCAAGTGTTATATACGGATTTTGGACCTTATATACGGATTTTGACTGTATGTAATTCAATTTTTTCTTGTAGTCGAAGCAGAGGCAAAGAAGTGGCAACTGCAAGAGGACCTGATCCCTCAAGTTGGATCAATGATGATGAGACCAGAGAAAGATTTCTAGATGGAAGGGTCAAGATTGTTGTTCCACCCAAATACCTGAATCTAAGTTTGTTTGAAAGAGAGGGCATCCAGTTTCTAGGATAACTTGAAACTCAGGAACTCTCTACATATTTTCAGATGAAGGGTGATTGGTACCCTGACCTGGTAAGGGTGTTTTACAACAACTTGAGGATAACAAATGGTGTTATTCAATCAAGAGTGAAAGGTGTTGATATTCACATTAGCAATGATGTTTGGCAACAAATTGCGGGACTGAAAGAAGAAGGCATCTTCTCTCATCTACCAAATTCTGAGACAAACCAGTGGCTGAAAAAGAAAGATATCTACAGAACCTGGCTGAGATTTCCAGGAAGATATACTATTGAAAGACTGTATGTGCATGAAGGATTGAACATGGAAGAAAGGATTATAGCTTACCTTCTTGCATGGGTAATTCTACCTAGAAGATTATTACAAGATAGAATGACCACCGAAGATGTTTATTTGTTATATGCAATCAAAAATGATGTTCCCACCAACTAGGTGGAGGTGTTAAAAGATCATATGACAAATGTTTCACTCAGGAAATCTCATTATTTGCCCTATGCTATTTGTGTAAGTCGAATACTTGTGCTTCAAGGGGTGGATATCAGTGGCAAGCAAAAGTGTTCTAGCAACTGCACAAATATAATAAACAGAAATACTATTGCATCTTTTGGATTGGTAAAGACTGTAAAAGTTTGGTGCTTCAAAGATAAAGAAGACTTGTCAATAGTTCAGGAAGTACAGTTGTGAATGAAGAACACACAAACTTCTTCCCTTAAACCAATTTTGAGAGATTTGCAGCTGATCAATTCAGGATTCTGACTGAAAAAGTTAATCAGATTGAAAGAAAACTTGACAATGCTTTACAACAAAGGGAAAGCAGTTCATCTGATGAGGACTCTAGGGAGACATCTGAATCAGAATAGGGTTACTAGGAGTGCGTGTTTTAGTTTATTTTCTATGTTAACTGTATTGTCTTGTGTTCTTCTGTAATAAATGGCTTTATATGTCATCTTTGTCTTGGCTTTACCTAATTGTATTTCAAGTTTGACATTAATGAAATCAGTGTTAATCAAATCTGTGATTCAAAAAGTGTATCAGTAAATTGAACAAAACTGAATTGATTAAATCGATTACACTATGTTTGTATGCGAATGAATTATTGATTACTGTTATTTTCATACATTTGCATACTCACACATTAATTCCTGTATAACATTGATTCTAAAATGCTTGATCTGGAAAGACTTGGAAAAGTTTTGTAGGAATATCACTTGCTGAACTGGACAATCTAGCATATGCTACAGCAAGAAATCGACTCTGACTGAGATCAAATTGATTAAACATCATCAGGAGTTTAAAGATTCCAAAACTAGAATATCTTATATCTTTAGATCTTGTTTTATTTGATGTTGATTGTTTATTCTTATATATCTATGCTTATCTGCTGCATAAAATATTTGAGATAATAAGAGATTAAAATGTGTTGCTTGATTGAATCAATATCTCTATGTTATTACTGTGATATATCTGATATGATACAATGTTATTGCATGTTGATAAATGCTCTGACATATTATGATTATTGCATTGTGCATCTGTATTTTGAGATTGAAATATGTATAATGACAGGGGGAGCATTGCATATGATTGATATATTTCACATGTCTTCATTTAAAGGGGAAAATATCTTAATTTCATGTGAATATCTTTGACAAGGGGAGCATCATTACTTGTTTTATGATTATCTGATGCATCTCTATATGCTTGATTATTTGTATATCAATACCATTATGCTTACCTTTTTTGCTAATGCCCAAAGGGGGAGAATTATGTTGGTTGGTAATTGATTGATAATCTGTATTGAGTTGTGCAACATGGTTGATTATTAATCATGGTTGTGCATCATCAAAAAAGCGGGAGATTGCTGAGATTGTTTATAGGGGGAGCACTGGTTTAGCTGAACCCACAATCTTAGTAATATCTGAGTTTTTGATGATGACAATACATAATTAATAACACATGTGTTTTATGTGTTACATGTGCTCTGCTTATATGTTATATGCGTATATGAGAACATGATTGTGTTGTTGTTGTGTTGTTCATTGCATTTCACTATGTTATATATGTGATTTTATACATGAATGCATGACATATGTTTTTGGATGAAATAACCACAAGCACCAATGTTGAACTTTAAATGTGTGTCAAAACAACAGGTTGAAATCGATTACATTACAGGGTGAATCGATTAAAACTCGTGTATTTTCAAAAACTTTTCAAGTGTGTTGTGAGAGTTTTTCAAAGAGAAAAGTTTTCAAAACTTTGCATAACACTGTTGCATAATCGATTACATGCGATATGTATTTGATTAAGTTTGTTACTATTTTGAAATCTATTAATGCTTGATATAACTGTTACAACGGCTATATTTTTAAATGTGTTGACCAAGCATTAAATGTTATTCGATTACATTAATTGTGAATTGAATTAAGTGCTTTGACTGCTACTAAATGTTATAACTGAATTGGTGTATTCGACTGCATTAGTAGCAAAGTCGATTATGCTGCGTCTGATACGAGTTCATCTATATATTGACACAAATTTGATTTCTGAAAAAGACTTTTGTGATTCTAACATTTTCATATTCTTTTGCAGAAAAGTGAAAAGTTTACAGAAAGAAAGAAAGCTTCAAGAAACTAGTTTGACCGTGGTGATCAACTAATTTTGATTTCTTGAAGAGCAAGAATTGCTGAGTTTTCAAAGTCTGTTCTATTTGCACATTTGGGTGTCTACTACAAGATCAGGTTCTACAATGTGCTAAAGATTGGGTTGAGTTTCCTGTTGTGATTATAGGAAGAAGGACATGCTACGTTCTTGACTTTGAGGGTGCCTCAAAGGTGTTGGACTGTAGGAGTGAGGATTCTTGCTGCTAGTATGTTTGTATACTGCCCATATTTTGATTAGAGGGTTAGAGAGGAGTTTTATATTTTTGACGTGAGGTCTCTATAAAAACCTTGTTGTAAAAACCTTAATCATTATAGTGCATTGGCTTCCTGTGATTGGAAGGACACTAGATGTAGGCTTGGTCGAACCAATATAAAAACTCAATGTTTGATCTTTCTGATCCCTACTCTGTTACATTCAATCGATTATACTTTACACACATTTGATTAAATTTCCACTCCATTGAAAATCTTTTAACTTGTGTTTCAAGAAAAGTATAAAGGCATATCTTTTGGTGAAAATGATTTTGAAAGTTTTAAATTTTATACTTCACCAATTCAACCCCCTCTTAGTGTGAGAAATTGAGTCATTTTATTTTAACAATAAACTTTCAAATTCATCTAGATCAAGCATTTTAGTATTTATGCAGTACAGTAATCATTATCACATTTTAAATATGATTATGCAACAACAACATGTAACAATGAGATATGTAAAATGTATACATACATACTAGTGATTGAATTTATTATTAATCAACTCAATGGAGTCAATCACAATTTTTCATTCACATAGGTTGAATAATAACCAGAAGTATAATTTTCATTCATAGTCCAAACGATTATAACCAGATAAAGCAAAATATATGACATGTAAGGCCATTCATTACAAAAACAAGACAAAACAAGTAAAAAAGCCTAAAAAAAAAAACTAAGAAAACACAAAAAATCCTATTTTGATTCAAATTCTTCCATTGAATTCTCTTCACTTGATTCATCTGTTGAAGAAGAGTTGTCAACACAATTTTTAATGAGCTCTTCTAACTTCTTTTTCATTATGAATAAAGATTTTTTCGTTTTTCCAGTCCTTCCATATACTTTCTTGAATTTGTTCATAACAAATCTCTCAAATTTACATTTGGGACACTAGTACAAAAACAGCTTATAACATCATGCGTTTAACGTCCAACCACTGAATAACCAACGTTAAAAATGAGCGGTAGAATTTTTGTAAATAAATGCAACTATTAAACGTCGTTTAGAATTGTAATTCGACGTAAAAGGATATAAAATGTCGAATGACTTTTAAATTCGACGTCAAAAGGTAAGTGAATTCAATAAAAATTTGAGCGGGAGATTGAAAATTCATTCACTTTATCTTAGCGCGCGATACCCTGTTCTTTTCTCAAACTTTTCTTGAACGAAGTTTGACAAGCATCACATGTAATCTTTCTTTCATTTGATACAAATGTATGTTAATTAATTACTTTATGTATGACTTTTGTTTGTTTGAACCGATTCTTTTCATGCTCTTGTCCTTCATAGGCGCATTTTGTTTTCTCTCTCACTGTGACAAAACTTTATTCCGATGAACCCACCTTTTGAAGGTTAGTTTTCGTTTTCGTTTTCGTTTTTGTTTTTGTTTTGAAGAACTTGTTTGATGTTTTTTTTTGTTGAACTTGTTTGTTGTTGTTGTTTAGTTGAACGTGTTTGTTCTTGTTGTTTGATTGAACTTGTTTGTTGTTGATTATTATTGTTTGTTGTTGATACTACACGTTCATAGTTCATGCTTTATAAAATACCAAAAATTGAAATTTTTTGTTTTTTCTGCTTATCAGGTCTAGTAGAGTTGTAAAAAAGGATCACAATTAATTAAAAAAATAAAAAAAAAATTGATTAACGTCGAATATTGACAAAATTCAAAGTTAAGTTTAATGTCGAATATTGTCAAAATTCGACGTTAAGTTTAACATCGAATTTTTTAAATTCGACGTAAATTTAACGTCTCCTGATATGATGTCGTTTGTGATTTCGCCGTTAAAAGCCCGAAATATTCGACATTGTACGTGATTTTTATACTAGTGGGAGAAAATGAGATAGAATCATCATCAAAGTCAGACAGTTCCTCTGTATGTCCAGATTGATTTTGAACATCACTTAATACCCAACCATCAGTAGTCTTTTTCATACCAATAAATGTTAGTATTGCTTTCCCAATTTCATTTGTTCTGTTGTAGATGATTTTGGTTTCCCCAAAAAGAACGACTTGATAGAGCTTCAAGATTTTACTAATGAACACCCCATATGGTAAGTTATGTTCATCACTAATTCCGGTATCAATCATATGTTCCTTGAAAACAGCAACCTAGTTAGTTGGTATTCTTGACTTAACGACATTTAGTAAATATAAATATTCTTTTGTCAATCTATCGCGTAGATATCTCCCTAGTAGTAATAATCATGCAAGAATTTATGCACACATCTTTTCTTCTCTATTCAATCCTTTATGCAAATGCATCTTTCCTCCTTTGTACCTACCAGGATATCTAAGGTAGTCTCTGTATATCTGCTTCTTTGTAGTCCTCTTGTTATGTAAAGAATCTTTTATGTGAGACATACAACCCTCAGCTTTGAGTCCCGCGACAGGTAGCCAGACATCATTATTGATTATGATGTTTACTCCTTTTACCCGCAAATGAATATCGCCATTTATGACACGAAGATTATTGTAGAACACTTCAATTAACTCTGGATAGCAGTCGCCTTTCATTTGAACAAATTCTGCCACTCTTTGATGACTAAGCCAATTTGGAAAAAAGAACCCTTCTCCACTGAACAGAGACAAATTGAGTGATTTATGCGGAACAATTCCTTGATTTTTCTCCAGCACAAAAAACTATTTCTAGTAGCATCATCACTTATCCATCAAGTTGGGCTTGCATTCCTCTCAATTTGAGCAACACTCTTGTAGCGTTTGGATGAAGAAGATGGGGCCATTTTTGTGAATGATTCAATGAAGAATCTTACTCGGTCTAGGTTTTACCATTTTTGTTAAAAGATCAGTGCATTATAGATTTCCAAATCTAGTACATATAAAGGTGCGTAGAAGAGCTTCAATCAAACAGGCCCATTTAAATTTTCAAAGTAAGAAAGCCCATATCAGGAAATTTAATCATTTTATTAATTTCATAGTCGATTTCAATTTAACAGATTCAACCAAAATAGGAAAACAAACAAAAACTCTAATCGATTTCGTTTCTAACATAACCGATTAAAAATCGTGAAAACAGTTTTTCATACAAAAACATTAACCAGACAACCAATCACCAATCATACGCACAACTTGCATTCACATATAAAAACTTATAATGCAT
The DNA here is from genome assembly GCF_029865625.1 of Vigna umbellata. NCBI lineage: Eukaryota > Viridiplantae > Streptophyta > Magnoliopsida > Fabales > Fabaceae > Vigna > Vigna umbellata. The sequence goes on along the minus strand of NC_142165.1, from coordinate 55,137,484 downwards.
GACTGCATGAATTTAACAGTTTTCGCTACCACATTTAGTTACTCAAGAATCTGTGATTTATTCCACTGAATTTCATCCTTGAGCACTTCTTTGCCTCTGTAGCAGCTTACTTTCCTGCAAAACAATCAAAAGGTTTCGATGCAGCTACCCAAATAAACTTGGGGCCTTTATTGTTAGTCACAGGAGGTTGTTCCTTTGGAATCCACTTGTACTTTCCTCTTGGAACACCAACCTTTCTGTAGTAATAGTTCCTGACAGAATGCCCAATGGTATTACAATAAAAGCATGCATTTGTAACAGGTTTGCTTAGATCAATGAATTTCTTAGAATTAATTATATTGCTCTTAGCCTTGTAGCCTATTCCTTTTGTTTCTTGCTCTACCTTGTGACTTTAAAACAACATATAAATTATCTCTTCCTAGAGTAAATGAAGATAGTGTGCTTGTCAAGTAATCGATTTTTTCTAAATGAGCAGGACAATTTTCACATTTTTTCTCTACAACCTGAACTTCAGTTTTAACATATTACAAAGTAGCTTTCAATTCCTATTTGAGCTTTTCATTTTCTTCAACAAGGTTGTTAATACAATACTCAATCTTTTCTTTCAGACTGTAATCGATTTACCTTGTATTGCAATCTCATTGCTTCAGCATGTAATTCTTGAAACACATTCAGCAGCAAGTCATATTTTACTTCATTCGACTCACTATCAAAGTCGTAGTCACTGTCTTTAGAATGTACAGATCCTACCATGAAGCACAAGTTTGACTCCTCCTCAACACTATGATCATCATCACTTGATGTGTCATCATCGTTATTCTCCCATGCAATGTAAGCCTTCCTTTGCTTACTTCTTCTCTTATCCTGTGGATACTTTGAGTCAAATTTTTGTCTTTTTATCATCTTTTTGTCTTTTTATCAACTTTGGACACTCCGGCTTGATGTGACAATCTTTGCCACATTCATAACACGTCACCGTGTTGGTTTTGGAGCTCTTTCTCCCTCCTTTTGTGTAACCTGCATGGTCAGTTGCAGCAGTTCTATTTTTCATTAATTTAGTAAACTTTTTTATCATCATATTCATTACCTCTTTCTCAGTTATCTCAACATCAGATTCAGCCTTCTTGGAGGATCTTTTGTTTGTAGCCTTAAGTGCAATCGATTGTTTCTGTTCAATCTCCTATTCTTCCCTCAATCTACCAAGCTCCAATTCATGTTCCCTGAGCTTGCCAAACAAAGTTGCCATATTTATGTTAGTTAAATCTTTTGACTCGGATATGGCAATTACCTTTGGTTGCCAGCTTCTGTTAAGGCTTTTCAGAATTTTGATGTTGATTTCTTCCTTTTCAAAATCCTTGCCGAGAGCCATCAGATGGTTGACTGTATGTGTGAACCTTTTATGCACGTAATAAATGGTCTCGCCAGCTTTCATCCTAAACATTTCATACTCCTGCACTAGGGAATTCTTTCTGACCCGCTTGACTTCATTTGATCCCTCATGTGTGACTTCAAGAACTTCCCACATTTCTTTAGCTGTTTTGCAGTGGGAAACCCTAAAAAACTCATCCATTGTGAGAGAAAAAGCAATAACACTACGTGCTTTTACATCATAATGTGCTCTCCGGTTTTCCTCTTGAGTCCACTCAGAAAAGTTTTTCAAAACAGTTTTTCCATTTATCACATGAGTGGGTTCAAATGGACCATTGAGTGTAGCATTCCATACACCCTTGTCTACTGATTCAAGAAAAACTTGCATTTTTATTTTCCAAAAGGCATAGTTTTCACTAGCAAATAGAGGAGGTCTATTTGTGGATATACCTTCACCAAAGGTTTGAGAAACAAAAGTCATTTTTAGGATCAACAATCGATTATACAAAAAGGTTAATCGATTTGTTTTTCAAATTATTTTTGAAAATCAGCTCTGGTGCCAATTGTTAGAAATGGTGAGCTTTGTTTCTCAACACCAAGAGGGGGTTGAATTGGTGTTTTATAAAAATACTTGCTTTTCAAATCTTTTTCGCAAATAGGTTGAATCTTTAAACCTTTCTTGAACAACAAGCAATGTGTATGCAATATAACAGTATGTGTATTCGAATGATGACAATATGTAATCGATTAATGCAGAGAGATAGGGAAAAGGAAAATCAAACTCTGAGTTTTATACTAGTTCGGCCTCAATGCCTACATCCAGTGTCCTATCAATCAACCTGAGATTGAAAGCCAATTTTCATTATAGAGATCTGAATTTTTACAGTAAGGGCTTTACAACAGCCACACTGTCAAAATATAAATCACCTCTTTGACTTACTAATCTAATATAGCCAAATACAAAAACCCTGCAGCAAGAACAATTCTCTCCTATAGTCACTCGTTTGAGATCCCTCTCAAAGTACAAGAACTCCTTGTTCTTGTTCCTGGCAACACACACAGGGAACAACAGTGCATAGATTGCAAAACTTCTCCTACAAAAGTCGAAACAAGTTCAACAAAAAAAACAAGTTCAACAAATAAGTTCTTCAAAACGAAAACGAAAACTAACCTTCAAAAGGTGGCTTCATCGGAATAAAGTGTCGTCACCGGTGACAGAGAAAGCAGAATGCGCCTATGAAGAACAAAAACACGAAAATAATCGGTCAAAACAAACGAAAATCATAAATAAAATGCATTTCTATCAAATGAAAGAAAAATTACATGTGATGGTCGTCAAACTTCGTTCTAGAAAAATTTGAGAAGAGAATAGGGTCTCGCGCGCTAAGATAAAGTGAATGAATTTTCAATCTCCTGCTCAAATTTTTATTGAATTCATAAACCTTTTAAGGTCTAACCCTGGGACATTCGACCTTTTATATCCTTTTACGTCGAATTACAATTCTAAACGACGTTTAACAATTGCATTTATTTACAAAAATTCCACCGGTCATTTTTAACGTTGGCTATTCAGTAGTTAGGCGTTAAACGCGTGACGTTATACGCTATTTTTGTACTAGTGTGATCACACAACAAGCACTTCAGTTGTGCAGAAAGATCAGATTATTCAAATTACTCAAGCTTCTCTCTCAAGAAATCTTCAAGAATAGTCTACCACTTCAATTTCTTGTTTCTTGGAGCATTTGATCACCCCTCTAAAACTTTTTAGCACAATCTAAATCAGATATGAAAATGTTAATCTCAATTGTCTTACAGAAATCCAATCAATGCGTCTATATATAGTTTTAGTCAATTCAGGCGCAATTTGACTACTCTTTTATTCATATCGGTTACATTAAATACTTATAACAAATTTATAACCAATTAAGCTCCTTAACAGAATACGCAATTAATACAATCGATTTCTATTTAATGCTTAGCCAACACATTTAAAAATATGACCGTTGAAACAGTTATGACAAGCATGAAACAATTTTCAAATCAATAACAGACTTAATTGAATACATAATCCATGTAATCGATTAAGCTTCAACACTTAACACATTTTTGAAAACTTTTTCTTTCTAAATCACAACACAACACATTTGAAAAAGATATGTGCAAACACACGTGTTTTAATTGATTCACCAATTAATGTAATCGATTAAAAACACAAGTTGTCTGATGACCTGAATTGATTATCACACCTCTGTAATCAATTTAGTCACTCATATATGCTTTTGTGCATATGATTTCCTTATCACCAAAACATACAGTATGCATACACAAATATGATCACTTTACTAACACAGTGTGCAACAATCAACATATTATATGTTAAACACATGTGATAATCACAATATGTGCATATTTCACAATAATCATAAACACATACAACATACATATACCACGGTACATATTCATCTATTTTTATTATTAATGTGTTGTCATCATCAAAAACCACTATCACAAGGATTAGGTTCAGCTATCATAGTGTTCCCCTAATCAACAATTATCATCCCAAATAATCGATTATTCTCGAAACCACACTCAAAACTAACATGTAGATAATCAATTATTGTCAAATCGAAACACATCCTAGACATGATTCAAGCATTCAAACATACATACATAAACATAGATCTCGTGGAAACATACTTAACACATCATACATGCATTCAAGCATCTCATACTCATGTAAACATACTCAAACACATATTACAACACTTGAATGATCTAGATCCAATCATTAATATGGTATACCCCCAACAAACTCAATTATACTACATATGATTATTACCACACCCTTAATAATCATAATCCTATAACACATATCAAACAAGTATTTTCATGCAAGTAAATCGATAATGCATAACATACAACAAACGATGGTAAGCTTCCCATACCTTGGCCAAAACTAGATTTTTTTTTATCTAACTTCAAAAAGATAATAAATCCTCCCTTACACTAAGGTTTTCTATACTTCTTCCTCTTATCTCCTAGAAAACGTCTTTTCTCTCCCTTATCTTTCTAATTTTTGTTTTTTGATTTTAGAGTAACAAAATATAGACCCCGTTTTACTCTTCTCCTTTTTATCTTTTTCTATATTATCTCAATCCTTTTATTTTTAATAAAATCTATCAGTTTATCTCTAAAACCACTAAAATTTCTTCTTTTATTCTCTCTTAACTACTTTTTAAAATATCATTAACCATCAAATTTTTTTAAAATCCATGTAATCTTTTAAAATATCTAACAATATCTATAATGATTTTCTCTAATAATAATATCTTTTTTAATCTTTAAATCCACCAACATTATATCTCCTATTTTCATTTAACTAATTTTTAAAATAACAACTAAATCTTCTAAAATATTTACATAATATCATTTTATTAAATATCCAGATTATTTAATTTGCATGTTTTTCTTTTCTACACCCTCTTAATTAATTTCTACACCAATGAAATACAAATAAAAGACCCTTTTGCCCTAGGAAAAAATATAAAAAAAAAGAATTAACATAACAATTATGTTCTAACATAAATATACACTCAATAATTTTTAAACAAAAATCCAAAGTCTCAAAACTATTTTATTTTTAAAACCCAAAATTTCACGGATCTTACAAGAAACTTTGGTTGCATATGCTTACAAAAAGTAAGCATTTATACCAATTTCCTCTACAACTCCAATGAATCATTCATTTGATTAAAAAAATATGACAAACTATAGAAAAATCAATCTTCAATCAAAGCTTATGAAAGTCCAACCTCCAAGCAAACTCTAGACTATAAATTGCGCTCATAAATTCAACATAAATAGAAGTCTACACACTTAAAAAAAAAACTAAAAAATTGTCCACATATTTACCTTTAACTCTTTCAACCTTGAACCCCTAATTACACTATTAATATTCAACCTTGAACTAATCAACGCAAAGAACTCGTCGTATTTTGTCCATAAAAGAAACAACCTTATCTTCCCTAATTTAAATATGAGAAATTTTCAACAACATTAAATCAGAAACAATATTTGTTTCTTTAGAGTATAAATAATATATATATATATATATATATATATATATATATATATATATGATATATGATATATATTATTTTATATAGAATCTTTTGTTATAATATAATTATATTTTTTATTTTTGTATTGTTGACTAACTCTAATATAAATCCTTTTATAGCTTAGTAAGATGATAATATATTAATTATGATTATCGTATCTTATTTTAATTTTTGGCTGATTCAAATTTTTAATTATGTTTTTTAAAATTATTAAATGGGATTTAATTATATTTTCTTTTTAATTTAAAAAATTAATAGGATAATTTAAATTATAAAAAAAATAAATAAATATATCTATAATTTGTAAGTTTCAATGTGAAATTAGAATTTGTCTTTTTCTCCAATTTTTCTCCAATTTGATTCTCAAACTTTAAATATGAATATATGTACTGCTCATAACTCAAATGCGTTATATTTGTTTAATGTATTAAAAGCTCACGCTTCAGCAATTTATACCATTTGACACACCTAATTCAAATGTCATATGATATTATTTAATACCTAAAAGACTTTATATAATAATATATCATTTATTTTTAAATATTTTGGACTATAATATATCAGTTGAGACATGAATAAGTTTTAATTTTATATTCAAATTTAAAGACAAAAAAATAATTATTTTGCAGTAAAATTATTATTTAAATACTTTTAGTGCAAAAATTTCGTGATAAAATATAAAATTTAATATTTAATTATTTATCTCTCTGAAAATATTTATATGTTTGTCTCATAATTGTTTTGTGGAAAATTAACATAGGTATTCAAAATCTGTGAGAAATATCTTTGGGAAAGACTCTACGTTTTACACAACCGTGAAAAATTATCCATTGGAAATGTGGCCTTTCTCACGGAAAGTATATATGAAAAATTATTCATAGATACTAAAATCCGTGAAAAATGTTTCCTACAAATATATTATTCACAATTTTGTTTTTGAAAAGTCGTGAAAAAAAAATATATCCTCCACAAATTTTGAGTGTTCTTATAAATTTTGACTATAAAATATTTTTATTTTTCTTATAATACGTTATATGCATATTATTGGATATTTTTGTACTTAAAATCTTTTTGTTCTAATATAATTTTTTTTATTATTGAAAAACTATAGGATATATATATATATATATATATATATATATATATATATATATAATAGATAAATAAAATGATATGATAGAATAGTAGAAAATAACTTAGTAAATTAAATTATCAAATAAAACAAATTCTAAAAGATTATATCACCATACTTTCCTTCCTCCCCACGGTGAGGTGGACACATTTTGGCTGCAACTAAATACATTAAAGGAATAGCTTAATTAAGTATTAATTACTTCATGACAAATTCAACTCTTTTATTCAACTTGCTGTGGGATCTCAAAGCCTGAATTAGTGTGGACGCATCCTAGGAAATTCAAGTAGGCATGGATAGAGCCAGGACAAATTGAATAAACATTATTAAAATTTTATAATTTTTAAAATAGTTAAACAATATTCCAATGAGAATATACTTTTTATATAAAGGATCTTACATTTTTTAAAATTCAAGATTACAAATAAAAGTGATTAATTTTATATCTCCTTCTTGATTGTTATAACTTTCACAATAAATTTAATGACGATACTTGCTTGGTTTTTTAAAAGAATATTTAATTACATTTTTTAAAGAACAAAAAAAAAATTTCAAGAAAATTTAAATTAAAATATAATAATAATAATAATATCTCAGGTTAATTTTGAAAGTTAAAAATATTTAGATGTGAGTTTTCAGTTTTCATTTTATCCATTAGGGTTTTAATCATCACTAAATATATAAAATATAAAGAGTACACTTGCTATTAATTACATATTTACATTTGTTAAGTATATTACACTTTTATTAATAAGAAAAGGAAATAAATTTTAAGTTTAACTGAATTTTGAATCGAAATTAGATATTAAGCGTAAAATTATATATTAATGGATGATATAATCTGTGACATGATATATATATCTAAATAAGAAAAATTAATATTAGAAATAGAGTTCATAATTAGTATTTAAGTAAAATATATATATAAATTAATATTTTTTATATAGAAGTAATTATAATACCTTTATTTTACTTTTTAAAAATTTAATTGAAGTCCAATTCAACCATCAAACAAGATTTTAGTTATAACTTTTTGAAGAGAATTAGACTTTAAACTGAGATATGGTTGATATTGTGATATATTGTATTAGTATATCATTTTTATATAAACTGCGATATAGTTGAGATGGTTCTAGCAGAATAATTAAAATATGATTATTGATCAAATCTCAAAAGTCATCCTATGGAATGATTTCCATTAATAAAATCATAATATATAAATAGGTCCTATAAAACCATTGATCCTTTTTGGCACATCTTATGTTAAGAATCACAAAAACTTTCATAGAAAATGAATGTTTGTAAGCAAGACAGTCATGTTTGTAAGCATGTATTTTAAACCAAGTTTTTATGTTGTAAACATTAAAAGAGCTTTATGCCAAGAAGGGGGTAAGGTGGGAGGGAAGGTGTTGAATTGGTTCTTTAAAAGTGTTCAGTTCAACATCTTATGATTTTTTTTCCCTTAAATCTAATTGAACATAAGATTTATAGCTTGCTACATTCCTAGATAGAGTATTTCAACCTATTAAAATATGAAAATAATTGATGAAAATTCTGACAGAAAATTTTATAATATTTCGCACAAGATTTAGATTAAAGATATTATTAATATGATACGAATGATCAATCATAACTACACTAATTTATCAACCGATTATACAATTATACCAAAATTATTATTAAAGATCCAATTTATACATATTTTAAACAAACAATTAAAACTTTAAATTGATAGAAATTTGAAAACAATACACTCAAATTTTATACTGGTTCACACTAGAGGAGTTACATCCAGTTAGTCAAAACAACCTTAAGTTAGAGTTTTCATTAATTCAAGATTTTATAACATCCTTATAATGGAACTCTTGAAAAATACACAGAATACAAGTTTCTTAAATTACAAAAGAAACAATGAAAGCACAACAAAAATCATTCTTGTAGACCTAGACTCATGCTAGGAGCACCACACAAACACAAACACAGACAAAGACACAAGAAAGATCGAATCTCAAGATTGACTCTCCATAATCAATCAAGAATCTTCTTCAAACTCGTAAACAAGGAGTAATCATGACTCCAACACCTCTAGAATGAACATTGTGGATTTGTTCATCCAAATCTTGGAAACGTGCATTTCAAAACTTGTAGTGATCTTTTTGGACCACATTTGATTCAGAATAGTTCTTTCAAATGGTAAATATTATTCTTATGTGGGTTTAAGGAATCAAATCTATGATCATAAGTTCCACACCAATTGGTTTAGCATCATCTTGTCTAACACCACTTGGACGACCTCACTATCAAGAGTTTTAGTTGTTGCACCATCTCCTTCTATTGTAAAACTATTGACATGTATAACTATCAAGTGTAAAGTAATGACACCACTTTTGCAAAGTATTTGACACGTATAACTTGACAAACAAATAAATAAATTAAATATTCAAATTATTTAAACATTATTAAATGATATTATAATGTTTGAAAAGATTATGAACCTATATAAAAATAATTAAAATAACTTGTTGAATTTATATGTCACACAGATTTGGCGCTCTTGTGTATTGTGGTACCTTGGAGAGATAACTTTTCAACTATTAACTATTTCATGATATAATTTAAAATGAGTTTGACTTCCTTCTTACTACTTGCAATTGTAGTAAACAATAATAATAAGTAATAATTGTTGTGTTGCATTATTGGAAAGGAGATGGGACTTGAATCTCCATTCGTTGCGAACAACAATGTAATCACACAAGTACAAGACATGTTACCTAATTAAGATAACGTCAAAATAGAAAAATAAATAGAAAAATGGTGATGTTCGTTGTCTATAAAAGGAAAACCACTCATCTTCGGACTACATCCACATTTGCTCTCCACTTCACCGTATTACAACTTACCCGAATTCAAGAAGCCATGGCCTCTTACCGGTGCACCATGTTTGCTTTCATGATTGCTATTTCCTTTTCAACCTTGGAGATCACATTCGCATCACTTCCATCTCTACTCCCTTCTATAGGAGTCCCACCAGTCGGAGTCCCACCTGTCGGAGTCCCACCTACAGGAGTCCCACTCATACAAGTTCCACCTATAGGAGTTCCACCTGTACAAGTTCCACCAATAGGAGTCCCACCTGTACGAGTCCCACCTGTACAAGTTCCACCTATAGGAGTACCACCTGTACAAGTTCCACCTGTAGGAGTCCCACCTATACAAGTTCCACCTGTAGGAGTCCCACCTGTAGTAATACCACCTGTACAAGTCCCACCTGTGGGAGTCCCACCTGTACAAGTCCCACCTGTGGGAGTCCCACCTGTACAAGTCCCGCCTGTGATAATCCCATCTCTGGGAGTGCCACCTCTTGTGGGAGTGCCACCTGTGGGAGTCCCACCTGTGGGAGTGCCACCTGTGGGAGTGCCACCTGTGGTAATCCCACCTGTGGGAATCCCACCTGTGAGACTCCCACCACTGCCTCTAATCTGATTGACATAGTTATATTTGCCCACTCTTCCTAATATCCAAGATTCTAGTTGGATTTGGATTGGATATTGGGCATATGTCAATCGCTACATGCTTTGCTTGAATTTCAATAAGTGATTTATATAATGATCGCATAAATGATGTAACTTCTATGTTTTTTGAATTTGAATTTCTTTCTCAGTGTTCCATTTCTATTTCGCTTTTGAATATTTGTATTTCCGTTGCACCTCTGCGTTACTTCATGCAGTGCATTTGCCTAGAGTCGACAGACTCATTACTATGGAATGGATGTGTTTGATCATAAATATTTCTTTCTTCTTCTCTTTCCCACAGTATATGTTAGTTAGTAATTAATGCCCTAACTTCCTAAAACAAGATAGTAGTAACGTGGACATTCAAAATTAAATGAATAAAGTTTTTTTTACGACTTTAATAATCTATACAACTACCTAATATAATATTAAAGTTATCTAGATTAATATACTATTAGAGTAAAATAAAATAGGATTTGTAAAACTATTATTACATGATTAAAATGTATTTTGTTTCATCAAATTAGTTTACCTTACTAAAACCTAAATAATATATTATATTGATCCATGCCTATGACAGGTTGATGAGAAAGTTGTATAATATTCAGAAACATTGAATAACTAAACGATTTATTAATATACAAAAATAATATAAACTGCGTAATTATGTTGGAGAGTCAACTCAAAATACCATTGTAGAACTATCAAAGCATAACTAATATTTATAAAATTGTCTTTTTTATTATAAAGGAACCTTAGTATAAGACTAATTATTTTTTATATGATGATGCAAACCATCATACATGTATAATAAGATGGGAGTAGAATAAACTTTTGTATTTTCTTACAAATATATAAAATTTAATTAATAAAATTTTAATTCTAACGTGAATATTTCTTGCAATTAATTTTTATTGTTAGAATTCATTATTATAACAAAAGTTACATTAACGTAAATATTTCTTATAAGTAAATGTTAGTTCTAAAATTCATTATTATATTAACAAGAAGAACAAGAAGTAAAAAGAAGAAGAAAAAAACACTGAATATATTTCATCAATTAACCAATGTAAAACAAATAACCATTACACAATAAATGGCATTTTAAATTTGAGAAACGGAAACCTAAATAGCTACACCCGTCGTTCTTCCCAGCCAACGTTCATTTGGTTCTTTCGGTCGTGGTCGGGAGGTGTTTGTGTGCGCTCCGTTGACGTTGTGAGGACGTTGGTGTCGTGACCTAAGGTTGCATGGTGCGTTTAAGGATTTTTGTCAAGGGTTCGTGTTGTTGTTGAAGTATTTTCGTTGAACGCTCGTGGTGGACGGTCATTAGTACATTCTTTGTCGCTGCCATGGTGTAGTGTGGCTGTTATGGAGGAAGGGTGTCAAGAATCCCAGTCCTTGAGGTCAGTTATGTGAAGTTGTGAATGGTTTCAGAAATTTAAACTTGTTTTGTAATTTTGGTTTCTTAGGAACTTAGATTTTGTAGACTTTGGTAAAAAGGTTATTTTCATTCCTCCCACCAATTAAGATTCGTAATTCGTAGTTTGCTTTGGATTATGCTTCGAATAATGGTGAGCAATTCCTTTCAATATGTGCTTTCAATACGTGGTTTAATGGAATCTGCTGGCTATTTGAACACTTCAGAACTTAACTCATGGTCTAATGAAAAGTGAATTGGCTAGGAAAGGGTTTAAAGTATGTTAGACTATCAAAATGATTCATTTTGGGAGAATTACCAGTCAGTAGTCTATTTGATATAATTCTTGTATCAAAAACAAAGAAACTATATAACCTGTTCAGTGAGTAGATAGTGCAACCCTGCCTTACATCCCTTTTTTCGAAGTGGATAAGTTGTGTATGCTCTGTTAATAATATATCTGTCATGCCACTAGTTCATTTTACCCTGGGTTGATGCTGTGAGTGGTAGCTATAGTGTAGATCATCTCGTTAATTTATAATTTTAGTGGTTGTGTTAAGAAAGGAATGCATGCTAGAAATTGTTAGGACTTGTTTTCTGGTATTCACGTTGATATTTCACTTGAATGGGTTGTTTATGAATGGTTGTATCTAGGATTATTTGGTATGAGTTTTATACGTTAATAAACCTATGCCCAAATGTGAAATTTGATGTATGTGATCCGGGCCTTGCATTGTCTAAGAGCTTCCATCCTGTTTATAAAAACCTGCATTCTTCCAAAGATATTGTTCCTGGGGTCGAGTCACCTAAATCTGTGGGCTTGGCGCTACGTTCGTCCGATCTTCTCGCCGTCCTCTCTCCCTTTGTCAAAGTTCGTTCGTCCTGTACGTCTGGGAGGGTACCTGTTAAAGGTGTTCCGAAGCTTAAGTCAATAAAGGTCCGATTGGTTGTTTAGGTACTGCAATAAATGCATAATTAATGAATATGCTTACCTCTTACCTTTGACCTGTATTTATAGTTTTGATCATGGGTCTGAGATTAGCAAGGCCTTAATCACGGCCCAATCCAGAGCCCAATCCTCTAGTCGGTGCTTAACCTTAATCACTACAGACCTACCTATCTTGACCGTCCGGTCTGGTTGCTCGAGTCCTACCAAACGTCCCATGTGTTCTGTAGATGACCGTCCGGGGGTCATCTGGTACAATTATGAGTGCATCTTTTTTTTTTTTACAACTGCATTTGGTTGAACTATTCTTCTTTTCAATCTTCTTCTGAGGTGAAATCTTTACGCCATCACCTAAGATAATTTTCCAAAACTAATGGTTTGTTAACTTGATGTATAGCTCCATTTTGGACTAACCCTAGCAAGTATTATTTAACACTTAGCAAAATCCTAACTAAAAATCCAAATCCAATTATTACTTGGGATTATAACCACCTAATGCATTCCTTAAACAATAAGTCGCTCCTTACTTAAGACAAAGAGTGTATCTCTCTTATCAACATGTAAAAGGTTCCTATAAGTGTATTAGAGGCAATAAAAGCATAAGAAAGGACTATAAGGTTATAGCAAAGAGTTAAGAGCATTTATGTGAAAAAAAAAAAAAACTAGGTCACCTGATGTTGTTGAAGTACTTGAGAAACACAAGAAAAAAAAGTTGAATACTGTTTTTGAAAACGTTTTCACACCCTTATGATATAGCACATTGTCAAGCGAGTGAGATATTCTTTTAAAGGCTTAGAAGCTTGACTTAAAATATAAGCTTTATAAAAATCAACATGTTAATCAGAATAATTTCTACTACAGCGTTTGTAAGAACTTCCTTCAAAAAATAGGATCGTTTAGGTGAAATTCTTATATTTTCAAATAAAAAGCTCAACTGCAGGTTATCTAAGATGATCGTTTAGTAAAGAGAATAGAGAATAATAGAAGAGATTTTATATTGGTTCTCTCAAACTAAGCTACGACTTGTTTCCTTCGCAAATAGTTCAACTATAATCTTCACACAATTACAAATGAAAATTAGCACCACTCCTAGTACTCACCTACCTCGTCGAGATATCCTTTGTGTATTAGCACCATTGTTGGTACTCAGCACTCTATCGAGATGTCCTTTAACTGATCACACCATTCTTAGTACATAACACTCTGCTGAGATTTCCTTGAGTATTTGAACCACTCTTGGTACTAGACTGCTACCAATGAGGAGCATTGGTATCTTGAAGTGATTTTTATTATGTTACTACTGAAGACTTGAAGAATCTTTTGTATCAATCTTAAAAGCATTCTTTGTAGAAATAATTGTATATGATTTATTTGGTAATTGTAAAATGATCAGAAACATCTCAAACTAGAGTTTCATCATAGTAGTAATCGATTATCTAAGGGGATAATCGATTATCACAAGCTAAAATAGAAAGGGGTTGCTCGCGCAAATAATCGATTATTATTGAGACTTCGGCAAGTGTACTGAATCATACAAGTAATATAAAATGGTAAGACCAAGTATCGTGTCCCAAGAGACTCTCGGCACTAGACAGTTGTGTGATAACTCGATTAATTAAGACTTAAAAGGAATGAAATCATTGGTTTAGAATGCAAATACAGAAAATTAAATATGAATGCAGTTTTGATCAATTGAAGAGTAGCACAACTATGAACAAATGAGGTTTGTGTTATGAGATGAATATGTTGTTGGGGTTAGATTTCACCAAGTTTACTCTCATGTATATAAGAATTCTTCTTCTTTCATTAAAGTCAACATCACTCACTAAATTACTTAAAACCCGATTTCTCGGTGAAGAAAGCCTATCCTTAATTACTAGTTCATACAATTCCTAGCATTCCTAATAATTAATTCTAAAGATCAAGAGCTTAAGACGACCAAGACTCATACCCGCATCCCAGAGAAATACTGCTCTTAGAAATAATTCTACAAGAACCTGAATTGTAACGAACCTCCCGACACTCATGCAATTCATACATCACGCTATGAATGAGTTAAACAAAGCGAACATTGATCACAGAAGAATTACCCTAACAGTTAAAGAAAGAAGCATAAATTATTAAGAATCAATTCAAATACATGAGATTTCACAAGGTTACATCATCCCCAACAACAAATAGAAGTTAGTTTCCCATTGTCATGAGAAACTAGATGTACAATGGAGAAGAATAAGATAGAAAAACCCTAAAAGTTGAATATGGAAGCTCCCGCATCCAAATCCGCCTTCAAAGAGTGGAAGAGTGTGTTGTTGTGCCTCCACTGCCAAGGATACAAAACCTAGGGCGCTTGGGTCCCTTAAATAGAGTGGAATCAAAACAGAAACGAAGCCCAGGCCCATCTCGCTGGCGCTCAACGCCCCACTTTGGGCGCCCGGGCGTGCTACGACACATATTCTGGCGCTCAGCTTCACTTGGAAGGCAAGCAGGTGTGGTTCAGGAAAAGTGGCGCTCAGCGCCGTAGAAAGGGTGCCCAGGCGGTGTGCGGTACTAAAACTGACGCTGAGGGCTCCAAAAAGGGCGCTCAAGTGATGACAAATTTATGAACACCGAAAAACGGCGCCACAAACTTGTTGAACAATCGGCAAGTGTGACCGAATCGTATCAAGTAATAAAACAAGGTAAGACCAAGTATCGTTTTCCCAAAGGACTCACGGCCTAGTTTAGCTATATGATTTGTTGATTATTTAAGACTTAAGAACAAATTGATTGTAGGTTTAAATGCAAAAGACAGTAATTAAATATGTATGCATGAATTTGATCAATGGAGAAAAACATAATACAAACACTTCAATGAATTAGATGGATGAGTATGTTGTTGGGGTTATCAATTTCATCTTATCCACTCTCATATACTTTTAAGAATTCATCATTCTTATCATCAATGCTAATGTCACTCTCTAAATCACCTTGCAAGAAGGCCTATCCTTAATTACGAGTTCATACAATTCCTAGCATTCCTAGTAATTAGTTCTTAAAGTGCAGGAGCTTAAAGGCAACCAATATGCTATTGGGAGAAATTCCCCGGATCTAGACTTCCCCGTACATTCCCGTATCGACAAAATCAATAATCATGGCAATGAATGAGTTAAACAAAGCAAACAATAAGCAAAGAGGAAAAACCCTAGCTAAAGATGAAAGAAAGCATATATCTTAATATAAGACATTAAATCAAATTCCATATATGAGAGTTTCACAAGACTACATTGATTCCCCAACAACAATACAAGGTTTAGTTCACCATATTCATGGTGAAACTAGATGAACAATAATGAAAGAATGAAAGATAGAACCCTAGAAAGATGAGAAGGTAGCCTGAGCATCCAAGATCTTCCTTCAAGGGGTGGAAAAGAGAGTGTTTGCTTCGTCTCTGCCAAAGATACAAACCCTAGGACGTCCTAAAGCTTATATACTATTCTAAACATACAGAAAATTAGGCCCAAGCCCAAAATAGTGCCGCTCAGCGGTAAACTACCGCTCAACGGTAAACTACCGCTCAGCGGTAAGTGCGTGAGTTGTTTTTCTCCCCTCAGCGGCCTTTTCACCACTCAGTGGAGCCAACGTGGGTTCCTGAGTGCCGCTCAGCGGTAAACTGCCGCTGAGCGGTAACTTCGACTTCTCTTTTTGCACTTTTTGATGTCTTTTCTGATTCCATTTCTATCCTTCTTCACTTCTTTCACTAAATTCACCTTAAAACCTGCACAAAACAATGAAATCAAGCATAAACTGTCCAGCTCTCTTATTTCTGAAAATATAACCAAAAGCATTATTTCAAGCTAGTTTCTAAGTGTTAAAGGTTGCTTTTAGTATCAATTTTAAGCATGAAAATAACAGTTTTTCAACTGTTATCACAACCCCAAACTTAGAACTTTGCTTGTCCTCAAGCAAACAAGATGTAACTCAATCTTCTACCAATCCTTATAATGGTTCACTCATTCAAAAATCTTCTTTTCAAGATAAGTAAAGACTTCAATCAATCTCATGACAAAGATTTCAATCAAGACGTGCACATGCTTTGGTGTTCACAAAGTCACTTATTATCCAACAAATGCTATTTTTCATGAATGATCAATCAACTAAACATGGATGTTCATGTGCTCAATGAATATTTCCTCACTAGGTAAAGTGTTTCACTCAAACACAAGTGTATAAGAGGTACTCACTCATTCACTCTACTATCATAATGTCACATGAATTGTCTTTGCCTTTCATTTAATCATAATCAAATAACTTCACAAGCATGCATCATCACAAGGACTTTTTCAATGGCTTATAATGTGGCTGGGCTAACAAGAAAATTGGTTTTTCTGGATAACAAAACCCTTGAGTTAAGAGAATCATATCAACACAATCATTCTTACTTTTCCCAACTTTCCTTTGCATTGAGCTTTGCTTTTTCTTTTCTTTTCTTTCTCTTTTTCCTTTTCTTTTCATATTCTTATTTCTTAGCTCTTAGCTCAATGCTTTCAATTTCCCTTTCTATTTTACAACAACCCCAAACTTGAACATTTATCAATACCACAAAATATTTTCTACTTAACTCAAGGTAAAGCTTTTCAACAAGGGTTTCCAAATCATGTTCAAGGCTAAGGGTTCAAAGGATAGAACACATAGTGTTCTCTTTTAGTGGCTAATCATGAAATTGGCTAATATAAGGGTTACCAACAAATGGCCTTGATCATATGATGCAAACAAGCAAGTAATTCAATCATAGAAAACCTGGGCAAAGTCATTCATGTTTCCAAAGGAATAGCATTCAATCACAAAAACTCTAAAGCTCAAAACCTCACATATAAGCTCATTCATATTTGACATAATATCATGCATTTGTTCACAAAGCTTGTGAATCACCTGTATAAGCATATAGTGTACATCTCAACATCAATCCATATCAAAGTATCATCAAGCATCACTTATCAAACAATCACAATCATAAGCAAACCATCATACCAGACAAAGTTTCCAATTGAGTACATCAAACCCTATTCTAAAACAACAGTAATTAAGTTCAGAACACAAAACCAAATAAAAGCATAAGTCCTGCTCTAGTTATGATAGCATTCATCAGTAAATGCTATCTCAGCTCCTCATCAATCTGAGCTGTCATCTGTATCCTCCTATTCTTCTTCATCTTCAGCATCCTCAAATGCATCATCATCATCAGCTTCAACATCATCTTCCTCCATCTCCATAGTTGAAGCTTCAGCTGCTTTAGCTCTGCCTCCTTGTACCTGCTCTTCTGGCCAAGCTACCACATTATGAAATTCCTCCATAGTCCACCTGTGTGCTGGAGGTGTATCATACATTCCAACAATCATCTCTGCAGTAGCCACCTACCCTCTGTGGATAGACTGTAACTGTGCACCTATAAGAGACATGTACATGTCCCTCATTTGGAACGGTTCTGCTTCATGTGTCTCAGCAGATGCCCGACTCTGTGCTTGCCCTCTTTCTCTGCGAGTACGGCATGGTGGAACTGGTTGAGCTGCTTCCTCACCTCCACAGTATTGTCTATAATAGGCCTCATCAATTGCTTTCCTTGGCCTTTCAAAGGGTGGAGCTGAAGTATCCACCCCAGCTATCTTGTAGAGGTGCGTGATTAAAGACGGATGTCCTAAGGGTGCTTTGTTGTTTGTTGTGTTAGCGCATACCCTTATCTCATCAGCTATTACTTGTCCAATATTGACATTCAAGTTCCTGATTGCACAGTAAAGGAGGAGTGCCCTGCTAAGAGTGATGTCTGACACATGAGAACATGGCTGAATGTTGGCATGAGAAAATGCCATCCAATACTTTGCAAGAGGAGTCAAGTCAGTCCTCCTGATGTTCACAACAGAGTCAGTTCTATTCCTTTGAAAATGTCCTCCAGGTACACATAGAACTCTCTCCACATCATCAAAATCAGCGCCTTCTTCCATACAAAGAGCGAACTGGCACTGTTCACCAGCCCACATAGTATCCAAGAAGTTGTTGATGGAATTAGGATCATACCTAATAGCATGGCCTCTGATATAGCCTAGGTAGTTCTCAGCTCGATAATCACCAATCTTTCTTGCATTAGTGTAGAATTCTTTTACCACAGCTATATTGGCAGGTGTAGGGTATGTGGCTAGCTTCCCCCAATCATTCCCTAACAATTTCTCTCCAAATTGAGGAGCGAAGTTAGGTATCATTCCAACCTTTCTCTCCATCAGTAGCCTCCTATCTTGGACCACCTTGAAGTGCTTCTCATGTTTGCGAGATAGGAACCTACTAGAATGGGGTTGTTCTGGTTCCTTTTCTTTTCTTTTGGATGCCATGGTCTTCAATCTTTTGCCTGAAGAGGATGTCATTCCTACATCAAACACAGATACCAAACCACAAAACATGTTGTTAATCATTAGTAAAACACAGAAAACACCTTATTTCAAGGCTAAACCACCGTTGAGGGTAAAAAATCACCCCTCAGTGCCACCAGTGCAGCAATCCAGAACGCAATTAAGCAAAAATCTGTTGTCTGTCAGAGTGTCGCTCAGCGGCAATTTACCCCTGAGCGGTAACTCTGCAGATTTTTGAAAACTTTGTTTTAACCTGTCCTAACTCCACCCACATGCAATTTTCAGTTTTCCAGTTCAAAATCATTCAGTTCAATCGGTTCAAACTTCAATTAAATCATCAAATCATGCATAAAAATCAAAACCCCTAAAGATTCATGCTTTAACAATCAAATTCAAATTCAAGAACCCTAGAATAAAAAATGCTTGACTTACTTGGGTGGAGATGCTAGATGAACTGAGAATGCTTTCAAACTATGATGCTTTCTCTTCCTACCCCAAACTTAGATGGAAAGCTAGTGATAAAATGAGTGAAAGAGAGATTTTCTCAAGAGGGATGAGGGAAAAGTTGTAGAGAACCTTTGAAAAAGTATGTAGGAGTGTGTGTGCAAAGAATAATTTGAAAATAGAGGCCAAAGCGTGACTTAGGGTATAAAAATACCCTAATGGGCTCGGATTCCACTTAGGGGAAACCTAAGCCTAGTCTGCGACACTACCGCTCAGCGGTAGTTTGCCGCTCAGCGGCACTTTCGGGAAGTGCTCTTCTTCTTCCTAGCTTAACCTAGGTGCCTCCTACCCATGCCTCTCACTTATTCCCTACAATAACATGTTCAGATTACTCATGCAAAATCCTATTATGCAACTACAGCAGAACAAACATAAATATAATCAATCAACTGGGT
Source organism: Vigna umbellata (assembly GCF_029865625.1). Taxonomy (NCBI): domain Eukaryota; kingdom Viridiplantae; phylum Streptophyta; class Magnoliopsida; order Fabales; family Fabaceae; genus Vigna; species Vigna umbellata. Next base: position 55,117,712 of record NC_142165.1, on the reverse strand, counting down.
TGCCTCCCAGGTAGCGCTTGTTTAACGTCACGAGCCTGACCCAAAATCCACCAGCACCCATCAGTAGGTGTAAAACTTTCTTACCAACACCCATCAGTAGGTGTAACAAACCTAGTATCCTTCAGTGGATACTTAACCACCTAGCATCCTTCAGTAGATGCTATTTCCCAACAAAATATTTAAAGAAATAATGTCCAACTGATTAAGAATTACAAAACCAAAATAAAATCAAAGTAAATATTGTCCTCAAATTACTGGAATGCCTTCCAGCAAGCGCTCTTTTAACGTCATTAGCTTGACCCAATAAAGTTCAAGTTCCTTCTTCTTGGTTGATGTCCATATTCCACTGATGAGAGGGTCGCACCTCCCAACAAAAGTTGTGCATAAAAGAATGCAGTATAAACTAGGAAGTGACTCCTAGGTCGTCTCTCAAGGACCAATTTGGGTTCAGTCTCAGATCAACACGTAGGGGGGGTTTGTGAAAGATTTTTGTGAATGCAACTGAACTTAAATAAGACACTAATGCAAACGGAAATGTAAAAACGGTCTCAATTACAAAATTAAAGCAGTTGGTTACTAAAGCTAACATTACTTTTAAATTAAAGAAGTGAAAATTACCCAATTTAAAAGAGTGAAAATTAACTTTGTGATGATTAACATTGAAAGGAGAATATGGTAATCAAGCAAAGATCACTTAAACATTAGCAACCATTCAAACCTAAGTGTATGCAATATGAAAATTGTAACAAAAAAACTTAAGAATAGAATCAAAGCATTTAAAATAATTTAAAAGAAAACCCTTGGAGCATCTCTCTTGGACGTGGCAGCTCTATGCTTTACTAAATGCAAAGAAAATAAAACTTCACTGCTCCCCTTCATCCAATATCGTGTACCCTTAATCAAATAAAAGAAACCTTAACCCTTGCGCGTGTTGCTGGAACCAAAACGTGACACCACTCCCATTCTTGAAATCACCGAGCTTTATCTAAATTGAAAAGTGAAGCAGCACCTTTTCCATTCATCAAACCACTCTCCTATTCCCATGTGAAACATTCCACGTGCTTCATTCTCCAAAGCACATGAATAAAATTTCTTCTCTCCCAATCAATCTCCATCAACCCGTGCCTCATTTCTCCCAGCCGAGAATCACCTCATCTCAAAATGAAGAGAAAGAACGCTCGTTCACGGAACGAGCGCACCATTCCAGCCGTCCGCGTGCACACCAGCCATGACACCTCAACGTGCTTCTACTGCATCCAAACGGTGACAGCTCCACTTGCATCACCTAAATCACCTTCTCGGCCTTCTAGCTCATGACCGAGACACCTACTGCTGCTTCCTTTCTTCCAGCGCAACACAAGCTACACCAAACCGTGCCAGCTCCTACTTTCCGTGCACACCAACACCTCTCCTTCCAGCTCCACGTGAATCACATCACTCCATGCTTATTTCAATCACCGAGTTGCCTCCAAAACCATAAAAACCGAGTAGAGAGTAACGTGCACAAGCTTTCATTCAATGAAAATTTAAACATACATTGTTCATGAATCCAGCACTTTCCAAACGAAAATGAAAAAAAAAAAGAATATGTGCTATTCCTCCCTCAAACGTTCAAAAGCCGAGAGCCAAAAAAACTAGTAAACAGTGGCCAAAAACATGTAAGTGGCGGCTGGACAAGGGCCGTGTGTCCCCCTTTTTATATGTGGGGTAGCGTTGCCCTATTCACTTTGGACACGTCAGCTGCTGGATGTTTGAGCAGTGTATTCTTCATCCGCTTACATTCTCTCGGTAGCTGCTGGTCTGTACTGGATGCACCCCCATTTTTGCTGCCAGCGTGTGCTTGAAGGCTGCTTGTATGTTGCTGGAAGCGTGAAGGCTTTGTTGCTGCTGGACCGCTTCCCTTGTGCACCTCCTAATCTTTCTTCATGACACCACACTCCATGCTAAACGTGAATCAATCCAAGCCCGCTGATGCTGGATGATCATCTCCCAAGCTGGACGTGCACCCCTCTCCATTGTGGCCGTGAGCGTGAGTGTGCTACTGGGCTACTACTTTCTTCACGCACCCCTCTTCGCTGCCTCCCTCAATGCTTCCAGCCTTGGCCCGTGATGCCTCTTCGTGCTGGGCTTGCTGGATGCTCCGTGTGGTGTTGCTTTCAAACTTGCTGGATGTGTGCAGCCAAGTGTGGGCCGGGGCCGTGATGTTTTTCGTTCCAACATGCACATCTCCAAGTGCGCCCCCAATTATGAAATTCACACCTCTTCACTCATTTAGCCTCTAAATGTCCCAAATTGTATTTCCAAAATTTTCCCTACAATTAATAATGCAAATAATTAGCTCAAATCATTCAAATTAATTAAAATAAGAATTTCTTATCAAATTAAGCACAATTAGGAAAAATGGGAAAATACCGGATAATTAAGCACAATTCCCCGATTAATTCTAGCACAATAAACTAAGTGAAGTGAACAAAATATTGACTCATCATCCACCAACTCCTCAACTGCTTCCGGTGTACTGTTTTGACTCTTCTAGAATATGGAGACTCTATCTCTATCATCTCCTTTTCTTTATAGCCTTTCACAACCCACAACTTGTTTTTGAATCTTACAGGTGTACCTAGTTGGAGTTGTTCTTTCATCCGGTCATCAGGAACTTTTCTTCCTCTTCCAATCTTTTCTTTTTCCGGTACCTGCAACAATAAACAATGTTTACCTTTTACCTTGGGCTTTTCTTCTTGAGGGCTAGTCATGAGTACATCTTGAAATGCAGCTTTATGACTAGCTTCTTCCTCCTTCATCTGCCTCTCATCTTTGAAGACATCTACAACAACTCTCTCTTCTCTGTCTTGGAGCACCACTATACCTTCGTTCACATCAATGATAGCTTTGGTCGTTCTCATAAACGGTCTTCCAAGAATAATGGGTATCTTTTCAGTCTCCATCTTCATCACCACAAAGTCTACCAAGAACTGGAGTTTGCCCACACAAACTATAATATCTTCTGCTATTCCACAGGGTTCCTTTGAAGATCCATCTGCCATTACTAAGTTAACCATTACAGGCTTCACATCAACATCACCGATCTGCTCCAATAAAGAATAAGGTATCAAGTTAACACTTGATCCTAAATCGAGTAAGGCCTTGTTTATCCTCTTCTTCCCTATTGTGCATGGAACGGAGAAACCTCCTGGATCTTTTGCCTTTGGAGGGAATGGCTCCTTTTTAATAGCTTTATACTTCTTTTTATCATCCTCTCTACGTCTTTTCTTTGTAGAGACTTCTTCCTCAGGTTTAGTATAAACTGCAATTTGTTGTAATATCTGATTCCAAGGTACATCATTGTCCACCATCTTGAATAATGCTGTAAAATCAAATTGCTTCTCTTGATTTATTGGAAAAGGAAAATTACTTTCTATCTCTCTTCTCTCTCCTTTCTCTTTTCTCTCTTTTCTCTCTCTTCTTTTTCTTTTTCTCTCTTTTCTCTCTCTTCTTTTTCTTGCTCTCCTTCTTCTAACTCAACTCTCTCATCATTTGTAATCTCCACCACTTTACATTCTTCCCTGGGGTTAACCTCAGTATTAGCCACAAAATTTTTGTTTTGCCTCTCTTCAAACTGCTTGGTAATCTGACCCATTTGAGTCTCCCAATTCTTAATAGAAGCCTCAGTGCTCTTTTGAGTATACTCAGTTTTCTGTATAAACTGATGAAGAGTTTCTTCCATCCTTATTGACCTTTCATTAAGTAAAGCAATCTGTTGCCATAAGGTTGGTTGTTGTTGTTGCTTATTGAATTGCCCTGTTTGTCCAGCTTGTCCAATTTGTCCTTGACCAATGCTTGGGTGTGGTTTCCACCCTTGATTAAAATTCCCCTAACGGTATTGATTGGCCATGAAGTTTACATCCTCTAATGCTTCTACTGGAAAAGCGCGTTGACCATTGATATGGTCACCTCCACATAATTCACACAACTGTGATTGAGCTTGTGCAACAGTCTTTAACTCTTTTAGTAGTTGTGCAAGTGTTTTCGTAAGAGTCTCCAGTTGTTGAGTTAGTATCTTATTTTGTGCTAGCAAGGCATCATGGGTTTGTAACTGTAGAACTCCTTTTTGTTGTATAGGAGCTCCTCTTTCACTGTTGAGTTCATTGTCACTAGTAGCCATATTGTCAATGATTTCTGTAGCTTCCTCTGGAGTTTTCCATTTGATATTTCCTCCTGCTGAGGCGTCAAACATCATCTTGGTTTGTGAACCAAGACCTCCAAGGAAGATTAGGACTACTTGCACATCATCAAAGCCATGCGTGGGTGTCTTTCTTAATAAGCTTTTATACCTATCCCATGCATGCCCCAATGATTCCTCCATGCCTTGCCTGAATGATGAAATCTCTTGCTTCCCTTTATTTACTTTTGATTGTGGAAAGTATTTGTTTAGGAACTTGGTCACCACTGCTTCCCACTCTGTAAAGCTTTCTTCTGGAAAAGAGTTTAACCAAAGCTTAGCATTGCCTCCTAATGAGAATGGAAACAAGCTAAGTTTGATTGCTTCGTCTGGCACCCCATTTATTTTCACCGTGTTGCAGATCTCATTAAAAGTGGTGAGGTGCTCATATGGGTTTTCGTGAGACAACCCATTAAATTGATTACTCTTCACCAGTTGGATTAATGCTGGCTTAACCTCCATGTTGACTGCATTGACCCTCGGTCTTGCTATGCTGTTAAAGTGTTGAGGTCCAGCTATATTTGTGTAATCTGCAAGAGTTCTTCTGGCATTATTATTCTCCATATTCTCAGTGCTATGGTTAGAACCTTGTGGTCATGGTTGTAACAGAGTTTCCGGAGGAGGAAAAAGTTCTCTAGATGTACGGATTCTTCTCCTCCGTCTGCTCTCGTCTAAACCTTCAAGAAGAGGTTCTGCAGTTTTCTTGCTCCTAGTTCGGATTGCTTCCTGCATACACAAGAAAACAAAACCCTAGAGAAATTGGTTAGCACAAAAAGATATAAAAGAAGATATAAGATAAGAGATAAGAAGATAAAATAAAAACAGAAAATAAAATAAAATAAAATAAAATAAAAATAAAAACAGAAAAAATAAAAACAGAAATTCAAAATTCAAAATTCAAAATTCAAGTCAAAGATAATCAATAATCACACAAATGAACTAGTTAAACCACGAGTCCCCGACAACTGTTTTAAGCATGAAAATAACAGTTTTTCAACTGTTATCAGCAAGCTTCGGGCCTTCTTACTTTCTGGTGCTTTTTCAGCTCTTTCTGAGCTCCATCTCCTTGGCACTTCAGCTCTGCTTCCATATTATCTAATTTCCGTCCAAAACAAGGGAATTTAGTGGAAAAGGTTAATCATTATTTATAGTGATTAACGACTGGACGTAGAATCTGTTGATTCGAACCAGGATAAAATCTATAGTGTGATTTTCTTTGACTCTATAACTCTTGTGTTTAAACTATTTGACAAAAGTCCTAAAATAAAATCATAATTTTTAAAAGAACCAATTCACCCCTCCCCTCTTAGTTATTGACTGTTATCACACTTTATAAAACGTTTCGTTGTGCGATACAAATCTCAACATAGACTATCACGCCTAAATTCCTTAACTGAAAAGAGTTCAGTTGTAAGTACTTTAATTCTCTTTAGAATTGCAATCAAATATTGCTTACATGAAGATCATGACATGGCAAAAGTAGACGATGATTCTCTAGCAAAGAAGATGAATAAATTATACAGGTTGAATAAAGGATCGATAAAGTTAGAGTGGGACTTAAGAGTATTTAGCCTCCAATGTCATGTGCTATTATATATTACTCTAAATGATGCACTTGAGGTCTTTGGTGGAGAAAGGACGTTAAATATTTTAATCCTAACATTATTTAAATATTTAAATTGGTACTTCTTTATATATATATATATGATGGAGAATGATCCTCCAACAAGTTGATGAAGCTCCATAAAGATGACATGATGTAGCGGAAGCAATGAAGAAGAGATGAACATACTTGAAGTTGTGGTTTGAATGAACTTTCCTTAAAGAAGGTTTGGCCAACATTGAAGTGTAAGGAAGAAGAAGTCTAAGTATAAGACAACTCCTAGTGAGAACTAAGAAAATTGAGGCTTGCAAATTTAGCAAAGTTTTCACTTACATCATTAAAGTTCTAAAATGTTCTCAAAGGGTGTCTCTCCTTTTGTGGTGAAGGAGAAGGCTAGAGTTCATACATTCCTAAGGAGTCTAAAAGCATTAAATGAAGAGCCTAAACATTAAATGAGGAGCCTATGCTTGTAACTAACTAATCAAAGCATTCTCCATCATTACATGAGGAGTCTATGTTTGTAACTAACTAGTCAAAGCATTAAATAAGGAGCCTCCTTTGATGTCGACTCCTTCTAAACCCAAAATGAAACCCATTTAGGCGTTAGTTACCCTATTAAGGCCCTAATGATGAACTAAGCTACTTTTAAGGCCACCAAGCCTTCTTAAAAAAGGTAAACAAAGTTGGTAGCCGAATACAATGAAACTATATTACATATTTACAAGGCTTAAGAGAAAGTAAGAACAAGCTTGAAAAGCATCTTCCACAAGAGTGGAAGTCCTTGAAGTCCATATTCTTATTTTATTCACCAAGCCCAAGTGATGGAGGTCGCACCCCATACAAATTTAATGTGCAAATAAGAATGCATTATAATACTAGGAAGTGACTCCTAGGTCATCTCTCAAGGACCAAATGTGGTTCGAGACTTAGGTCAAACACGCAGTGGGGGGGGGGGGTTGAAAGTGTTTTTGCAAGGAAAATTAAACTAAATTAAAACACGAAGTTAAACATAACTGAAAGCTGAAAGAAATGTGGAAAACATGTAAGACTGAACGGTCCTAAAGTGAGACCGAAAGATTGTAAAGCGGAGACCGAACGGTCTCTAAAGAAACGAAATGGAAATCCAAGAAATTTGGAAACCAAACAGTAAAAGAAACTTGAACAACAAAGGTAAAGGCCAAACGGTCCTACAAGTGACCGAATGGTACTAACGTTGAGACCGAACGGTCTCTAAAGAAAGGAAATGGAAATGAGTAGAAACATGAAAGTCGAATGGTAAAAGCAAATTGAACAATAAAGGTCGAATGGTCTCTAACAATGAACTATGTTAGAGACCGAACGACGTTATTGGAAACTCGAATAGTACTTCAGTAAAGGCATAAATAGTAAACTTCCAGAATCAAAACGCAGCAGAAATGAAAGTAGAAAATGCAAGAGTCATGCAGAACGAAACTTAAACAACAAAGGTGAATTTGAAATTGGAAAATGCACCAGAAACAGAAAACGCCAATGAACAGTAAAATGACAAACTACAACAGTAAAGAGGACGAAATGAACAGTAGAACGCAGCAATGAATAGTAAAAAGACCGAATGCAAAGAAGAAATGAACAGTAGAAAGATGATTGGCAACAACAAATGAACAGTCAAAACACAAAATGAAAAAGAAGCTTGAGGACAGAAACAGATTAAAGTATGAAATTGCAAAGAGAATGAGTTCAATACATGAAAAGTAAAGGAAAACAAACCTAAAACCTCCCCCAAAAGGGGAGAAGAAGAAGCTCCAAAACTAAAACGTAAAAGTGGGGGCTGTAACCTCCAGAGAAATAGTCTTTTAGGGTTTTATATAACCCAAAAGACCAACATGTCCTTCTAATGGGCTTGTCTTACAAAATGACCTAAAGTTGGGCCCAAAGTCCTAGAGTTTGACCCAATGACATTCTAAGATGAAATTAAACTCTAATACTAATGTGATCACTATCTTGAAGTCCTAGAATGTGCTTCCAACACTGCTGTTGAGTTTCTCTGGTCACTTTATCTGACCGTTCGGTCAATAAGGGATCAGACCGTTCGGTTCAACAATGCTTTGCAGGCTCAGGAACTAGTGAGTTGTAGTCTTTACAAGACCGTTTGGTCATGCACTCCTAGACTGTTTGGTCGTTCATTCTCAAACAACAGTGGTCTGCCATTCGTTCTCTAACCATTCGGTCCAACATTGCTCAGACCGTTCGGTTCTTTGGTGCTCGTCCATTTAGTGCAGGCTTTAGCAGACCCTTCGGTATAGGATTCCACAAACCATTCGGTGTAGGAATCTCCAGTTCATTCAGTCAAGTCTTCAACTGACCATTCGGTTCTATGGTTGTGCACAGCCCTTTAGTGCAATGCCTCAGTAGACCGTTAGGTCAATACTTCAGCAGACCGTTCGGTGCATTATTGAGCAGACCGTTCGGTCAAAATGTTCATTCCCTTTCTCAACCTCTCAAACAGTGATTGTCCTGCACATAATGATTGAAATAATTAAGCCCAAATAATTCAAATTAATTAAAATAAGAATTAGTCTTGAAATTAAGCCCATATAGTGAAAATGCGACAATAATTGAGAATTAAACACAATTCACTAACACAATTCGGTGTGAAAAGCTAAGTGAATAGTGTAAAATAATGACTCATCAAAATAGACCACACTTAATCTTTTGCACTCCTGGGTAAAATCAAGACGCAGAATAAGGAACAATTCTAAATACATCAGGAGTGTGACACAACATTCGGACATAGAAACAAAAAAGACACACAAGACACAAAACAGAATTTCACAATCCTCAATGATTCTGGAAAAAGAAGAGGAGTAGACAACATCCTTCACATAGATAATCAGAGAATGCAGATACTCATAGAAATCATCCAAGCAATTCCAAAACATGGCGAAATAATCAATCAGCTCAAGAGGTGAATCAAAAGCAATAGAACCTCAGGGATGCACTATCATTGTTTCTCTCAAGTGTCTAGGATAACAATGTCAACTCAATGCACTCAAGAAAGCAAGCAACAAAAAAACTTGGCAAGCCTCTAATATCATCACTCAAAACATATGCATGTTCAAATCAAAATGTCTTTTATGTATGAAATGGGCCAAGGACAAGGGAGGATATAATATGGATGAGAAATTATAAACCAAAAGAAGTAGAGGAGCAATGGGGAACAAGTGTAAACACAATCAAATCACACCCAAAAACTCTAATTCAATCCTCTTCTTGACTCCATTATTCACAAATTGTTTATTTTTCTCATTTTTCTATTTTTTCCTTTTCTTTTCTCATCTTATTCGTTTCTTTTCTCTCTTTTTAGAACACAATTGTAAGAGACAAGATGCACACATATATACAAAACAACTAAGAAGAGGAACCAACTAGCCAATTCATAAGAATCCCCAAGAAGACCACACTTGTTCCCGAAACACTTCCAAAGCTCTAAAATTCCCTATGGTTAAGGTGATCATAGTTTTTCACTTAGCGCTAGGGTATGAGCTTCAAAACAAAGAAAGGGGAAAGCATAGGCTCAAAGGGGTTGTCAAAGGATCAAAACAAGGTAAGCTTATTTGGCTAGAGAGGCTCAAGAACAAAATTGCCTTTATCACTTCCAAACATGCATATCCATCAAGAGTTATCAAAAAGAGTCAAGCTAAAGCATATGTGCAAGCAATCAAGAGTCATATCACACAAGAAAGAACATAAAGTGGATCAAATCGTACACAATTTATTTGTCACAACCAAATCAACCTCTCAAACAATATAATCATCTTCCCAAGCAAAGAAAAGCAAGAATTTCAAACCATACGTATCAATCAAGTGAAGTGAAAAACCTACAACCTAAACAAAGTCCAGAAATGAAGAGAATCATGCATAATTGTACACAAGACACTACAAAAACAACCTAGAAAAGACAAAATTCAATCAAAGAAAACAAAAACTAACAAAGGAAAATCAAAATCTCCCCCAATAGACCACACTTAAACTACACAATGTCCTCAATGTGTCAGAAGCATAAGATCAGAAATCAAAACAATGAACAGATCATGGACAAGTGCAATAAAAGTGGGGAAAAGAGGAGAAGGGAAAAGAAAACTCCCCTGGTCATGGTTGAAGTTGCCAATTTTGGACTATCAGGGAGATGTTTTCCACCACTGGATCTAGCAAAGAAGTTTTTAAGAGAAACTGCTTCATCCTCCAAATTTGATCAAGTAGGAAAATGTCTTCAACAGTTGGATCTAAGAAGGAAGGATTCTTGATGAGCGGGTTCAGCCGGTGCTTATTGATCTTCAACTTTTTGTGTGTGAGCACTTTCGTCGTCAACTGTGGGTGTTTGTTGATCAAATTCATGTGTGCCTCCTGCAACATGGTTAGTGCAATGTGGTTCCAAAGAAATGACATGTAGAGGTATAACACCCAATCCCAATTTATCAGACTGAACCTCAAATATACTCTCAAAACATGAATCACTTTCAAATTTAGAAACAATATCAACAATAGGCTTAGATTCATGTTCAGTGCATGGAGAATAAACATTTAGATGTGATAGCAAAAAGTGGTTCTCATCATGTAGAGAGGTACAATTAAAAGCATGCTCGTCAACAATATAATCATCAACATACCTATCAACAACATAATCATGAATAGCACAATCCTCAACAGAATAATCAATTTGAGTTATGCTTACCTCTACTTCCCTAAAGATTGGTTGAGTGGTGGAAGATGAAGGTGGTCTACCAAGCTCAAAAGTGTTACTCATACCTGCTTGATCCTCAAAATCTTCATCAGTCTCCTTAGATGCAAGAGTAGGGACATAGGGCGATGAGAAAGCAGGTGGCACAGTGAACACATGACTCTGGTTCCCATCCCCTAGGTCAATGGCACTAACATCATCTGGAATCTAAACAGCCTGAAAATGTAATTTCTCTGAATCTCGAGACTGTTCCTCAGTGAGCTGAGTAACCATCTGCCTCATCTGATCAATCAAATTTTGAATTGACGCTCTGGTATCTTACATGAATTGAATGTTCTGCATGGCCATTTGCCTCAATAACTCCTCCAATGTAGTCTCAGAAGTAGAAGGTTGAGGAGCTATTCGGGTAGGAGCATCATGTTGCTGACTCTGGTATTCCTGGACTGGTGTAGGAGACATGCAAGAATTCTGGAATAGTGGTTCTTGATATTGATATTGCTGCTGTGGAGTACCATACCATCCCAAGTTAGGATAATTCCATCCATGATAGTTACTATAACCATACTGATCAAAATAATGTTGAGCAAGGAAGAATTCATCCAAGAACAGTCGCTTAAAATCTTCCCAAAAATCGATAGATCTTGGAGTAAGACCATAAAGCCAATCCCTTGCTGCTCCTTATAATGAGTGCGGAAATGCCCTTAAGAACATGTGATTGTCCAGGACATGTGGAGGTTTTATTGAAGAGCAACTGATGTGGAACTCCTCTAAATGTTTATGTGGGCATTCACTTGCAAAACCATGAAACTTAGGCAAAAAATGTATCATTCCAATGGTGAGAGCGCAACGAACTTCATCCTCATTTGATGTAACCGACTCCCAATGAGCACTCTCACGAGTGGGAGGATGAGTCATATTGTTCTCAACATAGAAATCAGCATAATATACATCACAATCAGAGTAACATGTAGAAGAAGAATCCTAGTCATAGGCACAGGCAGAAGAAGCAGTATTCACATAATCAAAATAGGTAGACATGTAGAAGGAAGGCGAAAAGGAAGAATGCATTAAAAATATGCAACTATGGGAATACTAGGAAGTGACTCCTAGGTCGTCTCTCAAGGACCAAATGTGGTTAAAGACTTAGGTGAAACACGCAGTTTGGGGGGGGGGGGGGGGTGAAAGTGTTTTTGCAAGGAAATTTAAACTAAATTAAAACACAAAGTTAAACATAATTGAAAGCTGAAAGAACTGTGGAAAACATGTAAGACTAAAGGGTCCTAAAGTGAGACCGAACGATTATAAAGCGGAGACCGAACGGTCTCTAAAGAAAGGAAATGGAAATGTAGGAAATTTGGAAACCAAACGGTAAAAACAACTTGAACAACAAAGGTAACGGCCGAACGGTTTTATAGGTGACCGAACGGTACTAACATTGAAACCGAACGGTCTCTAAAGAAAGGAAATGGAAATGAGCACAAACATGAAAGTCGAACGGTAAAAGCAACATGAACAACAAACGTAAAGGCCGAACAGTCTCTAACAATGAAGCATGTTAGAGACCGAACGGTGTTATTGGAAAACTGAAAAGTACTTCAGTAAAGGCAGAAATAGTAAACTTCTAGAATCAAAATGCAGCATAAATGAAAGTAGAAAATGCAAGAGTACAACAGAACGAAACTTAAACAACAGAACATGAATTTACAATTGGAAAATGCACCAGAAACAGAAAACGCCTATGAACAGTAAAATGACGATCTACAACAGTAAAGAGGACGAAATGCACAGTAGAACGCAACAATGAACAGTAAAAAGACTGAATCAAAGAAGAAATGACGAAATGAACAGTAGAAAACCGATTGGCAACAGCAAATGAGCAGTAAAAGCACAAAATGAAAAAGCTTGAGGGTAGAAACAGATTAAACTATGAAATTGCAAAGAGAATGAGTTCAATACATGAAAAGTAAAGGAAAGCAAACCTAAAACCTCCACCCAAAAGGGGAGAAGAAGAAGCTCCAAAACTAAAACGTAAAAGTGGGGGCTGTAAGCTCTAGAGAAATATGCTTTTAGGGTTTTATATAACCCAAAAGACCAACATGTTCTTCTAATGGGCTTGTCTTACAAAATGACCTAAAGTTGGGCCCAAATTGTTAGAGTTTGACCCAATGAAATTGTAAGACGAAATGAAACTCTAATACTGACGTGGTCACCATCTTGAAGTCCCATAATGTGCTTCCAACACTGCTATTGAGTTTCTCTGGTCACTTCATCTGACCGTTCAGTCAATAAGGGATCAGACTGTTCGGTTCAGTAATGCTCTACAAGCTTAGGAACTGGTGAGTTGCAGTCTTTACAAGACTTTTCGATCATGAACTCCCAGACCGTTCGGTCATTCATTCTCAGACAACAGTGGTCTGCCATTCGTTCTCTGACCATTCGGTGCAACACTGCTGAGACCGTTTGGTTCTTTGGTGCTCGTGCATTTAGTGCAGGCTTTAGCAGACAGTTCAGTATAGGATTCCATAGACCGTTCGGTGTAGGATTCTCCAGTTCGTTCGGTCAGGTCTTCAACTGACCGTTCAGTTTTGTGGTATTCAATGCAATGGCTCAGCAGACCGTTCGGTCAATACTTCAACAGACCGTTCGGTCAAAACATTCAATCCCTTTCTCAACCTCTCAAACAGTGATTGCCTTGCACATAATGATTGAAATAATTCAGCCCAAATAATTCAAATTAATTAAAATAAGAATTAGTATTGAAATTAAGCCCATATAGTGAAAATACGACAATAATTGAGAATCAAACACAATTCGGTGCGAAAAGCTAAGTGAATAGTGTAAAATAATGACTCATCACCAAGCTTAAGTTGATGCTTTCTGGATGATTTTCCATCAATCTCCCAAGATGGGTTCTGTTAACAGAATTTTTGATCTCCGGCAATGGTGTCAAAAACTTGTTGAGTCTCTGACAAGTGTACTGGATCGTACAAGTAATATAAAATGGTAAGACCAAGTATCGTTTCCCAAGAGACTCTCGGCACTAGGCAGTCGTGTGATAACTCGATTAATTAAGACTTAAACGGAACAAAATCATTGGTTTAGAATGAAAATACAGAAAATTAAATATGAATACAGTTTTGATCAATTGAAGAGTAGCACAACGATGAACGGATTTCACCAAGTTTACTCTCATATGAGATGAATATGTTGTTGGGGTTAGATTTCACCAAGTTTACTCTCATATATATAAGAATTCTTCTTCTTTCGTTGAAGTCAACGTCACTCACTAAATTACTTAAAATCTGATCCCTCGGTGAAGAAAGTCTATCCTTAATTACTAGTTCATACGATTCCTAGCATCCCTAATAATTAATTCTTAAGATCAGGAGCTTAAGACGACCAAGACTCATACCCCCATCCTTGAGAAATATTGCTCTTGGTAATAATTCTACAAGAACCTGAATTGTGGACCGTGATGAACGAATTTTCAATCCCAGAAAACAGAGTAAAAAACTTGTTAACCCTCGACAAGTGTAACCAAATCGTATCAAGTAATAATAAATGGTAAGACCAAGTATCGTTTCCCAAGAGACTCACGACACTAAACAGTTATGTGATTACTTAACTAATTAAGACTCTAAAGAACATATTTTGGGGTTTTTAAATGCAAATGCAATAAAATAAACATGAATGCAATTTGATCAATTGAGGTTAAGCACAACAATGAATCAATGAAGTTGATGATATTATTGTTGGGGTTTAGATTTCACCTAGTTTACTCTCATGCATATATGAATTCATCTTTCTTCATTAATGTTAATGTCACTTCCTAATTTACCTTAAACCCGATGTTTCGGAGAAGAAAGCCTAATCATAATCACTAGTTTACAATGTCTTGTCTCCCTAGCAATTAATCATGCATTATAGTGAACAGAAGCTTAAAGGCAACCAACCATCATACTCCTATGTCTAGGTTTATACTACTATTGGGAGAGATTCCCCATATCTAGATTTCCCCGTATGTGTCCATATCGACAAAATCAATAATCATGACATCGAATCAGTTAAACAATGCATGCTTTGAGCAAAGAGAAAAAACCCTAACAATTAATGAAAGAAAGCATGTATCTTAAAGAAGATCTTGAAGAACAAATTCAATACATGAGAGTTTACAAAGGTTACATCTTTCCCAACAACAATAAGGTTTATCCCTCCATCGTCATGGAAAAACTAGATGAATAATGGAATGAAAGAATGAAAGAAATAGAAAAACCTGAGAAAGAGAAGAGGAGAGCAGTCATCATCCCCAAATCTACCCCCAAGGGATGAAAAGTGTGTTTCTGTGCTTAAGCCATCAAAAGATACAATCCCTAGGATGTGCAAGTCCTTAAATAGAACATAAAAATAACAGGAACCAGGGCCAAGCCCATAAACATTACAGAAAAGTGGCCCAAGGCCTATAAAAATGCCGCTCAACGGTAAGTGCGGGTCTTCAATTTCGCCCCTCAGCTGCTGTTTTTGCCCCTCATCGGTGATTTCGGCACCTGAAAACTAGCGCTCAACGGAAATTACCGCTCAACGCCGCTCGGCGCAACTTTTTCTGCACTCTGGTTGACTTTTATGCATTATGGTTGACTGGTTGACTTTTCTTGTTGACTGGTTGACTTTTCTGCATTCCAATCATTCGGTACTTTAACTCTTCTTTCAAATCATTCCAATAACCTATACAATCAAGGGAATCTAGAACAAAACCATTAAATTCACCTTCAACTCTCTTATTCACAAAACTAAAACAAAAACATGAGTTCAAGCAAGCTTGTAAGTAAAAAATGGTGTTTTTAATATCAAAATTAAGTATAAAATAACGGTTTTTTAACCGTTATCAGACCGCTCGGTTACCTTCAGTCTTGTTCGTTCGGTGGACTTCATGCTTTGTCCGCTCGGTCGCGTTCTTGGTGGTGGGGGAATGTAGCTGCAAAAGGCGCTCCGACGCTCAAGTTAGGAGTGTGGTGGAAGAGATTTGGCTCTTTGATTTAATACCCAGTGAAGAGTTATCACTATGTGAGAATTTTAGAGTAGTAGAGTGTGAGTAAAGCGTAAGTGGAACGTACCTGGCCTTTGGCCTTGTCATTGTATTTATAAGTGTTTCATAAGCCAAATAAAAATAACCTTACTTGGAAATCCAATTATTTACTCATAAATATCTTAATCGCTTATCATATGTTTAATCAGATCTTCAATCAGATATTCTTGATTATTCCTTTGATAATTTTATCTTCTGCTGGACCGCTGGCCCAAAAGCCATTTGGCTTGGTTGACCTCAGTTAATGTAGTGGATGATGGCCTGGTTGACCATTGTTGTGGTGGTGACCGATCGATTAACAATTAATAACCAATCGGTATACACTATATCCGATACATGCCAACCCAAGTCTGAGTTAATCATTCGGCTTTAGCCATGATTAACTATAGGACTTATGAGTTTGAGGGAGGCTATATTTGCTGTATTGGGTAATGCCTTTTTAGATTGTTGTTCACTGAGCAAGGTTGGACTGATCGGTTAATGGCAAGATGCTCGAGAAGTTCTCTTTTGGAACTTTTTCCCATGCAATCGAGAACCATGTGAGCAAGACCGTTCGGTTCAGGAAGATAGTTAACGATCCCCCTGTTCGGTTTATTACCCAGGACTGCTGAGTGAATGAAGCAAATGCTCGTTCGGCTTTACTACACATGGTTGCTGGGTGACTAGAGCGAATGATCGTTCGACTTTACTACCCAGGGTTGCTAGGTAACCAAAGCGAATGACTGTTCGGCTTTACTACCCACGGTTGCTGGGTAACTGGAGTGAATGACATTCGACTTTACTACCCAGGGTTGTTGGGTAACTGGAGCGAATGATCGTTCGGCTTTACTACCTAGGGTTGTTGGGTGACTGATGTTTAACGTCCATGTGTGCTAGACGACGGGAACGACCAACCCGCTCGGTGTTTAACGTTGATGAGTCAATATTTTCTTGACTTCACTTAGTTTATTGTACCGGATTTAATTCGGGAAGTGTGCTTAATTGTCCAGTATTTTCCCATTTTTGTTAATTGTGCTTAATTTGAAAAGAAATTCTTATTTTAATTAATTTGAATTATTTGAGACTAATTATTTACATTATTAATTGTAGGGAAATTTTGGATAACCTTTTGGGACTTCAAGAGAAATGTGACATCAATTTTATTTTAAGCTAAAATGATAGGAGGTGTGAATTTCATTTTTTGGGGGTGCACATAGAGATGGCACACGTAAAAGAAGTGCTAAATCACTTGGCTTGGTCCAACAGCAGCTGGTTCAGCAGGGTGACATTCAGCAAATTGAAATCCAAAAGCGGTCCAGTAAGGGAGTTGCACGGATTAATTTTTGGAAGCACACAACAACCTTGGAGCTCACAGCTGCACGTCACACTCCTGCTGCAGCAACGAGGCCCACAAGCAGCTCATCCGTTTCATTTTTCTTTTCCTTCCTGTGGCACAATGTTTTTGGTGTCTAACATCACCAAAAGATAACATGCATTTTGTGTATCATATCTTACCACAACAATAATAGTGTTCTATACTATCTTCTAATTTTCTCTCTTTTCTTCTTGAAAATTGAAGAAGAATTTGTTATGGACAATCAGAGTTCTATAGCAATAAACAAACCTTAACAAGAGAGAGAGAGAAAACAAGAAAAGAGAGATAAATGAACGTTAATGAAGAACCTTATAGAGGAAAATGCGAGATCAGCAACAGAAGACGAGAAGAATAGTAAGTTCCATAACAGCATAATGCAAAGACCTTTCGCAGACTTGTAAAAGTTTACAAATTAACCCTATGAGAGGGATAAAGACTCTGTTTTGCTATAAAATCGAAACATATACTCGGACTATTTAAGTATAATTATGGTTTAGAAAAAGATATTTTGACACAGCATACATGTCTTTTTTCACTAATTCATTATTTACTTGTTAATGTGTTGACGTACTTTAAACTCAATAAAAAAAATGACATCACTAGTACAGTTAGGGGAAACGACAACGGTTATTTTCGCTAATAGGCACCGGTTTCTGAACCGAGGCATATTCAGGCGAGGTAAAAAGTAATAGACTTTATGCCTCGGTTCGAAACCGAAACATAAAATGGTAATATTATGCATTAGTTCAAAATTAACCGAAGCAGTAACATTTTTATTTTTTTAAATATTTTTTTTGCTGGACTTTATGCCTCGGTTCCTGATGAACCGAGGTCGTTTCTCCCCCTCTCCTGAACCTCCTTTTCCTCTCCTACCTCTCCCTCGCCGACAACCAGTTCTCCGGCCCAATCCCCGCCTCCTTCTCCGCACTCTCCGCCCTCCGCCATCTCAAACTCTCTAACAACGCCTTCAACGCCACCTTCCCCTCCAACCTCGCCCGCCTCGCCAATCTCCAAGTCCTTGATCTCTACAACAACAACATGATCGGTCCCCTCCCCCTCGCCATCGCCGCCATGCCCCTCCTCCGTCATCTCCACCTCGGCGAAAACTTTTTCTCCAGTCAGATCCCTCCCGAGTATGGCACCTAGCAGCACCTAACGAGCTCATGGGAAACATCCCCCAAAGCATGGAAACTTCACCGCGCTTTGCAAGCTCTACATTGGCTACTACAACGCTTACTTCGGCGGCATCCCGTCGGAGATTGGAAACCTGTCCCATCTTGTCCGTTTCGACGTCATGTATTGCGGACTCTCCGACGATATTCCGGCTGACCTCGGAAGGCTTCAGAATATCGACACGTTCTTTCTTCAGGTGAATGCTCTCTCCGACTCGATTCAGGTGAAGACGATATTGCAGATTCATGCCATTAATGTATTCCCACTGGCCCTCCCTCTCTGCTTTCTCTTTCGTACTTCTCTCTCTTCTCTCTCTCTCCTTTCCTACCTAACTGCTTCGTCTCTTTTTCTCATTAACTCCTCATCTTTTCTTTCCTTCACTGTAAAACCCTTCCATCAATTCAAAATCCACTTGTATTTTTATTTTTGATATACTATATAATGTTCTTTCCTTCACTACTTCGTCCTTTATTATTACACTTTATTATATATTTTCTCTTACATCTTATCTTGTAATCATTTCAACTTCACGTCCTCAGTCTTATCACCCATCTTTTCTACATTTCTTTTTCACTTTAAAATTATTTTTATCATTCAACATTTGTTATTAAAAAATAATTATTTAACATTTTGCAATCTCAAAATAATAGATTTGCTTTTATACAATGGTAAGTTAAAACTTATAGCCATGATTTTCCAGAACAAGCTACACGGGTCAGGTGTAGTGCAGTAGGTGACAGTGATTTGACAGACTCTTAGGCCTCGGTTCTGTACTGACCGAGGCATAAACCTCTTTCGACACCGGTTTTGTATAGAACAGAAGCACTAGATCATGTGTCAGGTTTTGCAGAAACGCAAATGACTTTTTCAGAGAGTATTAGGCACCGCTTATAAATTGAACCGAGGTAAGATGTTCTATATGCTTCGGATATTCTTAAACCGATGCATATAAGTTTGTGAAAACTACAATATTGCCACCGCTTTCGGATAGGCTTCGGTTTTTCTTTGACCGAAGCCTATTAGGCAAGTTCAAAAGTATATTTTTTACTAGTGCATATGTCCTATATCAAATGTTGTCAAAAAAAAATTTGTGTTAACATATCATTATCCTTTTGGTTCACTCAAAAAATCAAAACTTATACTTTTGACAATCAAAATATAAGCTTTGGTTACTTGAAAATCAAAATATAAGCTTTAGTTATTTCAAAACAAAGTTTATACTCGGACACTCATAAATATTTTTAAAATAAGGTGACAATGTTTTTAAAGTTATTGAAAAAAATAGAAAACATGAAGTAAGGAATTAGTACAAGTAAAAATTTCTATTTTTATTAATTTTTATATATGTCGATAAAAAATATTAAAAGAAAAATTTTCTCTCACATATTTCATTAATCTAATTTTCTAACGTATTTAATTCTATGTATTTTATATTTATTAGAATTAAATCATATAATATATAAAGAAATCATCTTTGTTTAATGAACATTATATTTATCCACTAAATTCTAAAAACTTTAGGGCAACAACACCTTCGCGCCCTTGTTATCCTCCATCACTGGTCTTGTAGACCAGAACTGTATAATTTGTACGGTTAAAATTGAGATTATAGAGGGAGACTGGATGAAGAGAAGAGAGGGAAGAACGATGTTGCACATTGAACTTTAATCTTTGAACCCATGATACATTAATTGATTCTAATACTAAGGACTAGAATTGAGATTATACATTGACATACAACTTTGTCAAAAAACATTAATTTTGTTATCCGTTTTAATTATTATTTATTAATTTTCTAATTTCAATTACTCAGTGTTTGCTCCTTTCTTGGTTGTTAAATACATTTAAAATCTACTTGTTCATTAATTAACTTATAAAAAAATAAATAAAAAATGTTGAATTATGTCTCACAAATTTGGCGTGCCGTCGTAGTTAACTATTAATTAATAATAGGTTTAAACCTATAGTGACTTCCCCCTCGTTACTACTTGTATTGTATTTTGCATTTGTAGTAACATAATAATAAGTAATAATTGTTGTATTGAATCATTGGAAATGAAAATGGGACATAATAATTTAGTTTTTTAATATCCACTCTGCGAATAACACTAATAAGATACGTACAAGGGAAGGTCTTCGAAAAAGAATGAAAAATAGGTATGTTCGTAGTCTATAAAAAGTCATGCCATTCTTCATGGGAATACATGCACATTTGTTCTTCACTTCAGCATATCTACATCTGAAATTCAACCCAGCCATGGCCCCTTATCGTTGCACCATTTTTTCTTTAATCTTTGCTATTTTCTTTTCAACCATGGACACTACATTATTACTAGCACGTCCAATAACGGTCCCACCTTCGTGTGGAGCCCTCCCTCAGCCTCCACTCCCACCTCTGCCGCCACTCCCACCTCTGCCGCCACTTCCACCTCTGCCGCCACTTCCACCTCTGCCGCCACGTCCACCTCTGACGCCACGTCCACCTCTGCCGCCACTTCCACCTCTGCCGCCACGTCCACCTCTGCCGCCACGTCCACCTCTGCCGCCACTTCCACCTCTGCCGCCATTCTCACCTCTGCCGCCACTTCCACCTTCGCCGCCACTTCCACCTCTGCCGCCATGTCCACCACTGCCGCCACTCTCACCTCTGCCGCCGCTCCCACCTCTGCCGCCACTTCCACCTCTGCCTCCACTTCCACCTCTGCCGCCACTCCCTTCTCTCCCGCCACTTCCTCCTCTGTCTTAATCATATTTGCCCACTCTTCCTAATATCCAAGTCCCACTTATTTACTTCCTATTCCTTTCTCCACCACCTTTAACCAACGTTCTACTTTGGATTTCGAAATTGGGTTCCTTGTCATTCGCTGCATGCTTTGTTTGAATTTCAATAAGTGGTTTATATAATGATAGCATATTATGAAACTTTTCTTTTTGGGTGTTCCATTTCCATTTCGTCTTTGAATATGTGTATTTCTGTTGCACTTCTGCATTACTTCATGCAGGGCAAGTACCTAGAGTCGATAGACTCTATACTATGAAATGAATGTATTTTATCATAAGCTGACGCTTAATTAATACCCTAACTTCCTATTAGTATTCGTGGACATACAGAATTAAATGAATAATAACTGATTATAATAATATAATTATATAATATAGATATCTAAATTAATAAATTAAGTTTTTAAATATTATATTATTATACTATTATACTAAAGTTTTTAAATTATTAAACATAAAATAGGAATTATAAATTTATCATTAATTACTCGATTAAAATTTATTTTGTTCCATCAGATAATATATAATACAGATTGATATCGTTGAGCGATTGAGAAGAAAGGTATATGATATAGAAACACATTATATGGGGTAAGAAGTAGGAAAATCAAGGTTGGTCATCAAGTAATGATATTTTGACACTCATTGAATAGAAAATAACCATTTAACAATTCAAAAATAATAATATTTTAGATATATTTGTTTTATTTTTAAATTTAAAATTATACTATATATACAATTATATTATTAAAGTAGATTATAAGGTGAATTTATTTTTTTAAGGACTCAATTGTTAAACTAATGCTCAGCAGCCTACTTACATATCTTTATAACAGATCGATAATTGTTGAAATCTTTGATTCCAAGTTCATTTGCCTAACCAACCCTATTAAGGACATAGACCCTAGTATACATTTAGACGTAAATCTAGACGAAATTTGTAGCTTTTAACGTACGTATGCTATTGAACTACAACTGTTATTGCCAAATTGTTGGTGTTTTGACATGATAATTGTTGTTCATCCTATTGGAAAGACATTTCGATCTCTTATCTTAAACTTTTTGAAAGAGATAATTTAACTTTGTTGAAGATCGAAAAGTTTACGTTTTTAAACACTCGATTTTAAGGTTCAATTCGAACTATAAGTTACTTTAGCAAATACTTTTTAATTGTTTAAATATATTTTTTCTAGTTCTTAGATAAAACTAGCTCTTAATAAAAGGCATTTAATAACAAGAGTTTCTATAGTGGTTAAAGTAATGTAGAATTGGATTTGTAAGAAAAGCGTTTAGACATAATAAAGCAATAAGCACACAGTTGTTTTTATACTGGTTTGCTTTACCAAACTATGTCCAGTCTCCTCTAACACTTAAAGGATTCCACTATAATTTTCAACAAGATTACAAGTGAGTATTTTCACCACTCTTGGTATCCCTAGTCACTCTAAGTAATCACTCTTATGTTAAAGACAAAATCTTCTATATGAACAAACGATCTCACGTTTTGAAGTTTAATCAAATAACATTAAAACAGGTTAAAAATCAAAACGCAATCTAGGATAAAAACATAGAGCCTAAACCCCAAACAAACAAAAACTAGAATCTGAACCTCAAACATAGAAATCATAGGAAAACACTTAGGTCCTAGGAAATAGAAAAACACTTACGCTAGAACAGTCAGACGCATGGTTAGACGGTGTCATGTCTAAAGACGTATGAGAGAGAACTGAGTTAAACGCTTAATGCTTAAATACCTGAAGTTGGTATTTGTTTTCTCTTGAAAACGAAATAGGTCGAGAAAATGTCTTCAACTAAAACAATTAAAAGACATAATTATTAAAAGATATAAAAAAAGTCTGAGCAAGTTAAACGTTATCTGTCTACAAAGAGACAAAAGCAAAAGAAGTGTTTACTTGAATCAAGATGATACCATAAGTAAAACAAACACGTCATCATGTGATGACACTTTGTCGTTTTGAGCAAGGATTAAATGACATTAAATGTCCAACATTCAAAAACAAAAAAAAAAACTAATAAGAAAAGTCATATATGTTGCATGCACATTTTACTCTAATTTTGCATATAAGCTATTCTACATGCATCCACAATACTACAAATCAAATATAAAATGCAGACGTAGAAACAAAAGAGATAATCATAGAATGTTCCTCATTTGAAGCAAAGTCTAGAAAGATCGTACAACCTACTTCAAGAAAAGGACTAAACAAGCATGCCTACTATGACAAAGTTAACTTACACAATGGCTGGTGTGAAAAGAAGAAAGAGAAAACACAAGCATCAAGGCTGCGAACTACAAATGCAGTCTAATAGATAAATATTCAAAAAGCCTGTAAATAGAAGATCTCTCAAGAAGAAAATCAAGAGTATAGAATAGGATGGCCAAAGTGCGCAAAGCTTACAATGACATATCCATTTTAAAGAGAAAAGGAGAGAAAAGAGCTCAAAGAAAAGAATACATCTGAGTTGAAAAAAAGAGAAGAGAAAAGAAAAGAGAAAGAGATAATTTCGAGCTTAAGCGTCAAATATCTTAGTGTTGTATTGCATTGTAATCAAACCCCTCGTGGAGAGATTTAGTCTAAACTTCATGTAAGTAATCGTTAATTGCAATTTTGAAGAGAATTAAAACGCTTACAACTGAGGTCTTTTGAGTCGAGGAATCTAGATGCAATAGTATAGTACCAAGAGTGGTGCAAATACTCAAAGGAAATCTTGGCAGGGTGCTGAGTACAAAGAGTGGTGCGAATACTCAAAGGAAATGTCGGCGAAGTAGTTGAGTACCAGGAGTGGTGCAAATACTCAAAGGAAATTTCAGCGAAGTAGCTGAGTACCAAGAGTGGTGCTAATACTCATTTGTAGTCGTGTAAGGATTATAGTGGAACCCTTGCGGAGGAGACTGGACATAACTTAGTTGGAGTGAACTAGTATAAAATCTCTTTATTCTCTCTTCTCTTTACTGAATGATCCTCTTAGAAAACTTGCAGTTGAGTTTTATATTTGAAAGTATAAGAACTCTCAGGCTAAACGATTCTTACTTTTAAAGGAAGTTCTTACAAACACTGCAGTATAAATTATTCTGAATAGCAAGCTGTTTTTTGAAAGGCTTATATTTCAAGTCACTACAAGAAAAAAGTGAATTACATACAGCAAAAATTCGTATATAAGACCCAAAATCCGTATATAATACTTGGTTATATACGGATTACATACGGGCAAAAATCCGTATATAATACTATCGTAGCTAGGTTTATATACGGATAAATCCGTATATAACTTATATACGGAAATTATATACGGATAAATCCGTATATAACTTGTATACAGAAATTATATACGGATATATCTGTATATAACGTATATACGGATAAATCCGTATATAACCTATATACGGAAATTATATACGGATATATCCGTATATAACTTATATATGGATAAATCCGTATATAACTTATATACGGTTAAATCTGTATATAACCTATATACGGATAAATCCGTATATAATGGTTTAAGAAGAGCTAAATAAATACCCTGTATATAGCAGTTCCCCATGCACAATATACAAGCAGACCTGGACATTATAGTGAACATTCACAATTGATATAAGCAAACCTGGACATTATACATTGCACACTGACATATAAATCCAATAAGCTTTTCAGATACACTTAATCCACAAAGGAAACATTGTATATGAATACATAAATATTGTTTACATCAATATAACTGCAAGAATAAACATTAGGTAAGCTCATGAACGGATTGTGGTTGTGGTTCTAAATAAGTTCAACAGTAATGGAAATAAGTTCTATAAAATGCCTAATAATGCATATCATCATTTCCATCTTGTGGTTGTTCATCTGGTTGTTGCTGGTGTGGTGGTTGCTGTTCTGGTTGGACATCATTGGGTACTTCATTTTGAACTTGAGGATTTTGAAGGTTTAAAAAGTCTTGTGTAGCTGCGAATGCTGAAGGCAAAGGAATGGCAGGAGGACGCCAATAAAGCCTTCAAACTTTTCAAGCTGCTGACCATATTGTTGTAACTGCGATTTCAGGTTAACAATTTCTTCTGAATTTTGTTGTTGAGCAGTAGAAGATGCTTGTGTCTGATGGATGTAACTATCAACACAGTCATCTTGGGAAGTGACATTTCCAATGTCGTGTACGCGTCCCTTGTATTTTCCACCAGCAACCTCTAACCAACATCGGTTTCTCAATCTTTCCTCCTCCGTAGGGTCCAAAGGAGAAGATGCTGAGACACCAATAGATGCAGTCTCAGATCTTATTTGAGAAAATTTTGAAACAAATTGTTCCTGTTAAATGAATAAATATTATCATTAAACATGAGGTTTAAAAACCGAAAATTTATAACGTGATAGAGTTAGTACAAACTTACATGGGTCCGCCTAGACCTTTTGTCCACAAATTCTCCTATTGATTGACGAATATGTGTCTGCTAAAATATTTTATCAACATGCACAGACCGACCAAGCTCCTGTGACTGCAAACAAAATGAGTTGTTAATAAATATTTGTAAAGTTTATGATTAGAAATATATGAAAAGAAATGTACAAGTTACATACCAAACGAATAACATGCTCATGCACGCTTATAGATCCTCCAGTGTGCAAACAACCACCCTTTTCAGATGTCCGATTCTTCTTTGCCGTTTCACATTTTTGTCTATAAAGTGGCATGTTCCACTTTTCCAAAAGAGCATTCCAAGTATCATTCCCCAGCCAATCAGGTCACTTTCCTAGAGTTCTAGCTTTTTTATACATCTCTGAGAGTTTATGAGATGCCTTGGTGTGATAATTTTTTTTTACCTTTTCCTCATCTTCAGGCTTCCATGAAACCTTTCTCTATTATATTAGAAATAATAGGTTTGAATAAGTAAACAAGTTCAAAGTATAAAAGTGTATCAGTAACATTTTCTAATTCAGGAAATTAATTTTATTGGTTGTTAGAAATGACTGTTCTGGTTGTGAAGGAAACAAAACAAATTATTTTTCTGTAGCTGCACCAAAGTAATCCATTCCTTGGAATGACAACGATGGTTATATCAGGAATGCATGAGAGTTGAATCACACAACAAACAAGGGGCTGGAAACATGCATGCATTGGATTATTTTGTATTTCAGCTAGTTGGTGTTGTTGTAGTACAAATTAAATGCAGGACACCAACTATTGACTTTGTTCCAGGAAGATTGCAATATTCTATTATCTTTTATACACATGAATAATAGGTTTGATTTACACATACAGAGAATAATTGCTCAGTGTAACAGGATTGGGATTGAAAAGTGTGTACCTTAAAACGTTCGAAGAAGACATCTCTGGTTGACTTAGGGATTAAGCTCCATGTTAGCCATGGCTCATCAAACTATTGCTTGATGGTGGCTGTGATTGCCTTCGATGCAGGTTTTGTAGGATAAAACCTAAAACAAAATTAAACTCAAACATTAGAATAATACAACAATGAATTGTCTATATATTAATTGAGTTAATTTTTTTCTTACCCTCCTCCAACGGGTGTAACCATTGGACGACTATTGGAACATTCTTCCACGTAATTGGCGGCTGAACTGGAATGTGGATCTGCATCCTCTATACCAGGTGATGGTGCAATATTTCTGGGAGTTGATGGGTTAAAACCAACATTGGGAGAAAGTGAAGCCATTCGATGAGGAGGCACTTGGTATGGAGTGGGTGTCAAGTCAGGCACTTGTATCGAAGGTGGAATAGATGTACCAATGGAGGTAGGTGTAGATGTAGAAACTTGTTGTGGAGTGGGAGTCAAGGCAGGAACAACTGATGGAGGTGGAACAGATCTACCAGTGGAGGTAGAGATAGGTGTAGTTGGATGACTGGTTGAACCAATTTCATTATTGAAACGTGTCATCAACTTCACTACATAAGATTTCTTCCCCTTCCCCTTATCAGAATTTCCTGAAGGTGGAATAGGAGGGCCAAAAGCACCTGATGCCATATTCTTGAACATAATATATATTTTTATACAATAGAAGAAAAGAAAATTTAGAAATAGTACAATCAGAGATAAAAAATCCATATATAACATTTTTTTTAAATTCCGTATATAAATTTC
The DNA here is from genome assembly GCF_029865625.1 of Vigna umbellata. Taxonomy (NCBI): domain Eukaryota; kingdom Viridiplantae; phylum Streptophyta; class Magnoliopsida; order Fabales; family Fabaceae; genus Vigna; species Vigna umbellata. The sequence goes on along the minus strand of NC_142165.1, from coordinate 55,090,661 downwards.
GTATATAATATCTGTCTTATATACGGATTTAAATTCGTGTATAAAGTTCTGTATATAAATCCATTATTTCTTGTAGTGAGTCGAGCGTCTAAGCCTTTGAAAGAATATTTTACATGCTTGATAACGTGTTATATCAGAAGGGTTGCGAAAAACGTTTTCCATAAATGCTATTCAACCCCTTCCCCCTTCCCCCTTCTTCTAGTGTTTTTCAGGTACTTCATGTTACTCTTACTAGTATCAAATTTCACCCACTACTAGTTACTTAGTATTCTTCACCACTACTGATACTCTTGGACAATCCAAATATATTCCTGATATGATGTCTAGTTAAGTTTCACTCACTCTCGATTTTCCCTAGAAAAACTCGTTTAGCTACCGTTTAACTTCACTAACTTAAACGTAAGAGTTTCACCCAGTTTTGGTTTCCACTAGACACACCTATCTAACTACCGTTTAACTCCGCAAAGTTAAACGTAAAGTATTTTAATTCTCTTCAGAATTTATAATCAAAAGATTGATTACAAGTTCTTAGACAATAACTCTCACAAAGAGAATATGTGTTCAATACAATTCAATCTAACAGACTCACTAAATATTTATCTATTCTTTCTTCTTACAAAAGTAAGCTTGTATATCAATGAAGCTTGAGAGTGTTTCTTTTCTTGAGCCTTTCTTTCTCAGGTATTTTCTTTTAAGTTCGTGTGCTTTTGACCTTCTTCTTCACTTGCTCGCTTGAGCCTTTTCTTTCTATAGGTAATTCTCTTGATTCTCTTTTTGAATGATCTTCTATTTAAAGGCTTGTTCAAAAGATATTTGTTAGACAAAGCTTTGCTTTGATCTTTGAGTCTTCTTAGTCTTGTCATACGTAAAAGTCATTGGTTAAAGTCAACTAGTCAAAACATGCTTTCTTTCTTTTTTCAGTACTTTGAGAAAAGTAGGCAACACAATTTTCTGGCATGACTTTTGATGAGGAGAACATTTTGTGAATATCTTCTTTATTCCTAACGTTCACTTCTAATTTATATACGATGAAGCAAGTGGATGCGTCTAATAGAAAATCTGCACAAAATAGAGTAGATATGCATGCAACAGATATGTCATTTCTCTTATCACTTATTGTTTTTAAATATTGAGCATTTAATGGCATTTAATGTCTGTTCAGAACAACAAAATATTTTTTACATTTTCTACCGTTTAGGTAAGATTTGATCGTTTAAGTTTTTCACTAAGATACCAAACAGTTGATGAAGACTTCACTGTTGGATGAAGTAGATCATTTGACACATGATATAGTCTAGCCTATGCAAACCATTCTTTAGATTTTTCTTTGTTCTATTAAGGAATGTGTTTAACAAGGTGTCTTTTAACACAAGCTTTTGGAATACCATTTGAGATTTTTAACGTTCTTTCCAAAAACATCTTTTGACACTTTTATCTATCAAGACATATTAAGAGTTTGTTTGATCATCACCTAGTGATGTATATCATTCGTTGCATTCAACAAGACTTTCATTGATGCACTAATTAGTTTGGTGGTGCGAATGTTCATACTAGGTGTTTTCTACTAAGGCTTTCTTTAAGGTATTGAGGTTTTTCAAAGCATTTTCACGAATCAATTATATCTTAAATATATTGTTATTCTAATGATAACACTATCACATGCTCATTTCGTTTAATATTTTGTTAAACTTTAAAATATATAAGAGCGTTTAGATATTATCAACAATCTTGTCTTAACAAGTGTAATATATCTTTAATACATACATGATGTAAAAAAGAAAGTACTAAATGAAAGTATCATATATTTACATCCTTAAACTTTTGTTTAATTGGGAGACTAAATAAAGATTGATGCTTATGATGTGTTTCTACTTTCCTGTCATTTATGTTAAAAAGTAATTTTTAATAAATATATTAGTATAACATTTATACAAATAATAAATTTTGTCTCAATTTAGAGAGGAACAATATTGCTCCATTTTGAGAAAAATTAGGACTAAATTGAATTAAAGAGACATATACAAGGACTAAATTGAAATCAAGACAATAACACTTAGACATTAACACTAACATGTGGTAGTACCTTGCAACATGACATTGACAATATCACGTGTCACATTAAGAACTTGACACATGGCAACAAAATTTTTTGTAAACAAATTTAAAACATAAACAAAAATAAATATTAGTAATTGTCACGTGACATGCTGTTACGTTATTAGTAATTTTTTTTAAGAGAACCTAATGGAGACATTTATTCAAAAGTTAGGACACATGGCATACCATTAATGCTATTAGTAATTTTTTAAAGTGGATCTAACTGAGACATTTATTCAAAAGTTAATACGCAATTGAAACTTTTTTCAAAAGTTAGGGCACAATTGAAACTTTTTTAAAAGAGAGGGCTAACTTGAAGCGTTTCAACCAAATAAGTAATTAAGCCTAATTAAAAAAAAAGTCTCTATAATTGATGGAAGCTCATTTACAAGTTGTTCTTAGGATTGTCTAATATTTGAAAGAGACACCAGGAAGATGAATTTTGTTAAGAAGAAACAAGAATGTTAGTCTTGAAGCATATATTAATGATGATTATGCATGATGGATTGTTGATAAAGAGGAGGAGGATAACTCTTTAGTAGTACCTCTTTCTCTAGAAGAAATTTAATTGATTGTTGATTATGCATGAAAGTTATTTAATTGACAGTGATTAAAGTAACCTTATCATGATTCATGACGAGGAGTAATTCAAGGAATTAAAAGCATAGAAACTTCAAATGTCAGAATTGGAAATAGATAACATATAGTGGTTAAGGAAAAAATGCTATTGCAATTGAAAGTTGTTTTGAAAGAAAATTTATCGCCGAAGTGATGTATGTTACAAAAATTTGACCAAAATCTATTAAGTGTTGGTGAAGTGGAGGATGGATATAAAGTTTATCATGAAGACTAATATTGTTTGATAAAAAAAAATGTGTCTTTGGTAAAGAAATGCTCAAGGTGAAGATGAGAGGAAGAACTCCACCTTAATCTGTTATAGAAAGAACATGCTGCTATTCCAATTAAAGAGAATATCAGGCATAACATGTTTTGTTACTATCATCATCAATGATTGTTATTAGTTCAACCAAAATAATTGGTGAATAGTTTACCAAATTTAGATGTGTATCTTCCTTATTGCCAAACGTTAGATTTGAAAGCAACACCAAAAATCTTATCTGAAAACAGTGAGGAAGGAAAAAAAAAAAAAGCTTCAGTTGATCTTTATGATTTATGTGGACCATAAATAATACCGTCTTTCAAAGGTAGTTTATCCTATATCGTGTGTTCATAGATGATTTTATAACATTTTATTGGATTTTAACCTTTAATCAAATTTAAATAAGTTATAACTTCAACATAATTTAAATTGAATTATCACCTCTCAAATTATTTCAAACACCTGTATTTGCTCATAAAAGCTAGTCCTTAAAATCCTTAAATTTATGGACCAACTCCAATAATTAAATAATAATTATATTTTAAAAATTAAAAGGTACTTTATTTTATTAAAATATTTACATATGTTATAATTTATATTTCAAATTATTATATTTAAAATTAAAATAATTTAAATTTTAAAAGTCTATTCTTTATTTTAAATTATATTTTAGTTTTTCTAATGTAGGTGAAAATAGTAAAAATCACCATCTACTTTAAAATCAGATATGGTCTGCTGCTTTTAATTTATATTTTCTCGCTGATATGTTTTCAAAATATATTTATATGTATTGATTTCAATATTTTAAATTATATTAAGTTTTTTAATATATTTTGAAGGTCTAAAGGGACAATACCAAATTAGGTTTTGCTCTTATCGATAATTAGGTCTAAATTGAAAGAGTAGTGTATTCGCGGTCTTTTGCGGCAGTTGTGATTCTTTTTTATGACTTTGCTACTGCCGTAAGATCAATGGCAGTTTATATTGGGTACACATTCACTATTGCGGATTACATTTGAAGTCAAGCTTTCAGAGCAAATATAAACTACGGGGAGAATGAAAACATCATAAAAAAAAAGCTAATAAAGCAAGACCATTCTTCCAAATTCGTTTAGCACCTCTTAGCCTTCTTCATCACTGTCATTTATAGACAACTCCTGATGTGTGAAATGGTAAAAGAAAGTATAACTTTGTTTAGATGCACAACTATAGGTCTCGACCAAACTACAGAACGTTAGAGCATTGAAAATGCTGAATCAGGTAACTAAACCATATAAAATTTCTTTTTAAAACAAGATGTTTTAAAGTCTATATAAAACAGAGTATGATTGAAATGTGATGAAAAGAAAAAAAAAAACACTATGCAATGACGGGTGGCCTCAACTTTTAAACTCCAGGATAAATGTTTTTTGAGAATTACAGACTCTGTCAATGCATTTCATTGTTAATCGAACACATTAAACTAAAAGAAACAAGAACCAACAAGTGAACTTTTAACCCAAAAATGTTTTTCCTTTCAAAACTAGAGAGCTAAGCCACACAACAGGGCAGAAGAAACAACAGCACAAAAAACAAATCAAACAAAATTGAAACAGAAACATTTAAAATGGATTAAAACTTGTTTTAGATACAAGTTAATTGCAAAAAATTAGGAGTTTGGCACCAACGGGTAATACTTACATTATGCATTAGGGTTGTCAAACACAGTCTGCACTAAAGAACTAAGGGAAAGTCCAAAGCAAACTCTCACATGCATTATTAATGAGTGTGTGTACATGATCAAAACATTAATCAACAACTATATATATATATATATATACATACATATATATATATATACATATATATATATATATATATATATATAGATATGTATGTATATATATATGTATGTATGTATATATATATATATATGTATGTATTCCTCAATCATAAAGCCATAATCTACAGAAAACAAAGTAATCCTCCTCAAATAGTTCAAAACTAAAGTAGACACATTGCCGGAAATTATTATATAATTTAACAATGACAAGAATTCACAATAGCTCAGCATCATTTTATGCATCTGGTACAAACATAAAAGTAACAACATCTAAATTCTACAACACTCAGGAAAAAAGATGCATCTATAAGACTAATGACCCTTAACCTTATCATCTGCCACAACATTGAGAATGGGCAAGCTACTGAGGAACTCATCAAGGCCTTCAAAAAACCCAATCCCTTCAATATTATCCTCAGCATGTCCAGCAGCATTCCCTTCACGATCGCGCACTCCACGGGAAGGCTCCTCCACCTCATTGCTGAACTCCACATTCAAATCCAACTTTCCCAAGTTTCCAGCACCCCTCCTTCTCGAACCACCCAACGCAGTCTTCTTACTAGACTCCGCCCTTGCACCAGAAGGCATAGGAGAGGCAGCATTAACTTTGGCATTAGCATTGACTTTGGTATTAGCATTGACTTTGGCATTAGCATTAGATTTGGCACTAGAATTAGCTTTGACACTAGCAGTAGCAGTAGCACCAGCAGCTGTAACAGGATCACCTGAACCCACATTCTCATGCCCTGTATGGACACCCCTCCTAGCTCTCCCCACAGTTTCCCTCCTTCTATCACCAGAATCTTTATTAACTCTAGTCTTCTTCCTCCCACTCCTCTTCACAACCCTCCAGTCTCCATCCCCGGAATCGTCGTCACTGGGATCGGATAACTCGATAAACGCGGCGGCAGCCTCTTCATCATAGTAATCCCAGTTCCTCTTAGGCTTACTATAGGACGACCCCTTCAAAGGGCAAGGAAACAAAGGGGAAAACGGGTTCCAATTGGAGGATAACCCGTTCACGTCCTTCGAATCCCCAGAAAATCCCAACGGGAAAAAACCCCAACTGCAATAGGAACCGTCTTTCCCATTCAACGGCGGTGGCGACCGTATCACCACCGCATGAAACCCTCTTCGGCAACTCTGACACCTCAAGGTACACTCCTCGTACCCCTTTGGGTATTCATACAAAACGTAACAGTAAGGGCACGAGGTCCAGAAACTCGTTCCACCGTCGGTTTCGACGGTTCCGGTCTGCCGAGTCGACTCAGCGGACTCGGTACGATTGGAGTTCGGCCGAGTCGTCTCAGCCGAATCATCCCTCGATCTAGGGTTTCGCCTGGGCGTGGGTTGGGGCTGTGCAGGAGGAAGAGGACGCGACGGGGCCTGCGGCGGCGGAGTTGTGAGCAGCCGGAGATCGGTGTCGTACATGGCTTTCTTGGCAGGATTAGAGAGTACGGACCAGGCGTCGTTGACGAGGGACAAGGCGTGGCTGGCGAAGGCGAAGAGGTTGCGGCTGGGATCGAGGAGATGAGCGAGGCGGCGATACTGGGAGGAGATGTGGTCCATGTTGGTGGTGTAGCGGAGGATTTGGAGGATCCCGTACCAGTCGCAGTGGTGGTCGTTGATTCGCGACTCTCCCGCCAGGAGCGTGTCGATCACCGTCAGGAGGTGCTCGGAGGCCTCATAAGTCGGGTCGGACTCGCGCGCGCGGATCGCGAAGGAGCGCGCCCCGTGCAGGTCCCTCGCGGTCAACAGCTTGTTCGCAGTGTACAGCCACCGCTCCGCCTCCGCTCGGTTTCCTCCACCGCTGCTGTCCATGGTGGCTCTCACTCTTGGAAACGGACAAGAAAGGACACGGAGTTAGAGATTCAGGGTGTGGTGGGCGAGGGCAGTTTCGTCATATCATACGGTAATAACTGAAATCAAATGATATCACATCCACATGAATGCTCTTTGTTAGTGCTGAGCTGCGGCGGAGCCAATCGATGTTTTTATTTTAATCCCTTTTTATTTATTTATTTTTTAAATTTGGCTTTGTTAGTTTTATTGTGCGCTTCATTCCATGGTAGTTACGATGCTCTCTCACTTTGATTTGGCAATAGCCAATGGCACACACATCAAGAGACTGTGTTGGTGAGGTGTTGAATTCGTATGCGGTAGCAGAAACAGAATCAATTGATTGGTCGATGTAATACTTGTTACTAAAACACAGAGAGCATATGATTGCTCCTGCAGGCAAAGTCATCTTATAGAGACAGCAGGAAATTATGTTTACCAGTATCTTAGAGTGTGGATAAAATAAGATTGCCCCATTTTCACCTTTTTTACAACTTTACACTCCTTAGTTGTTTAAATTTCAGTGAAAAATCTTGGTTTCTTTAATTTTTTTAAATATGAATAAAATAATTTTCTTTTGTAATTTTAGTATATTTTACCTATAACAATATAAACAAACAAACTTTCACCAAATTGACTTTTCTACCCCTCTTACTATTTTAACACATGTTTATATTGTTAGGTTTTCAAGTCCTTCTCTCATTGGTTTAGTCAGTTTATGATTATACCATCAACCAATTTTGGGACCAATAAAGATGCAAAAAGATTTTTTTGGTTTCGTTGTCTTTTTACATTTTTCGCTCTTTCTTTTGTGGCTCGAACTCTGTTGGTCATTGATTGATGGATGGAAGTTTAGATAGTGCAACAAAAGATAATATTTGAGTTTTATACAAATTTCATTTTGCGTTTTCCAAAGAAGTTAAAGAAAATGAGTGGAGAGAGAGAAAAATATTAAAGAAAAAGAGTTGAGAGAGAAAGAAATTGAAGAGGAGTTAAGAGAAAAAGAAATTAAAGAAAAAAGGAATTGCGAGAAAATGAAATCAACATAAAGGAGTTGAGAGAAAAAAAAGGAGTTGAGAGAAAAAGAAATAAAAAAAAGAGTTGAGAGAAAAGAAATCAAAGTAAAAGAGTTAAGAGAAAAATAAATTAAAGAAAGAGTCGAGAGAAAAAGAAATTCAAGATAAAATTTTAGAAGAAAAGGAAAAGGAAATAAAAAGAAAAAGAAGTGACAAAGAAAAAGGAAGGAAAGTATAATGATAAAGATTATGTGTTTTATGCAAATATTATTGTTTTGTCCATAATAACTTTTAGTTAGATGTTGCAACAATTATTTGGTCTTAATCAATTAATAGTGTGTTCACTGATTCTAATTCTAAATTGAAAAATTAATAAAATGATGATATTTAATCCTAATATTATGTTTCAATTAATAGTGTGTTCACTGATTCTAATTCTAAATTGAAAAATTAATAAAATGATGATATTTAATCCTAATATTATGTTTCTCTTAGGAGAAGTATATTCGTAACATTAGAGGATTAATGTACTTGGAAAAGGAAGAAATGGTAGGATATTGACGGGTATTTTGAGTTTTCTTTGTAATTTTTACCTTTTAATTAAATATAAGAAATAATGATTCATATAATAAGAATTAAATACAATGTTAATGGGTATTAAAAAGTACTTATTGAAAATTAATGTGGAATTCAGAGAGTCTTGCCTATTTCATCTTATAAAAAGGAAACACTTTGTAATAAAATGATATATGTGTTTCACAAAAAATGAGATTTCTATATGTGAGAACCTTTTGGAATTCTAAGTTAAAATAATCCAATTTTTATTTTATCATGACAACTTATGACAATCAACTCGATGAATGAGGGTTGTGTTGACTGTGCTGTTTGACGCAACAATGTACAACTGTAAATAATGTCCTTGCATTGGTCGGGCCACTACAGGAGGATTAGCCAAGATGTCCTTCACTTTATCAAAAGCCTTTTCACATTGTTCATCTCACTGCTGGGTGATCCCCTTTTTCATATTCTTAAGAATAGGTTTAACATGCTCGGCTAGTCGCGGGATAAAACGTGACAAGGATGTCAACCTGCCAACTAAGCGTTGTGTTTCCTTTAAATTGGTAGGACTTCTCATTTTCAAGACCGCATGGCATTTGTCCGGATTGGCCTCAATTCTCTGAGAGGTTAACATGAATCCCAAAAAGTTCTCGACAGATACATCGAAAGTGCATTTAGAAGGATTTAACCGCATACCATACCTTCGTACTTGTAGAAAAACTTCCTCCAAGTCTTGGAGGTGTTGCTTCATGGACTAACTCCTGACTACCATGTCGTCGACGTATACTTCCATACATCTTCTTATCTGATGATGAAATATTTTGTCTATTAAACGTTGGTAAGTGGCTCCATCATTTTTTATATCGAACGACATTACTTCTTAACAGAAATTGGCTCGTTCAGTTATGAAAGCTATCTTTTCTTGATCTGGTGCAAACATAGGGATTTGATTATACCCCGAGTAGGCATATAGAAAGCTTAGCACTTCATGACTCGAAGCACCATCTACCAATCTATCAACACTGGAAAGGGGGTAAGAGTCTTTAGGGCATGCTTTGTTTAACTCTGTGAAGTCGACACACATCCTCCATTAGCCATTTGATTTTTTGACCATGACTACATTTGCCAACCATGTAGTATATGTTACCTCCGGAATGAATCTTTCCTCAAGGAGTTTGGTAACCTCCGCTTGTATATCATTTCTCTTCTCTTCGCAGAACCTTCGTTTCTTCTGAGCCACCAGCGTGCTTCCTCGAATATGGCTAGTTTGTGTGTCATAACGCTCAGATGAATCCCAGGCGAACAAATCCGCATTAGCTTTCAAAAGTTTCCCCATATTTTCTTCGTCAGTCTCTTCTAGCCTTCCTCTTATAGATGTCACCCATGACTTGTTTTTCCCAAGCACAAATTGCTTAATATCTGCTTGAGGTTGTATGCGGTCACCGATGTTTATTCGCGGGTCGAGATCAACTGCAGCAGTTTCTGCTGCCCTGCTCTTTCTAGGGGGAATGAAAGGTATGACTTTTAAGCCATCAACATAACATTCTCGATTGATCCGCCCGCACAGTACATATGGTTCCTTTGTCCGAAAGGAAACTTCATGGTCAGATGAGGGGTGGATACCATAACTCTGAAAGCGTTCAAACATGGTCGTCCCAATAAGACATTATACGAAGTATTTGCTTCTATTAGTAAGAATCTTATTCTGAGCTCTTTCACCTCTCTACATGTTCCAAGTCGAGTCCTCAAGCCTAAATATCCTCGAGTATCGACTCTTTCTCTTGCGAACCCCACAATTTGTTCATTGAATGGGGCTATTATATCTTCAGATAAATCCATTTTTAGGAATGTTTTCCAATATAAGATGTTGATTGAACTGCCTTGACAACACCTTATTGACATTGTATCGAGCTATTTCGGTTGTGATGACCATGGGATCATCTTGATCAGAGTTAGGGGAATGGAAGTCTTCATTAGTAAAGGTAATAGGTGGCAAAGATCAAGACTTTCTATCCACCATGTGAACAATTTTCAAGGTCCTTAGGTGCGTTTTGCGGGCCGAGGAGGATGTTCCTCCTCCTACGAAGCCTCCATAAATGGTATTGATATGCCCGTGAACCGATCGCTCACGCCCGTGATTGTGACCGCGACTGCGGCTACAACTGCGCCTCCGTCTTCGGTCATCATTTTGGTACGATCGTTCGGGGCTTCTGCGTAGATATTTTTCCCTAGGGGGGGAGGGGACTTCTTACTTGGACCTTTTCTTCTTTTACATATTTACTCAGATGGCCTGCTTGGATGAGCCTTTCTATTTCATCTTTCAACGTAACGCATTCCTCTGTGGTATGGCCACGATTCTGATGGAAATGACAGCTCTTCCTCTCGTTTGCATTTTTAGGAGTTGGTTTCTTTCGGAATGTGAGAAGTTCAGTGTTAAGGGCTTCTTCGAGAACCTTCGCCCTAGGTGCATTGAGGGAGGTATAGTGATTAAACTTTGGGTATCTGAGGAGTATCCCTCCGAGGCTACCCTCCGTTTTTGTCGTTATTGCCGAACGATCGCTTCCCTTCCTTCTTGTTTCCACCTGTAGAGGCTTCCTATTGTTGGTTTTTCCTTGAGTTTCTAATATCTTCAATACGAATAAACTCGACAATTCTTTCTTGGAGTTCGTCAATAGTTTTGGACGGTTGTGCATATAAATTTTTCAGCAAACGATCTTGTCCTTAGGCATGAAGGCAAATTGTTGATGATAAAAGTGTGATTGATATCTTTAACTCGTCGTGCGGTTTCATTATATCTTTTCATAAAGGCCTTCAAGGTTTTCTCCTTTTCTTGTTTGATGTTTACTAATTTCGCCGGCGTTAGCTCTTATACCCGACTGGACGCGTATTGTTTTCGAGAAAGAGTTTCAACAGTAGCGAAACAATCCACTATGTTTGGGAGAAGGGTGTTGTACCATGCTAATGCCTCCTCCTTGAGTGATAATGAAAAAGCTCTGCACATGACCAGATCGTTGTTCGTATAGAACGCCATTGCGTTAACGAACGTCCTGAGGTGATCGTCTGGATCAGTTGAACCATCATATTTATCCAATGTAAGAGGAGCTTTTTCCGGCATATGAGTTTGTATGATAGCAGCCGTGAAGGGAAGTAAATTGGTAGGCCGAACGGTTCGCAAAGGCGTCGGGTTATGTGTTATTTCGTTATTTGCTTCCCTTCTTTCCTGGCCATTCAAATTGGTGTGGTGGGACGATTGTTGATTTTGACTTGCCTCATGGTCACTATCGCGGTTGTGAACTTGTTGGGTTGTTGATGCCGTATGTTGAGCGGGTTGCTCAGCATGAGCATGTTCCGCCCTTAGTGCCGCGATTTCCTCCCCGTGCTTCCGTTGCATCTCTAACAAATGTGCTTGCATTTGTACTTGCATATCTCTTATAAGCTCTTTGGTGCTTTGTTGCTCCTCCATGTTTCTCGTGGTCACCATTGGGTTTCTTCTGCTTCTCCCTCGCCCCACGGTGGACGCCAAAATGTTTCTGTATGGATATGTGTAGGACTGAGAAACGTACCATTCTGATGTAGCTTTCCTGTCTTTCGATGCTTGAATCCTCTACTCCGCTTGCTTTTACTCTTGACTAAGGGGGAGGTACCTATAAAAGGCACTTTGACGCTGAAGTTAGGCATAGTTCAGTGAGTTATTCTAAATCCAATCTTTGAAATTTTGTCAAGCGTACTTGCCTTTTAGACTTAATCTTGTATTTATAAGTTATCCCACACTTAGCACAGATCCAATAGAATAAAAATAAACTTACCTTTAGACTTGGTCAGTTACTCGTAAACAGTTTATCAATATATTTAATCAGATATCCTTAATTAATATTCTTTAATCATTATGGTATTATTTTATTACCTGCTGGATTATTAACCCAACCATAATATAAATACTGGCTAAAGTATGGCCCATCATAAATAACTCGGAAGCTTGTCTTACCGCGGCCCAATGACTTATGTGCTAGCCCAACGTAAATAAAACAATTTGTTCTGACCAACCTTCGTTGATTGGAATGGAATAGTTGTAGATAATGACCGCTCTACCACTCCTTATACCCTATATAAAGTTTTAGAAAAATAAAAATTCTATAAAATGAAACTCATTTTAATAAAATTTTATTTATAATTTAACTTTTAATAATAAAATATTCAAATGTATAAAATCATATATATATATATATATATATATATATATATATATATAAAAGGGACAATCATATATTTAAAAAACAAACTTTTTTTTTAATTTGAACACAGTTTTTCTACTGATAAAATATTGTTCACTTTGGGCTAAGCCCTTATGGATTTGCTTTTGGTACCATTTCAAAATGTCTCTTACGAAAAAACGTATCTTATGTATATATAAATTCATGTTCATCTCTTATTTTATTTGATGTAAGACTTTGTATCCAACAATAACGATCAAGCTAATTTATCAAACCTTGTAAATCTACCCTTTCTATATTTTTAAGTGCGCCTCCGGCATTTTGACATTTAGATTACCAGTTATGAAAATCTTCTATTACGCAGTGTAGAAGTGTTTTTTTCTAATTAATAAAATGCATTTGGAAAAGAGCTTTTCAAAATGTGTTTTTTCCATTACACGTTCCTTCCCAGCAACGGTGATAAAAGTTACAATGATAGTGGTGTGGTGTAGGAATAAAAACTAGAATATCGAACTCAACACCCATTTAAATACTTATAGGCAACTTTTTCCTGCACCTCCATCTGTCATATAAAAACTTTCTACTTTGTTAATTTTGGATTGAATGTAGAAATGACTTTACAATTATATAAGTAAATTTTTTTATAAATTGAATGATTCGAAAGTTATTTTTGTCTTTTTAAGTTTCACAATTAAAAAGTTTCTTTTTTTCTTTTCAAAAGATAGTTTCTGCATTGCACAATTTGGAAGCTAAGAGTAACTTTTAGAAGTGGGAGAATTGTACAATCCAAAAATCATCTGACTTCTGGATACCACAATATAGAAGTCTTTTTAAGAAAAAAAGGACTTCCAAATTGCATAATTCAAAAATTATTTTTTATCTCTAAATTGCACAATCCAGAAAAGGATAAAATCTGAATCTTTTATAATAAGGGTACAGAAAGAAATGTATGGAGGTGTAGGAAGAAGTTGTCCGAACTGTAATATGGTGAATCCAGATTTTGGGTCTCCTCCCTTCATCCAAAGTCCTCCAGTGTTTTCCCTTTTACAGTTGTAGATGGGCCTGGAACAAAAAGCATTATTTGGTGATTTATTGGATAACGTAAAATATGTTAATAGTTCTTTATTTAAAATTTAATAAATATTTAATTTAATTAAAAATAATAATATTATTTATTATATTTTTCTAATTTAATAATTATTAAAATATTATTTATATTTTATAATAATTTTATTAAAAATGTAAAATAAAATAACTAAAATAAAAATAATAATAATGAAAATAAAAATGGTATTCAAAATCACATTAAAAATATTTAAATAAAATATAAATTTAAAATTTGTTAATCGGATATATAGATCCGATAATATACGAGTCGGATATGCATATCCGATTAAAAATCTTTTTAAAATTTTATTTTTTATTTAATTTTAATAATTATTTAATTTAATTTAATATAATTTAACATATTTAAATATTTATTTTTATTATTATTATTATTTTTAGTAATTTCAGTAAAACTATTATAAAAATATATTATATTTTAATAATTATTAAAATATAAAAATATAATAAATAATATTATAATTTTCAATTAAATTAAATATTTATTAAATTTTAAATAAGAAAAACTGTTAACATATTAAAATTTTTGTTTCTATTTAAAATTTAATAACTGTTTAATTTATTTTAATATTTTAATATGCTGTAATATATATTAATAAATCAAATCAAATTTTATATTATTATTATTATTATTTCATTTTTTAATCTTTATTTCTATTATTATTATTATTTTTATTTTTTTAATATAACTATTATTATAATATAAATTATATTTTAATAATTATTAAAATATAAAATTATATTAAATAATATTTAAATTTTAAATTAAATTAGATTATTATTAAGATAGTGTGAAGTGATTTTAATAAGAAAGGTAAAAAAATTAATAAAGTATTTATTAAAGTGTCTTTAATAAGAGAAAAGAAAATAAAAATATATTTATTAGAAAATAAAATTTTTAGAAAAGTTAAAGGTGTATATGTCAGAAGGTTAAAATGGAATTTTTAGAAATGTAAGATATGGAAGTGTAGGATAAAACACTCTAAGATGGATAAATAGGTCGGTCCCACCCGCGCAGTTGGTTAAACCCGCTTTTTAAAAGGAACTGGATAATTAAAGTACTCTTTTTCTAAGCCCGTATTGATAAAAAAAAAAGACAAATAAATAATCTGGTTTCTAGGTTGAAAATAACAACATGAAAAACACTTCAGAACAGAAAACTATCATATTAGAAGAAATAGTTATGGTAGTGGTTGTGTTCATAATTGTCATGGTGGTAGTGGCTACTATTATGACGTGGCATTGACTATGGGATGATGACATGGATTGCATGGTATATGTGTGTGTGAGCTTACAATTTTCCGGTGTAAACAAATCACATTCTCTTTCTTTGTTACAATCCACTGTCACTATATATATATTAATTTGGTTCCCATAGCATTTGGCCTTGGACTAGGGCTACAAAAACTCAGAGATCATAAAGTCTACTATTGAAAAATTTTACACGATTAAAATGCTTAAAAAAATGATGTGAGCCGAGCCAATCCATGTGTTTCTTTTTAAACAGAAAAAATATTAATTTATCAAAACTTTTATTACACTTTCAATTTAGACCAACTCATTTTTATCTTTTGTATGAATAAACATGTTTTGATCTTTGATCCAGACTGACTACTATAACCTTAGAACCGGACTGACCAATTTTAACATGTGGTTTGACCTTGTCCATTTCGAAGTTTAGTCGAGATCATGTAATCTCGATCTTCGATCTGGATCAACTTGTTTAGAATTTTGTTTCTAGGAGCTCGTTTCATTCTTCATGTCCGAAATAGACCATCTTGACATACAACTCGAGACCAGTCTCATCCGTTTCAACTTTCGATCTTAACTTACTGTTATTGACCTTCAATCTTGATCACCCTCACTGTTTTGTATTATTTCTTTATTTATGTTTTATTCTATTAAATAAACTAACCATATTCATAAGTCCTAATAATCATCCCTGTATTATTTCTTTATTTATGTTTTACTCAATCAAATAAACAAACTATACTCATAAGTAATTTTTATTTTAAGAAAACTACAAGATTCAAAATTAAAAGATTACTTAAATTATCCTATTCTAACTATACTAATAGCATGTTACTAACTATTCTGTACAATGTGTTTACTTTAGTTTTATTTGTTCCATTTTAGCCTCATTTAATGTTTATTAAGTTTAAAACATATTATAGGTATTTAAAATAAATAAAAGTTATAACATCAACTAAATTATTTAATATTTTAGTTATGCTATTAAAATTATTAAAATATTTAATTCAAAATATAACTTAAATATATAACAAAACTTATTTCTATTATGAATTGATAGAATAAAAACTTAATTTTGTTATATTCTTTTAAAACTTATCATGTGTTTGAATATTCTTTTAATTCTTCAATTTTTGAAACAATTATTTTTTTTAGTCTATAAAAAAATTATTGTGTATAAAGCTGATTAGAAGAGAAGAAGAAGAGAATACAATAAAGAACTAATTTTTTGTCTCATTAATAAAGGATAAAAAAAATCTTATTTATATAGATACAAAATGCAATCCAAAATATATAATTCAAGGCTTACAAATATTAAATCTCATATAAAGAGTAATCAATATAAGAGTAACAGTAGAAAAAGCAATGGAAAACTATTAATTCATAACATTTCCTCTTAAATGTCGATTGATAAGAGAATTTTCCTGTTAAAAGCTTACTAGGAAATATCCTTTGGGATAAAAATATAGTGAAAGAAAAGAGTACCTCATTCTTTATTCTTCTGTACAATGTTTGTTCAGCATATATTTTATTTTCCTCCTTCGTGTAAACTCACATCATTGAGATGATAGAGTCTCATCTTGTGAACAATTGTTCAAAATTTCTCATTGGCAAAGACTTTGTAAATAGATCTGCTAGATTTTTACATGAACGAATCTTTTGGATCTCTATACTATCACTTCTTTGAAAGTTATGAGTGAAAATGCATTTTGGAAGAATATGCTTTGTTTGTCCCATTTATTATATATGTATTTCAATTGAGAAATATTGCATTATTATCTTCATATATGGTTCTTGATTTCATTTTTCCCGAGGATAGACCACAAGTTTGTTGCGCATGTTAAATTATAGATCTTAAACAAACACATTCATGACTTGCCTCATGTAATGCGAAATTTTTTGCATGATTTGACATTGTTGTTGTTATGATTTGTTTCATAAACTGCCATGAAATCGTTGTGCGACCACATGTGGACAAATATCTTGTTTGTGATTGACCATTGTGAGGATCTAATATATAACTCACATCTACATAACCTATAAGACCTGATTTTGAATAATTTGGATAAAATAAACCCACATTCACAATACCCTTAAGATAACGAAGTATATGTTTTACTTCAGTCTAATGTCTTCTTGTAGGTGAAGAACTATATATTGCTAACAAATTTACAAAAAAATGTTATATCAGGTCGAGTATACTTAGCATGATAATGGACGTAATAAGTGTGGATCTAAGCTACTTACAAGTGCATGGATTTTTTGAGCCCTAAACAATTGAAAGATTTGACAACACAAAGGCTTAAATCCAATAATATATAATATGGATTATCACCTTGCTAAGACATGTTTACTTGACTCCATATATTGAAACGTTAGTCTTATTATTGAATTAACCATTTCTCCTTCATTTTAGGTCTCATTGACAATTAATAGTCCTCATTCCTGAATATTGCTTGATTGTTTGGTTTTGTTCTATTCATAAGAAACCCAACAACGAACTAAAGACCTTACTACAAGGGTAATGCTACAATTTTCATATAGTCCAATTAGTATATAACAATTATGACTAACATGTATTCAATTTAACGGGAGTTGTGGCTTGGACAAACCAGTTATTACAAAGGACTATACAAAGAAAAGTTCAAAGTATATATATCCTAAGGTTAGATATCCTTTAAACCCTTAAATTAATTATTGTGTAGAAGTTGTATGATATCAATTTTTCTTTCTTTTATTTTAGTGTAATAGGAAAATAGGAAAAGTAGTTCCTTCAAATGTGGGTACTACATCATGCACCGAATAAAAACTATCATAAGGATAGAAGTTATTAAAGACTAGACAACGGTAAACACTTATAACTCATGCATGAATTGTATGGTTTGAGGAACTCTATTACATAATAACATTCTATCATTATTTTATGTCTTCGAGGATCCCTTAGCCATATGAAAAGAAGACATGACCCATATACACTAGTGCAGTCAAGGAAAATGACATCGGTTATTTTCGCTTATAGGCACCGGTTCCAACCCCGAGACGTATACAGGCGAGTTAAAAAGAGTAGGTTTTTTGACTCGGTTCGGAACCGAGGCATAAGGGTTCGGATTCTGCCTCGGTTCACAGACAACCCAAGCAGTAGAGTGTTTTTATTTTATTTTATTTTTTAGTTTCAAATGGCACATCCATTTTTCCAGACCGCAAATGGAAGGTATGCAATTTTGCTGTCTTGGATATTAGAAACTTCTTTGATTACGTTGAGTAGAAAAACCATTGTCATCTTCATCTTTGATGAAGGGTTTAAATCTGGCGAGGCCACCACTTTCACTATATGCTTGGCTTCTGTTTGTAGCTTGATGATCTGACAGATTTGGATTGCCACAGATCCCAACTTAGACAATAAATGTAGTTGTGCTTCCTTTTCCAGGGCCCTTGCTCTCAATCCATATGTGACCTCCCATGAGGTTTACAAATTTGAATCAATTTTGTGGAGGAGTCAGACTTAATAGACGAAAGACAATCATTATTTACGCTTATTGTAATAAAATCCATTTAGCATATTGAGAATTGAGAGACTGCAGCAAATTCAAAATATTATTCGATGTTTCCCCCTACCTTTTACAAATTGCAAGCCCAAGACCTGCACCACTGCTAGAGGAGGATTGATATTCCCGTAGAACAAAGAAACCTGTAGAATAGAAGAAGAGGAGGATTGCACGTGAATTGAAACCTGTAGAACAGAGAAACCCAAAAAACCACCAAACATATTACCTTACCTACATCGCCGGCGAGTATTGTCATCAGCGTCACAGCTCCTGACTCGTCACCCAATCTCGTCGGAGAGAATCACACCTCCTCGATCTCCTCTACTCGCAGCCGCCGCGCCGTGTTTCATCGCCGCTTCCTCCTTCACGCCCTGCCACCTACGTCGCCGGTGAGTATTGCCATCAGCGTCACAACTCCTGACTCGCCGCCCAATCTCGCCGGAGAGAATCACAGCTTCTCGATCTCCTCTACTCGGAGTCGTCGCGCCACGTTTCATCGCCTCTTCCTCCTTCACGCTCTGCTAGTAAGTCGACGTCTTTGACAATGACAGCTAGTGGGTGGGCGAGATCTCCATGGAAACCGTCGGGGTCAGTAGGAGTGCCATCATCAAAAGCACCAAAACCCAAAGGCACTACCTTCACCACGCCAAATGTCGTCGGGCAGCGCCTCACTACCACGCAACTACTAAAGTCAGAAACTTTCATTTAAATAAACCAATCTGCAGTGAAGAGGGGTAATGCGAGCAACAAGGGAGGCGAGCAGTGGTGGAGAACGTGAGCACTGGTGACAAGGCGCAACGGAGGAGGGGCGACCACAGCGACGGAGGCGTGACGAACGTGACGGTGGAGACGCGACGAGGGAGGCACGAGCAGTGGTGGAGACTGAGTAGTGGTGGTGGAGAGCAAAGTGCAGAGAAAGAAGAAAATTGTTCGCGAAGAAAGTGTTTACGCGAGGCAGTAGCACCCTAAAGGTTTCAGCACTCAAAATAATTAAGATTATATGCCTCGGTTGCCATGGCCACCGAGGCAGTAGCACACTGACCAAAAAGGTGTCAGAGGCTACGTTTTACTTTATGCTTTTTGTAGCATTATGTGTTTCGGTTTTTTCTGATAACCGAGTTAGTAGCTCTATTTCCAAAAAGGTGTGATATGAAAGGTTAGAATTAAGTCAAATCTGAAGGGTTATATGCCTCGGGTGGTTATTTAACCGAGGTAATAGAGCTATTATGCCTTGGTTCTCTTGAAACTGAGGCCTATAATTTCGCTAAAATTGCAAAAGTGTCACCACATTTTCATATGCTTCGGTTTTCTATAAACCGAAGTATATTAGCCGCGTTAGTATCCCAATTCGCACTAGTGATAAGAAGAAACTAGGCAAATTATCTCCTACAAAATGTAGATTAAGTTTTGATTTGTTTCAAGTTAGATTACCTCTTTTATTCAATATATATTTATTTTGACGATGGAAATATATGTTTATATACTAGAAATGTTACATTTGAAATGTATATTCTATTTTGGATAAATTTTTGTTTTTCAAGTTTCGGTTTCGTGCCAAAAAAAAATCATTTTCTTTTTAATAAGCGCCCAAATTTACATTTGTTGTTATGCTAATAAAGATAAATTTATGTCTGTCAAGATATTAGCAAATGTAAATTTATGGTATCGTTGAGTGTGGTGAGATGGTACGAGTGAGAATTAATTTTGCAGAAATGGAAGGAGAAAGGGTTGAGTGATGATGATGGGTTCACAGGGATAAGGCAAAGGTACGGGTAAAATATGAATCATAGATTGGTGAAGTGGGGTTTTTCTTTCACAAAAGGATGAGTTAGGCTTGGAGTGTCTGTGTCTATATGAAACAAAACTTCCAACAAATACAAATTCATTAATTACAAATCTTCACGTGTTAAACGGGTATTCAAGAGAGCTTCCTTTGTTACAATCACCACTTTCTAACAGCCACACATTATTTATTCATTGTTATACAATAAATAATGTATTATCATAAATAAAAGACGTCTGTATATGGATGAAACTTTTCAAATAAAATTAGAATTAATTAAAATAAAACCTTATTGCTATGATAAAAATTCTCAATTGATTTTTTTAGAGAACTTTTAATAAAAAAATTTAATTAGTAATTTAGACTTCTGAATCTTTTTAATTAATTAATTATGATTGTGATGTTTTCTTTTTTTTTTCTACTTGTAACCACCCAAATTTCTTCCAATATACATTCATTAAATACTTAATAATCATAAAGTCTTTATGATAATAATAATTGGAGATAAACTAATTCATCTTGTTAGACCATATTATGTTTCAACATACATTTAAAATAAACTAATAATTATTTCAAAACACAAAATAGGAACTTAAGAAAACTTTTAAAAAAGTTAAATGGATTCTCTAGAATATTTCTTATAGTTTCCCGTTTCCCGTGCAATTGTCACTCCTAGTTCCTATCATTGCTCCCATATCATACTAATGAGGTTTTCTTAACGGACAATGTCCAACAATAGCACTAATGCACAGTAGTATCAACAAATGTTATATCGATAAAGATTTATCAAAAAAAGGTCAATATTTACTTTTAGATTCAATGAAATAGTGTTTAAAAATCAGTTATTGATAATGAAATGGACTTAAGTTCAAATTATAAAAATTTTAATATTAAATCTACGGTGAGGTTGTTTTTCTTTTTTTTCTTCTTTTTCTTATATACTACCATCAATCTTTTCATGCTTATTACACCCTTGTTTTATGTTTTAGAAGATTTAGGTTCGTTCCTGAATCACTATAACCTAAGGATTTTAGATCCAATGTGATTTATTCACTCTTTATTTTACTGTGTGAGACTTTCACACATAGCACACCCTCTAGATTTTATGGGAGTCTTCAGTAAGAATGTGATGGTTTTAATTGACCACAATTAGAGATTAATTTTTCAACTCAATCCAAATTAGTGAAATATGATAACTTGTCAACTCATCCAAATAATAAACACAAATCAAACAAAAAACTATAAGAACAAGATGTGAATATTAAAGACTTAGTAGTATAGAAAATTTAATTAATTACATCTAACCTTCCATTTCGAAGATTCAACCACTCATGATTATCTAGAATCAAAGCTCAAAGAGTTGCAAAACCTCCCCTATGACTCTTGCTATAGCTATTATAAGCATTATAGATAAATAAATAATTAATACTCTCTAGTATTATATGTTGAAAGTAGAGGCATAACCTTGTGTTTATAGAACATTTTTGGCATACTTCCCTAGAATGTCACCTCAACTTTTTAATGGTGTCACCTCAACATTTTTGCACTTAATAAACTATGTTGCCTCTTGCGCACATAATTTTCCTTTCTGGGTGAAACTTGATTTTTATGTCATGTGTGATTTCACCTCCTTAGAATGTCCTAGACAATCCTTAAGGCGAGAGGGTCATACCCCTGTAGTAAGAACCACAATGTAAGTTTGTAATAAATTTATTTTATACATTATATATCATATTCTAACGATACCAACAAATTATAATTCTCTTTCTTTTATTCTTCATAATGAGTATGTTTATCAAGACTCTCACATAACACATTGATGCATTTTGTAAGGAAATTGTTTGATAGTGCATTTGCCCATGCATTAGTGCATTTACTAAAGCTTTTCTCAAAGCATTTAGATTTCATAAAGCTTTTTCAAAAACAAATCTTATCTTTCAACTATACTATTTTTTCAAAGATAACATTTTGTCATATGCTCATTTCATTTATTATTTTTTGTTAAACTTCAAAATAAATGAAGATGTTTAGACATATTAGTCTTATAGACGACCTTGTCTTAACATTAAAGGGTAAGTGTCAAGAAAATTGTCTAATTGAGCACTTTTTGATCTTATCTAAGCATTTTTTTTTTATATTTGTAGGTTTTCATGGCTCATGCTTCCAAGGTTGGGGGGAGGACAACTTATTCCTCCAAATCAAAGCTCAAATGGAAGGGAAGGCAAAGGATGAGGGCAGGATTGATGTCCCTAATATTTAGGAAGTAGAGGTCGACATCCATAGGTCGGGTGTTAGAACGAAGAGACAAGTACTTATAAACCAAAGGACACTAGCAAGGAAAGAAAGAGGCTAAGAGCTAAACTTTTAGGTGAGGGAAAAGGGGTCAGTGCAAGTACCTCTGTTGGCTCGAGAGACTTGTCATTTGATCTAGGGGAGTTGAAAGGCCCCTTAATACGTATGCGCAAAAGTGTTTCTATTGAGTTGTAGGCACTAGTTGAAGGTGGTTGATAGTTCTAACCCAAGATGTTGTTTTGGGGACTCCTAGAGTTTCTGAGCCAGGCTGTTATTCACAACCGTCGGATAGTCAACATGGCCCAAAAAGAATTAAGATGGGAGGGGAAGAAGAAAATAGCGAAGGAACTGGCAATCAAGAAAAAGGACTGAGAAGAGGAACAAAAATCTTAGGCTGATAAGGAGAAGCAAAGGGCCGATGAGAATAAGCTCTTGGAAGAAGAGGTCTTGTGCATGAAGACATGGAAGACTCGATGCTTACAGTGTGAGAAAAAGGCCAAGGGCAAAGTTCAAGACAGAAAATTCTTTGAAGAAGACTGAAGAAAGATAGAAGATCTCTACAACCATATCTTTATTGAGTATAAGAGGCCAAGATAGGTCAGGGTCTTCTAATGCTCCGAGAGGGGGAGTTTTAGTAATGTCATCAATAAAAGGGTGGCGACACTTCTCACCCACTACTAGAGAGTGATGAAACCTCAGAACATGGCATAACTCACTTTCAAAGTCGAATGCAGGGTAAGTGTGATGGCTCCTCAACACGAACATCGTGTTATCAACAATTTCCTTCTCCTTCTCTTTCTCCTTCTTAGCAACAACATTGGCCTTAATCTTTCATCTCAGCCTAGAGTTTTCCTCCTCCAGGACATCCATTTCCTCAACGTTTCTCTTACAAAAATCCATAAACTTCTATTACATCTTCGCCTGATTTTCCAAGATCTTAATTATGTCAACCACAAAGGGTGACTTCTCCAGCAGCTCTAACTGTTGTGGAAACATGTAACATCCCAATTTCTCATACTTGATAATTCATAATCGACATATCGTAGCATTATAGAGTTATTCATAAGGAAATATAAAGGATTTCACACATGATACACATTTAAATTTCAAATTTCAAATACAACATTCAAAAAGATAACTCGAACTCTTCTCTATTATTCTTCGGCTTCTCTCCTCACTTGCACTGGATCAGACAGTATTCCCTCATCTACTCCCACATAACACACATGTTATACGATCATCGCACAAAATATATATCAACACAAACACAAACAAGTAGGGCTAAGCTAACATGTAATAAATTATTTATAAAACATGCTTAATTATATTACTTCCCATAAAAATAATCATATCATCATGCAGTAATTATAATAAATTTAATCATTTTCAATGCAACACTCCATGTCATCCACAAGGTTAGCCCGTTAACACCTATGCCCAAAATCGGCAGATAGAATAGGACCTCCTACCCCTCTCACCATAACTGGATGATTATTAGAGTACCAAGATAACCTCCAACAACAAGACCCTCAACATCAACGTGCACACTAAATACTTACAACCAAAGAGTCTCTCCATGAGACCCTTGACCAATCTCACATCACATTTATATTGATCAACTCATTAATCATGCAATACATATTTGATCAAAAATCACATTCGTAGCTTAACATAGAATAATGTTTTAAGTCAATGATACAATCAGGCACACAAATCAATAAATAAAATTACTCAAAATTTCACCTAATATGATCAAATATTATTAACAATTTAACGAGTTATAGATTTATATGGGGTGATTATTCTTATTATTGCCTTTAAT
This sequence comes from Vigna umbellata, assembly GCF_029865625.1. Lineage (NCBI taxonomy): Eukaryota > Viridiplantae > Streptophyta > Magnoliopsida > Fabales > Fabaceae > Vigna > Vigna umbellata. The sequence goes on along the minus strand of NC_142165.1, from coordinate 55,066,420 downwards.
TTCATATATGACTGATCAAAGTAAACAACATGTTTAGAATCTACTATAAAAGTTTTAATTCGATCCAACGGTTAATGAAGTGGGAATCTTAATTTTACCTAACTCACTCAAAAATAGAATTTAAGATAGAATTGAGTTTTCTAATAAACACGAAAAACAATTTCTCTAAACATAGACATCCAATTAAAAATTTGAGCAGTCAATATGACTAAATATGTCTTAGAAACTATATATTAAAATTTTAGGTTAATCTAACGAATAACTAGGTTGAAATTGAAGTTTTACTAGGGTAACTTAAAAACTGAATATAAGTGGTTTTCAGATTTATCTAAAATGCGAAGTTAATTCCCCTAAACACAACCATCAAACTAAGAATCTGAATAGTTAAGATGATTTTATATGTCTCATCGACCATATACAAATTATCAGGTCAATCTAATGGTAAACAAAGCGGGGATTAAAGTTTTTACTGGGGTAACTTCAGGCCAAAATTACCTTGTTAATTAGGTTACTCAAAAATGCGATAATTATACTTTTAAGTATAGATCTTTAATTAAAAATCTGAATGGTGAAAAGGGAGTAATATCATTCAGGAATCATATATAAATATTTCAGTTTAATCTAACAGTAAACTAAGTGAGAATTAAAATTTTACTCATGTAACTTTGAGACAGAAATAAAATGGTAGTCAATTTACTCGAGATTTTCAAAATTCATTTCTTTAATTACAGACTTTAAATTAAAATTATGGACGGTCAAAGTATATTAATATCTCTCAGGAATCATATAGCAAAATGTAAGTTTAATCTAACGGTAAACAAAATGGAGATTAAGGTTTTACAAAAATTCAACATGCTCATATCAAAACATTTTTTATTTATTCATTTATTATTATTATTATAATTCACCATCATTATTACATTTTCAATCCACCGAAAGATGATTTGGCATCCTGGAGCACCCAAAGTTAGTTTTTCCTTTGTTTTGATTGTTTTTTATTATTATTAATTTTTTTATTTATTTTACAAAAATATATTTTGAAGAAATGTATTCCATTAGGTTTAAACCTATGTCCCAAGTGTTACAAGATAGTTACCATCTAAACTACGAAATTTTTTTGTTTAACTTACCACAAAACTTATTAATCATATTTTCTATCGATAAAAATTATTACTACTAATAATAATACTAAGAGAAAATTACTACTATTTACTAAGATGAATATTTTCATGGGCTTTAATTCTTCCCAGCAACAAAAAATTTTTACCTCAAAAATTCTACACTTTAAGAAAACAAATAGGGGTATGATTCTTTCATATCTTCTAGTTCCCATGTAGGGTCACTTGTTCTCCTATCCCAAACCACTTTGACTAAGTTGATAGTTTTTCCTCTAAGTTGTTTCATTTAAGGGTCTTCTATACCAACTAGTTGCATTTCTACTGAAACATCCTCTCGGATTTGAATCTCCTCCACTTCTAAAATATGAGAAGGATCAAGTACATACTTTCTTAGTTAGGAAACATGAAAACCTGAATGTAGATTGGCCGATTGAAGGGGTAATGCAATCTCATAGGCAACTAGTCCAATTCGTCTAAAAAATTGGTATGGACTAATGAACTTAGGAGAAAGTTTCCTCGAGCAAAGAGCTCTTCCCACACCCGTGGTTGAAGTCACCTGCAAGAAAACATGATCCCCAACTTCAAACTCTAACGGTCTTCTCCTTTGATCAGCGTACCACTTTCGTCTACTTTAAGAAGCTTTCATTCTTTCCCGTATCAACTTTACTTTGTATGTGGTTTGTTGTAGTAACTTAGGTCCTACTACAACTGTTTCACCATCCTGATACCAGTACAACGGAGTTCGACATCATCTGCCATACAAAGACTCATCAGGTCTCATACTAATACTTGCTTGAAAACTATTGTTATAGGCCAATTCCACAAGAGGAAGTATTTCAACTCGACTACCTAGAATATCCAATACATAGGTTTTCAATAAATCTTCTAACAACTAGATAGTTCTTTCAGATTGTCCATCGGTTTGAGGATGATAGGCAGAACTCATTCGTAACCTACTGCCCATAGCTTCTTATAGAGTTTGTCAAAATCTTGAAGTGAACCTTAGGTCTCTATCTGATACAATGCTCGAAGCACAACTGTGCAATCTTACTATCTCTTTTATGAACAATTGTGTCAACTTAGTCATTGACATCCTCAGGTTTATTGCTAACAAGTGAACACTTTTAGCCAATCGACTTATGATAACCCAGATAGCATCGTGATCTTTCACCATTCGTGGTAAATGAGTAACAAAATCCATAATAATGTTATCCTATTTCCACTCTGGTATGTCCAATTACTGCAACATTCCTCTATGTGGTTGGTATTCCACTTTTTCTTTCTGACACATTAAACAAGCTGCTACAAATTGTGCTACTTCCTTCTTCGTTCTAGGCCACAAAAAAACTCTTTAAGATCTTGATACATTTTAGTCATGCCTGGATGCATTCTAAAACGACTTTTGTGTCCTTCTTAAAGGATTAACCTTTTTATCTCCATATTGTCTAGTACAGATACTCTACTTCTAAATCTTAACACATCATCAGATCCTAACCTAAATTCCTCAGCTTGTTCTATTTCAATCAATTTTGTTGCCTTTTGTAGGCTAGGGTCCAATAACAGCTTCTCCTTGATTAAACTTAGAAAGTCATTAGATATAGTTATATTACTACATCTAATGAAGTCTGCTTCAAACTCCACCTATAGCTTTAGATCTCTGAATTTCTCCACCAATTCTAGTTCTTTGATCATCATGTGTGAAACATGCATTGTCTTCCTACTTAAGGCATCAGCTACCATATTTGCCTTTCCTAGATGATACACCAGTTTGAAATCATAATCCTATAAAAATTCCATCCACCGCCTTTGCCTCGTATTCAACTCCTCTTGGTCAAATAAGTACTTCAAACTTTTGTGATCACTGAATCTTGAAATTGAGCACCATAAAGATATTGTTGCCAAATCTTTAGAGAAAACACCACTGATGCGAGCTCTAGATCACAGGTAGGATAATTCTTCTCATAAACCTTTAGTTGTCTTGAAGCATACGCCACTACCTTTCTTCTTGCATGAGTACACAACCTAACCCCTAATGAGAAGCAACACAATAAACCTCAAAAGATTTACTTGGATCTAAGATAATCAATATTGGTGCCCTTGTCAACCTATTCAGCTCCACACGAAGCTTTTCTCACACTTGTCCATCCAAACAAACAATTGATCTTTGTGACTTAACTATGTTAAAGGCATTACTATTCTTGAGAAACCTCCTATAGTAGCCAGTTAAACCCACAAACCTTCTTATTTCCGTTATAGTCTTTGGTCTCTCCCACTGTAGCATTCCTTAAACTTTGGCTGGATTCACTGCTATGCCTTGAGCTTATGTAACATGCCCCAAGAATTGCACGTTTTGTGTCTAAAACTCATACTTTGACAGATTTGCATATAATTTATTTTCTCTCAAGATCCCAAGCACGATCCTTAAGTGCTCAGCATGTTCTTCCTGAGTTTTAGAATGGATAAGTATGTTATCTATAACGACTATGATCAACTTATCTAGGAAGGGTGAGAAGATTATGTTCATGTAATCCATAAACAAAGTTGGAACATCAGTTATCCCGAACGACATAACTACATACTCGTAGTGCCCGTATCTAGATCTAAAAGCAGTCTTTTGTACATCTTCAACCTTAACTAAAATTTGATGATATCTGGACCTTAGATCTATCTTTAAAAATACTTGAGCTCCATGTAATTGGTCCATCAAGTCATTAATTCTAGGAAGAGGGTACTTGTTCTTGATGGTTAGCTTGTTTAACTGCCTGTTATCAACACACAATCTAGAGTTATTGTCTTTCTTCTTCATCCGTAGTACAAGTGCTCCCCATGGTGATACACTTGGTCGGATGAATTGTTTCTCCAACAACTCGTCAATCTGCTTCTTCATCTCAGCCAATTATGTCGAGGTCATTCGATATGGACCTATCGATATTGGTCCACCTCTAGGTACTAAGTTGATGGAGAATTATACTTCCCATTAAGGAGGCAACCCCAGCACTTCCTCTGGAAACACATCACCAAACTCATTTACTATGGGAATATTGAGGTTTTGTTCATTTCTCTCGACTTCCATATGAGTTAAGATGATGAAACACATAGATCCTTCTCTGCCTTCTTATAACACTTGTTGTGATGACAACAACTCTGATTCTACTAGGTTAGGAAAGATCAACTTCTTCTCACTACAATCTATAAGGATATGATTGGCAGATAATTAATTCATTCTTAATATTACATTTAAACCTTGTAGAGGTAAGAATATAAGATGTACTTTGAATTTACATTCTTCTACAACTATCAGGCAATATGGACACATCCTTGACGTTTTCATTAAACTAAAGGCTAGAATAGACACCATAAGATCATACCACAACTCTCTTACTGGCAGATTTAACTCTTGAATAAGAGTTTTAGACAAAAAAGAGTGTGTCGCTCTAGAATCAAACAGCACATTCAAATTTCTACTAGCTATTATTCAACATTCAATGATGAGATTACCTAACGTAACAACTTCAGCTCCTGTCAAGGCGTAAACCCTCCTAGTAGCTTGTGGCCTACCACCAATCCTTCTCTATTGGGGTGGTTGTTGAGGTTAAGCAGCTTTTCTTCTGCTAGAAGGACAGTCTCTAGCAAAATGTCCTTCTCTAGCTCGGGCTGCTATTGATGAGGATTCCCTTGAAATCTCTAAGGTCTTTCATAAGGTCAGTTCCTCAGGTTCTGTCCAGCTCTCGCTTCGATTGGTCCTCCTACTCTTTAAAGCTTACATTGAGTTTCCACTTTTCCTCTTAGCCTTTCCACAATTCTAGTATGTCCGACTAGAGTAGGGAATTCCTTAATAGCTAACAAAGTCACTACCAACTTGATCTCGGCTCTCAACCCATTTGTGAATTTTCTACACCTCCATTCTTCGTTCATAGGTTGTGTATAGAAGCTTCCTAAGTGCTTAAACTTATCAGCATACTGAGCCACTGATTTGTTGCCTTGCACCAACCAAGAACTCGAATTCTTTGACATGTCTTACGTTGTCCGAAAAGTACTAAGCGTAAAACTTATTCTTAAAAAGCTCCCAAGTAATAACTTTGCCCCCTTCTTCTAGCATCAACTTCATGTTGCTCCACCAGTGTATTGCTTCACCGAACAGTTAGTACTTTGTGTACGCTAGTCTCGTCTTGCATGGACATCCCTTAGCATTAAAGATTCTCTCCATATTTCTGATCCATTGATCAGCCTCATCCAGACTCGTCCTTTCGTTGAAAGTAGTTGAGCGATGTTGTAAAAAGTTTTATAAAGTTCATTCCTGAACTTTGTGAGGTGGAGCGTGGGATGGTTTGACAAACATCCTATTCTGAACTAATTGTCTTAAGGCTTCCACATGCTATCTTTGGCTGGCTTCAGAACATTGCCTAGCCGATTCCAACTGTTGCATAGTCATCTCGTGTTGTTGCATTAAAGTAGTGCCTTATTATTGAAGAGTCGATGCAATGGATTCTATAGCCCTTGCCAAGCTAGGCACGTAAGAGGTTGGAACGGTTGGTGGACTAGGTGTCATTACTCTGTTCACACAGAGAATTATCGTTAGTACGCTCTATTATATGAGTTTGTAGGACAAACTCACAACCCTCAGGTCGTCCTAAGGACGAACTACTCTGATACCAATAATGTAACATTCCAATTTTTCACACTTGATAACTCATAGTAGATATATTGTAGCATTATACTCATTCATAAAGAAATATAAAGGATTTCACACATAATACACATTTTAAATTTCAAATACAACACTCAAAAAGATAACTCGAACTCTTCTCAATTATTCTTTGGTCTCTCTCTTCACTTGTACTAAATCAGACAACATTCTCTCATCTACTACCGTATAACACACACATTATACGATCATCGCAAAAATTATATATATTAACACAAACACAAACAAGTAGGAGTGAGATAATATGCAATAGAATATTTATAAAACATGCTTAATTATATTACTTCACATAACAATAATCATATCATCATGCAGTAATTATAATAGATTTAATCATCATAACATATAATAATCATGTCATACACACTCATCCGGATGAGACATTCATGCGTGATCAGGGAGGTTATGCACTTTTGGTGGCCTCCACTACTCTTTATAGATACACTTCCAATGCAAGACTCAATGTTATCCACAAGGTTAGTCTATTAGCACCTATGACCAAAATCGGCACATAGACTAGGACCTCATGTCCCTCTCACCACATAATTCATCCTTCTCTACTTGAGACTGGATTATTATTAGAGTATCAGGATAACCTCCAACAATAGGACCCTCAACGAGACCTTTGACCAATCTCACATCATATTCATATTCATCATGCAATACATATTTGATCCAAAAATTATGTTTGTAGCTTAACATAGAATAATGTTTTAAGTCAATGATACAATCAAACATACAAATCAATAAATACAATTACTCAAAATTTCACCTAATATGATTAAATATTATTAACAATTTAATCAATTATAGTATTATGTGGGGTGATTATTCTCATTAACGCCTCTAATTTAAGATCTAACCAATCAAAGTAAATAACGACAAGTTTAGAATCTATTATAAAATTTTAGTTCGATCTAACAATTAATGAACATGAGAATCTTAATTTTACCTAACCGACTCAAAAACAGAATTTAAGATGGTATTGAGTTTTCTAATAAACACGAAAATAATTTCTCTAAATATACACATCTAATTAAAAATTTGAGCGGTCAATGTGACTAAATATGTCTTATGAACTACATATTAAAATTTTAGGTTAATATAATGATTAACTAGGTTGAAATTGAAGTTTTGTTGAGGTAACTTAAAAACATAATTTAAATGGTTTTCAGATTTATCTAAAATGAAAAATTAATTTCTTCAAGCACAATCATCCAATTAAGAATCTAAGTGGTCAAGATGATTTTATATGTCTTATCGACCATATATCAAATTATCAGGTCAATCTAATGGTAAACAAATCAGAGATTAAAGTTTTTACTGGCGTAACTTAAGGACAAAATTATCGTGTTAATTAGGTTACTCAAAAATGTGAATTTTTTTCCTCTAAGTACATATCTTTAATTAGCAATCTGAACGATCAAAAGGGAGTAATATTCTTCAGGAATCATATATAAATATTTTAGTTTAATCTAACGGTAAACTAAGTGGGAATTAAAATTTCACTAAAGTAACTCTAAGATAGAAATAAAGTGGTTGTCAATTTACTCAAGATTTGTGAAATTTAGTTGTTTAATTACAGACCTTAAATTAAAATTTTGAACTGTCAAAGTGTAGTGATATATCTCAGGAATCACATATCAAAATTTAAGCTTAATCTAATGGTGAATGAAGTGGAGATTAAGGTTTTACTGTGGTAACTTCAAAAATAGAAAACACGAAAAATATAGTCAATGACAATCAAAACATTTGCAGGTAGACAGGTAGTTAACAATACAAAAATCTAACATGCTCATATCAAAATCATAAACCTAAAATATATATTTATCATGCGCAAAGAAGAGAGTTTGCTCCCCCTCTCTCTTTTCCACTAATTTCCTCTCGGTCAAAAACTAATCTCAGCAGCCTATCACAACTCTCCTCTTCATATTGGTTGGTTGCATGATTGCACTACCGAAAGTTAGTTTGTCCTTTGTTTTGATTTTATTATTATTATTATTAATTAATTAATTGATTTTATAAAAATACATTTTGAAGAAATGTATTCCACTAGGTTTGAACCCATGTTCCAAGTGTTACAAGATAGTTATCATCTAAAATACTATAATATTTTGTTTAACTTACCACATAACTTATTAATCATGTTTTGTACCCAAAAAAATTATTACTACTAATAATAATACTTAGAGAAAATTACTACTATTTATTAAGATGATTATTTTCATGGGCTTTACAAAACTAAACTTGCATATTAACACAAGTAACTTCTCTTCACAAAATACTTGTCGGCCCTCGGTGGGTGTCAATTGTTCTTACAAAAACCAAACATACCCTACAAAGTCTCATTCTACTCCACAAACTCTTCATTACGTAGTACTTATCCTCCAAATCCTTTTTCATCCTTTACCAAACGGTGAGATGCTTGTAGAAGATACTCCCGACACTCAAGTTAGTACTTGGTCAAATATTTTTGTCAATTTTGAATTAATGCAAAAGTAAAGTCAAATTATGATTAAAATAATATTTATAGGCATATCCTAAATATAAACCTTGGTGTAGGAAACATAGTACTTAGTATCCGATATTTTATATTTGATTAAGTGATCTATTCCTCATAAAATATCTAGTGGTCATCTTATCAGCTATCGACTAACTAACATTAAGTACTCAATAAATAATATCACGTCATTATTTTAAGTAACTCAACTAATCAAACCCAATCTTATGAGATTTAAGTAATTCTTTCACTCATAAATATTATAATGGTTTAATATATAATCCAACCCTTTTTTACCAAATGTGTGTAAAAATAGTTTGTGTTTAAAAACATCACGTTTCTGTCTTATATTCTTTATAAATATTTTAAATTTGTTCTATAAATTCCTTTAAGTAAGGAAATCTTATAAGGAAAAGGTTGGATTTGATCGAATAAAAGTACGGAAAATTAGAAAATCAATAAAAGGCGTGGTATAATTAACTTATGAGTTAAAATGTGGAAAGTGAAAATAATACAACATAAAACAAATTACGTTCTTCGTATAATTCATTATGTTGTGTTTTTTCATGACAACTCATAACAATATTATTTAAATAAAAAATTAAATAATATTACGTTGGAAATATTTTATTCTCATTTTTTTAAACAAAATTATCTTTATCTTTATTCTTTTTTCTTTTTTCTCATTTTCCTACCCTCTTTTTTTCTTCTATAGCATCGAAATTGGGGATAGTAATACCAGCAAGTTTTTCCCATTTTAACTTGTTCAATATTTAGTCTTCGAAAAATAGTCATGGCGATTCATTTCTTATAATGCTTTTTTAATTTTTTTCTTTTAATTATAACATATAAAATAATAAGTTGCAAAATTTTAATAATTTTATTTTTATTTAATTAAATTAATAAAAACAATAAATTTTATAAATTTATTGTTCAAAATTAGTAATATTCATAATTTTATAATTTCTAATTTATAAATATGAATCTGAAATAATTTTATAATAAATTTAAATAACTAAGACAACATCTAAAATTAAATTCTAAATGATTAAAATTGTGAAACAAAAATAATAATCATTAAAAGATCTAAGTAAACATAATTAATAACAAATTCATATAATAATTAATTTCAATCAACTAAAACTATAAACACAATTATAATACAAATTTAGGCATTCATCCCATATTTTGTCTTAGGAGCTTACAAATAAATCTACCTGACGAGTCTAGCATCGTAAGATGAAACGAAGTAGGAGTGAGCTGGAATATGATGTAAGACGATTGAAAGTAAAAATAAAAAAGAAACATATATATATTTGAGATGAAATAATAATAAAGAAATATCTATAGAGTAAAGAAATAAAAGAATAATTGTGAGCATTAGGTCTGTTCCGAATTAAGAAATGCATAAAGGGACCAGTGTGAGTGAGAAAGGTAGTACGAGGGTACATCAATTGTCGTTGTCGTGCCCTCGACTCAAGATGGCAACCTGTACGGACATCAATAAATGAGTCTTTGTGGAAACCAAAACGAAAAAAACCAAATAAATAAATCAATTCTACTTTCGGAAAATAATACAATCACTTTTACTTTTCCCAACCATTCCAACACCCTTCTGTTCACCACTGCTACAAACCCCCACTCATTCATGGCTTCACTTCTTTTTAAGTGGATAATATCTTTAATTTCTTTTAAGTTATAAATTTTTATTAACCATTTAAAATTCTTTTCATTTTTAATAAAGTATATGTTAATCAGATAATAATTTTCTCATTTTCAAATAAACTTGTATAGTGGCATAAAATTAATAAAATAAATATTTCAAAATAATCTAAATAAAAAAATTATAATTTAAAAAATTATTATACAATTATTGAAAAGTGTAATTCTACTAACATGAGATACATAAGAAACATAGTATAACAAGGAAAGCTAATATGCAAAAAGAGTTTCCACGTAATAATTATAGAAATATTATCATCATTCATTCATACTACTCAATCATTCAGATAAATGATTGATATGAAATCTCAAAGGATTTTGTACTTATGGTGACGAAACAACTCTCTCACCCAAGCTACCACACACAAGATTAGTCTAACAACATCTTTGGTCAAGGTAAAGTTTCTAGACTAGGATATCCTGCACATCTCACTGCATACATCATTGTACTATACCTGAGCTTAAATGGTTATTAGAACGACAAGATAACTTCCAACATTTAGACTTTCACATCAATGCTTACACTAAAGAAACATCACCGTAGAATCTCTCCATGAGATCCACGGAATTACACCAAACACAAATACAATACTCATCATTATGCATATGCATATTTATTAATAAATCTATCAACAATTTTCATCAAAACTTCATAAACCAACTATTGTTTTAACATTCACATAATACACATCATAAGAGACATATGAAAATTTGAGTTGACTTTTATATTTTCGCTCAGCTAGAATATCTACTCGCTTAACGACTAGTGCCTGACAACACACTCCCTTAGCGACTAGATCTACTTGTTCATCAAGTAATGCTTGACAACACACCTGCCTAGCGACCATATAGCTCGCCCAATGAGAATATCACTAAAGTTTACGATTTTTAATTCTCACAAAAGTCACCCAATGAGTCTGCATAATTCTGTAAAATAAAAATCCACATATTTATGTCATTTTGGTCCTGCAAATCAGTCCAACCACGACCATAAATGTCAAAACATACCAATTATCAGATTATACACAACTCAATGATTTAATTAAATTCAAATGCAATATCAATCATACATCATATTATATTTCAACATACAATCACTAAAGACAATCAAAACCCTAACTCAACTCCACAAATCATATTTCATCAAATAGTTCAATTAAACAAACCAATTATCATACAAGCATACCATCAACAATTATAAGTTATCCATAAGTTAAAAATAAGTCAATTAGTTTTCCGTACTTGGGAGATAGACTAGACTGATCAAGAACCCTTAAAACATCTTCAAACATACAAAAAACTCTATTCTCTTCTAGAAACAACACAAACATGATCAGGACATACTATTAGATCCATTGATCAGTAAAGACTAAAAAAGAAAACTCAAACACCACATGCGAGCCAAAAAAGTGTCACATGAAAAAGAAGAATGAACAGACCAAAGAAAGGAACAAAAAATTGACTTACTATATTCAAGAAATTGAACGATCCAAATTGAAGAGTTTGTTGTCAATCTTACAATTTTCGTTCTTAAAAAATTGATTTCTAGAAAAAGATTGTGTATTCTAAAATAATGAAACCCGTTCACAGTCAAACTATTTATATTAAAAACTTATAATATTAAAAACCAATATCACTTTTAAAATGCAAATTTCTAAATATTTAAAAAACTTCTTTATTTTTCTATCAATTATGGAGACAAGAAATAAGTAAATAAGTTAAAGAAAATAATAGAATAAATATATAAAGTGATAAGTTAGAAATGCGAAAATAAAATTAACATTCACATTATTCAATTTATAAAAAATATTAAATAATAAGATATTTAGATAAAAATAAAATATATTTTAAATATATAATTAAATAATTGTTTATAAAAAATACATTAAAATGCATTTTAAATTTTTAATTTACTTAATATTTAACTAAAACTTTATTGTTATTAAAGATATTTTAAAACAGAAAGTACTATATTATATATTCTAAACAAACATATTTCATTAAATTAAGAAATTGTGAATGTATGTGGATAATTATAAATAAAGAAGATATCAAATCTCAATAAAATAAAAGTAATTAATAGAAGGGTTAAAATCCTCCAGAAAAAAATTTTACAACATAAATTTGATATCATGGATCATTAAAAACCTCCACAAATTAATACTACGACTTAGACTAAACCCCAACTTATTTATAGATGGTAAGAACTTCTACAAATTGAAAAATAAATTTTCACTGAATAATAGTTTTTTTTAGTAGTGACTAGCTACTAGTGATCATCTCGATGAAAATATCATCATATGTCTTCAATCTAATAGATAATTTTAAATACAAATGTAATCATATATAACAATATTAAATTTTTTTTATTTGAGTTTTGATTATACGGTTAAATTAATTATTTGAAGAGAAAAGTGTGAAACATGTGGTTTATTTTTATTCATGTGTAATAGTTTTTTAAATTGACTTATATTTGTAAACATTATTTGAATCGGCCTTTATGTGCGTATCATATTACTAAATTAATTTAAATACAATTTTACTTCATGTAAATATCACATGTTTATTTTATATTTTTAAAAAATATTTTTTAATTTAAAATTTCGTAAATTTCATAACCATTCATTTTAGTCTTTATCATGAATTATAATTAATTTAACACTATACAAATATTAATTTATATAAATAAGTTAAATAATAATAATCAAGTTAAGATAATATATTTTAAAGAACATATTTTAATTATATATATTTATTATTCTGATATACATCATATTGTTAAGACAAGATCGTTGATAAAAACAAGATTGTCTATCATTTCCTGCTTTGAAGTTTAACCAACAACAATTAAACGAAATAAACATTTATATATAAATCTTCTATTAAATAATGTTTGAGAAAATTAAGTTTTTTAGCATATGGTCTAACAAACAATGATTAACAAACAACGTCTAATAAAGGAAAACATTGAAGTGTACACTTAAAAAAACACTAAAGTTTAAAATTTTATATCTAAACAGGGTTGAACAAATAAGCGTTTAAAGAAATGAATCGTCTAGGAAAAGTTTGTTAAATGATGTAATAAAACTTACAAGCAGTTTTATAAAAATGAGCGTTTAACATTTTATATCGTCTAAAGATCATATATTAAACACTTTGCTTCCCTAAATGATGTTTCTATCAATGAGCTGACATGCGTCAAAATGTTTTAAATATGAACGTATTTAAATCAATATCAAAGTTCAAAAAATTTATTGGATGTACGAAAAGTACCTATTTACTTGTTTCATGTTTATTCTCTTTATCTATGCAGATCATGAAAGTACAAGAGTTTACTTAAATTCCTACACAAGATCAATAAAGACGTTAATAGATAGAAAGACATTCCGGAAATATTTCCTTAAAGCTTCAAGTTCTGCAAAATTGTGGAAGCTACTTTTATAAAAGCTATGATAAAACACAATAGCTCCAACATAAACCTGAGTTTGACTATGTATCTAAAACGACTATGAATTCTACATGAAAGTCAACTCTCAATCTAAGGGATCTTTCTCGAAGAAAGCTATATATAGATGATTTCATAAAGAGAAGACAAGAAGAATATGTGTATATAAACAAACTCGCTCTTCCGTTGTCTCTTTATATCATTTAATGCTTTCAATTAAAAAGAAAATCTTTACAAGTCTTTTAGATTTTCTTTGTATTGAAAACCTATTCTCTCTCACTCTCTAAGAGTTATCACATTAGTTGAGTTAAATGATCTAAGTGGTGAGACTCATGTAATCTTTGTTAAAAATGAGTGAAACACCTTAAGAGATCTTAAGGGAGAATTGGACATAGCTTAAGTTGGAGTGAACCACTATAAAATTATGTGTGTTATTGTTTTGTTTTATAAACATTTTTCTAAACTCTTTTTAAACATACCATCGTCTAATAACTATTGCAGACCATCTAACCAGTGCAGGATTTATTAAACGCATTTGCAAAAAAAAAACTTAAAACATCGTTCAAATCCTCGTTCTGTTTTCTGATGTTTAACGTATAGTTATAAAGATCATTTTATTTTTATTCAACAACTTATTCTTGATATTATATATTTTTTACTTAAAACAATTATAACTTACATAGTGTTTTAAAATTTATTTTTTATATGTATCAATTTTGATATTACAATGTTTAGGGTTTAGGTCTAAAATAGTAAAAAATAACGTTCTTTGGATTTGGAGAAAAAAAAATAGGAAAGTGAAAGAAAATAAACAAGTGAAAAGTTTTTAATTGATTTGGTCAATCTAATAAAATATTTTTTTATATATTAATATATTTAAAAAATAATTAATAAAATGATTTTGAAAAATGTAAGTTGGAGTTAAAATTTATTTAAATTAAAAAAAATAAATAGTTGTTGGTAAATAATATTTAAAAAAAAAGACATTTACTTCTTTAACCTTATTTTATGAAAAAAATATTTACAATAATAAAATATTATGTAAGAAGTCATAATTTAGATAAATATATATTAATAAACATATAATTAATTTTTTATTAAAAAAATAACAAAAGAAAATAAAAATGAAAAACAACATTAAAATTATAATAAAATTACATTATATTTTTATAAAAGAAATCTATTATGAAAAAAAAACCATAATTTTCTTAGCTAAATTCATAATCAACGTAAGAAATCATAATCAATGTGTGTCCATGTATTACATGAACTAAGATTTGGACGTAAGTGAAATTAAAAGGGGGCGTATTATGCTTCAAGGATATACTTATACTGTGTATCTACCCACTTTCCACGTTTGGATAATCATTCATTCATCCTCTTTTTATGTATAAAAGTGTTAAAACTAATCATTTTTGTGATTGTGTTTTCCCCTATTCCGCAAGTTGTGGTTTTTAATATCCTAATAACAATTTTCTTTAAGGATTTTTAATAGAAGATTGTGATAGTAAGATCTATAATTAATTTATGAATTAAAATCTTTTTTTTAATATTAATGATTAAGTTTTAGTTATTTATTTTCATTAATTCTAAACCAGTCTCTAATTTTAAATTAAAAGCTAGTTAAAATTATAATCTTTTGGTAGTTAAAATCTTTATAATTAATTTTAAAGAATATATTCTAATTTATATGTTAAACTAGAATATTATTTGTAAATTATATGTTAAGTTAGTTTTGTTTAGTATAGATAACAATTGAATGTATTTTCACGCTTACTTTTTGGATATATAATAAGAATACTATGCGACCTAATAATCTATACGAGTAGCTGACACCCACCCACTGTTTTATGATTCTTCTTTCCTTTTTTAAGTTCACTTTGTTTTAACGAGGGTATCCTTCAAAAGAGGTTTATTGGTTGTTGTATGATTGTGAAAACATCATTTTCTTTATTTTAATAATGAAAAAAAGGAAACATAAAATTAAAATTAATAGTTGCAGTACGGGAACAGCAACTTGACCATAAAAGGCATAAGTGTATTGTCCCACACCCACATCAAATTGTATCCTATGTATCTATCTATCTATCTATCTTTCTAAGTCTTACAAACTTCTCACTTCTCTATTCCTAACACCCATTTCAGCAACTCAAACCGACCATTCTTCGCTACACCCTTTCCATTATTGTAAGTTCCGCTTTCAACTTTTTCCTCTTCCATCTGCTTCATCTTCAAGCTTTCCATTTCTGCTCCTTCCTCTTAGATTCTTCTTCCACAGACCTACTTCAAGAATCTCGTTTATTACATTTTTTTTCTCTTTTTTTTCTTTTTTTTAATGTTACTCTTTCTCTCTCTACCTCCCACCTGCCATGTATGATGTCAAAGCATTTTTTTTTTCTTTCAGCTAAAGAAAATTAAATTCCTGGGTAAGTGCAGTTTAAGGTTTAAATAAATGGTCGAGTGGTCTCAATTTGTTTATGTGTTCTTTCTTCCCGTAGTAGATGATTTCATCTGGATCCATTTTATTGTGGAGAAAGTGTTTCTTTGTGTTTCCTTTTTTCCCCCTTAGATGATGATTGTTCTGTGATAGGGAGATGACTAGAAAGAGGATACAGATCAAGAAAATCGACAACATCAGTTCGAGGCAGGTGACTTTCTCCAAGAGAAGAAAAGGGCTTTTCAAGAAGGCTCAGGAGTTGTCAACCCTTTGTGATGCAGACATAGCTCTCATAGTCTTTTCTGCAACTAGCAAGCTTTTTGATTATGCCAGTTCAAGGTATTCTACTATTTTCAGCATCAATGTCTTCCTTTCCTTTTTGCATTTTCTCAACTATTACTTCGCCTCCTTTTTCTTTCCTTAGTATAGCTAATTCCTTCTTTTAATTAAGGTAATGCAAAGAGAGAACATTTATTTATAATTTATAATATATATATATATATATATATATATATATATATATATATATATATATATATATATATATATATGTAATAATAATAATAACATCTGTTTCACGGGTTCAGGAGATCAGAAGAGAGTAATGGATTTTCTGAGCTCATTACCTGTGTAAAATATATACATTTTTGATTTCTTATATATTTTCAAATTCTCTTAATTTTACTTTAATTGTTGGGGTTGTTACCAGACAAGTTTCTCTCTCTTCGAGCACTGTCTTTAAACGTTAAATTAATTTTGTTAAAATGGTTTATACTCTCTCTTGGAGATGTTTTTGCAACTTGGTTTTCTGAAACCAGTTAATTTGGGGCAGTAGGTGTGTAAACTTCCCTATAAGAATCTTTATGCTGCCTGCAGAAGTTGGAACAACATTCTGCAGAAAAACACTCGCAGCTATTGCGTTTGGAATTTGCTTGCATTGTACATATTTGCTGAAAAGCAAAAGTACGTTTAGAAATTAGCCTTTTATCAGCATTGCCAAAGTGTAAAGAATAGTCTTATTTGAAATGTATTTTGATTTCACGGTCATCTTTTCTGAAATACAAATTACTCGAACTACTTGTTGGTGATGTGAAAGATATGTATCTGTATAAACTCTCTACCACTTGCATACGAGTACTTGTATAATTTATGCAATTTTCTTCAATGAAGAAAAATCAAATACAAGGTAAATGGTTTCATAGGCAATTATATGAAATTATATGAAGTTCCTAATTTTATGAGCAGAATTAACTGAAAGGAAAGAAGGGAAATTGAAATGTAAACCTAATGTTTGTGGTTTTTCAGTATGCAACAAGTAATTGAAAAGCGCGATCGTCATTCAGCAATGCATAGACTGGATCGTCCTTCTATGGAACTTCAGGTTAGCTTTAGTAACATCAACTCATTATTGTAGTTGCTGGAATGATTGTTGATATATACTGAATTTCTTTATTATCTTGAGAGTGGAAAGCACATCAAATAATCATATATATATATATATATATATATAATATATATATATATATATATATATAAAAGAGTACACAAAGATAAAAATATGGGACCAGACCAGAACCCCTCATAGTAAAACTAACCAAATTGAAAAGAAGAAGATAAATTCTATTTCAAGAGAAGTTATAACCTATGAAACTAGATAAACTAAAGTTAGACAGCATGTTTGTGCATGTATTCTATTTCAATAAGTAGAAATTACTTACTGAAAATAAGTAAATTCTTTGCCAAAAAGCCCCTCTTATCTCTTCTTTGGAGTATATGCTTGCTGATATAGGTCATCTATGAAAGAGTTCTTGCATGTTTGAATAGACTTCACATCATAATCTCACCTTGAACTGAAGTGTCTCATGTGCAATTATTGAATATACACCAATATTGTAATTTTACCTTGAGTTTTGAGTTTTCTCATCTACACATTTTTTTTTCATGGTTGCCTAAAGTCCTTTTCCTTAATTCTCAATATCTCCTTTTGCTCTATGTTCCTGGAAAGTTCTGAACTCTATGTAGGGACCTACATTTCTTTAAGTACAAATATCACCACTTTTAAGAGAAAACCAGCTTAATGTACTGTATTTTTTTATATCCAGAAAAAGTGTCTGCATAAATATCTTTATCAGAAAAAGAAAAAAAAACTATGAAGTTTAATTTGCTTCATGTACTCGTACCAATCAATAACTCTTGAACACTTTATTGATACATCCATGAAATATCTAAACCTATGAAACTTCAATATATATATTCGATTAGTGTACTTGATATCAGTATTTTTAGATGTCTACCTGTATGTACTATTGAAGCATTTCATGCCTTTAAAACATTTATATCCAATAAAACAAAGTGAAATAAACAAAAATGCGTGGTATCATCAAAACATTGTTTTTCTTCATATCCAAAGCTGAAAATTGCTCACTTTATGAATTATTTTGGAATTAGATTGACAATTCTATTTCTATTCGTAAGTAACAGGAAGTTTATAATGACAATAAATTATAGTTTTGTTTTTTTGTATTTTTGCAATGTTTAATGCGGTTTAAATTTGATTATACATTTATATATTTATATGTTTTATGATCTTTTTATACATTTTTAATACACATAATATCTAATAAAATGTGTAGCTGTCCATCATATGAAAAGGTTCATCATAAGTAAGATTGAAGAAAGACAGAAAGAAAAAAATAAATGAAAAGAATAGAGAAAAAGAAAAAAAATATAGTATGTAATACAATGAAATAAAATGAGAGGAAAGGTAGAAAGAAAAGAAAAAAAAAGAGTGAAAAACAAATGCTGGGTGTATGCATGTAAGTCATTTTCCTAAAAGTTGTTTTTGAAAGGATTCCTCACTAGGGATGAGCAAATAGAACTGAATTGCACTACACTACACTGTATTACTAAAATCTGTACTGAACTAAAAACTAATTTGTCTAAACTGAACTGAGCTATAAAACAGTTCAGACTTCAGACAAATTGGAGTGAATTGTTTTTTGTTTTATCAAACTGGACTGAACTGAACTATACTAAATTGTACTAAACTACAATATAAACTAAACTAAACTACTAAGTATATTAATTTTAAACTGAATTATATTAATTTTAAACTGAATTGTACTAGTTTTTAAACTGAATAGTATAACAATACATGTTCTTTTTAATTGAAATTTATTTTAATATTTATTTTATTTTATTCATAAGTGTCTTACAAATTAACTTTTTAATTATTTAATATTATTATTTTCTATTTTATTTATGTTTCTTTTATTATTATATGTGTATGAAAATTATTTTATTATTTATTTATTTTATTTTTTATTTTTTATTTATATTTATTTTGTCATGAATATTATTTTACTTTTATATTTATTTTTTTAATTTTTTATTTATATTTTTTTGTTTTATATGTGTATATAATTTATTTTATCTTTTATCTACTTATTTTATTTTAAAATAATTTTTTATTTATATTTATTTTGTTCCCTCGTAAAATTGTTTTATTAATCAATTATTTATTATTTATATTTTATTATGTAAAAATTAAACTAATATTTATTAATTATTATAATATAATAAAGGTTTAATGTCTCAATAGGTCCTTATTTTTGTTCAGAATTTGAAATAGGTCCCTTTATTCTTTGGCGTCTCAATTGGGTCCTTATTTTTGTTAATTTGATACAAATAAATCATTTCCGTCAATTTCATCAAACAGCGTTAATGAATGTGTGACGTGGCCTGAGGACAGTATTGACACGTGTAAGGCCACGTCACACATTCATTAACGCCGTTTGACGAAATTGACGGAAAGAATTTATTTGCATCAAATTAACAAAAATAAGGACCCAATTGAGACGCCAAAAAATAAAGGGACCTATTTCAAATTCTGAACAAAAATAGGGACCTATTGAGACATTAAACCTATAATAAAAGATGATACTAGAAAAATTACTCTTAATAAACGTTTGTTAATTTTTTTGTCATTTGATATTTCTATAATATTAATTATTTTTGCTACATTACTATTTTTTTATGATATTTCATTATATATTTTTTTAAATAAAATTTAACGTTAAAAATATATTTTAGTTTTAGTATGTAAAATACTATCATTTAAAAATAATAATATTGATATTTATTTTAAATTAAGTTGATTTTTAAAATAAATAGTTATTTTAGTGTGTGCCCTTACACACATTTTAATATCATTAAAAGTTTTTTTTAACATATTTAATAATATGTTAAAGAATATAATATATTTAAAGTATTATTTTTTTATATAGTCTTTTTTTATGATTTATATTACTTAATCATTTAATAAAATTAAATTTAAAAAAAATATTTTTTACTTTTATTACTTAAAATAATATTATTTAAAAAGTAAATATGTTTATTGATAAAAAAGTATAAAAATTTGTGATAAAAAAATTTTGTCTTAAAAAATTCATTATTAACTTTTTATTTGAACGGTTTCTTTTATTAATATTTTATTATTAAATAACGTTTTTCTTAGGAAGAGGGAGCAATTGAACGGGAACTAGAGAAGAGAAAAGATTAGATACGAAACTCTTATGAGTTCAGTTTTTAAAAACTATACCATAAAATTGTATATTGAACTTTTAGTAAAAGTGAATCAGTTTTTTTAAGTATAATATAATATAGTTAACTATAGTACAGATCAGTTATTTTTGTCCAGTCCTATTCCTCACTTACAATTATTTTCGGTGATTAGCACAATTTGACAAACCATAGTTCCAATATTACAAACAAGTATTGCTGTGTTGTTGGAAATATCTGGTTCACCCTTTTTACTTTTTCGTGCCTGATCAAATTAATACAAAAATGTATCTTTGCTTCTCTCCCTAATGTAATTCAAAATTTCATTTAAAGAAGTCGAGTAATTTGGATTGTTTATCGGTTGATTGTGAAAAAAAAAATAGCACAAACTTGTGTTTCAGCATGATGAATATTAACGGTAAATTTAAGTTTTAAATTGAGTAAAAATAAAAAATTTAAACATTATATATCTAAAATAAATTCTATAAACTTACAATTGAGATTTTCGATTAAAAGTGATATTGATTTTTTACTAGAAGTTAAAATGAAATCTCATATATATAATATCTTCATAAAAAAAACCATTACGGATTAAATTAACCTCTTTTAAAAAAAAAACCCTATCAGAATACGATTACGTAATTAATCACCATTGTATCAGGGTACTTGTAATGAATTTTCCTCCATTAAGGGTTCAAAACTTGTCATCTCAGATATTTTCATTTGTATGTGATATCAAGTAATTTACACATCATTCATTGTATGTGATTTATCAATCGATCATCCATGACCGAACTTCAGAGACTTGGTGTGTCACTTTGAAAGTTGTCAGTTTTGGGGCGTGGTTATTCTAGCTCTTAAATGCATGGACAATGCTTAATGGAGCGTGCTCTTTATTCTTTTCATTATTCTTGAGGAACATTGTTCTTGACGTGTTAGACGAGTCAAAAAAGACATTAAATTAGGGTTTTGATCTTGGTATGCTGTCACATGCTATTCTGAGCACGTCTGATGTTGACACCATTATGGGGAATGTGTTTGATTATGACGTTAAGGATAATGTATAAACAACACAGTTAACGTTGCTTCTCTGACATCGTTAATGTCATCAAATCGGGGATTCATCCCAATTGTAACATGGAAGCACTTATGTAGGATGCCTGTTCCTCGTGATAATTTTAGCTTCCATTATTGGAGATAAAATTAATAAGTCACGAAAAATTTAATTTTGTGAATTAGTTTATAAGAATGAATTAATTTTAAACTTACTTTTTATATGATATTAGAACCTATTTTAATGAAGATTTTATCACCTAATATTCAATCATTCACAAATATCATAAATATCGAGTATTACATTCGTGATATCTATGCCTGAATGTAACAAATCTCATCTCCATGTCAGACTTGTTACCTATTTGGTTACACTTTTGACAACAATGGATCTCTCTGTCATGTCAGAAGCAACAAGTTGTAGGTTCTGCGATGTTTCCTTATTTTGACGTGAAAATGTCGAAAAACTATTACTGACAATTGCTTCAATCCTGTTATTATGAGAAAATAACATTACATATACATACGACAACTATTTAACCATGCATATTCATTTTAAAACAATATATAAACATTATCACTGGTATATGTTCATAGCTCATAGCAATAACATATACATTTTTAACTTCCCTTGTTTAACCCCTATGTACATTATCAATTCATTAATTAGCAACATATTTTTTTAAAGTGTTGGCAAACTTCTACGGCTTTATCGATCTATCCTTTATATATCTTCAAATCTTACAACTTTATCTTTCCTTGACAACTTTTTATAAGTTTAATCTTCTTGGCATAACTTTACAATTTTGCAGACATTTTAAAGCAACTCTAAGATCCTCTTCATTATAGTAGTCTTATGTTCAAAATGATTGCCCTCATATTGACATACATTCACTAGTACAAAAAGGGGTTTCTAACGTGCCATATACGCTTCGGTTTTGTAAAAACCGAAGCGTATAAAAAGGCGGTGGCAGTTTTGTAATAAAAGCCAAGGTATACGCCTCGGTTCTCCACTAACTGGTGCCTAAAGCAGTAACTGCCTCGCTATCTAAGTGAACCGAAGTATATAGCTCTGCGATATTCCCATACTGCCTCGGTTTTCTACGCGAAGCAGTATGTGCTGCTGTACTACATCGGTTTGCCCCTAACCGAGACCTATGCTTTTTTAATAATTTTTTTTAAGGGATTAGGCATCGGGTGGCAGTACAACCGAGGCAGTAGGCTGGATATTGCCTCGGGTATTTTGGGAACCGAGTTAATAGTCCTGGTCTAGGGTAAAAACATATGCATTTTCCTTCTTCGCATGTTTCCCCTGCGTTGCTGCCTCCACTGCCTCCACAACTACGCTGCTTCCTTCTTTGCTGCCTCCAACCACTTCAGACGGTGCCTCCATTTAATCGCGCTGAGGGTGGTGCATCTCGCTGCCTCCAACGACGCCAGTGCTCTCTCCATCGCTGCTCCCACCGCTACCACCAACGACCTCGGTGCCTTCATTTTTGTTGCGGTGAGGGTTGTGTATCTCGCTGCCTCCAACGACGTTTCTGCGTTTCTGCTCCCTCTGCCACCTCCTCCCTCTGCCGCTGCCCCATTCCTTTCTTTCCCTAGCGGCGAAAACCCTAGCGGCCCCAATCCTTTCTTTCCCTCTCTGTTCCGCCTTCTATTTTCACCTTCCACCTCACCACCATGTACCAACCTTTCTCTTTCTCTCTTCTTCTTCTTCTTGATTTTTGTTTTTCAATTTTATTTTCTTTTTTTTTTCAGGTTGGGTTGAGTGTGGGAAACGAGAGAATGAGTAAGGTGTCACCGAAGGAGAAGACCACTGGTATATGAAGAACCAGAGAAGCACATCACAACATTTGGACAATGGCCCGATCCTTCTTACGGTTACGGTTTCTACGGGTTTCCGGGTGGGGATTACCCTTACTACCCTCCCCCGGGACCGTCGTCATCTCCGTCGCGTCCCCATCCAGTGCCGCCGTCTCCTCCTCGCATCTTCACTTGGGATTTTCTCAGCGTCTTCGGTAGCTTCGAGAACAGGTATCCGATTTATCAGTCTCGGTTCGAGTCGAGAGCGAGCAGTCTGGATTCGAAGGAGGTGAGGGAGAGGGAGGGGATTCCCGAATTGGAAGATGAGATGGAGCACGAAGTGTCGAGAGAGGCTCTTGTGAAGGAGAAGGAAGGTAAAAAGGTGGTCTGGGAAAAGGGATCCGCTGGAGTGAGGGATTTCGGGGAAGGGCCTTCGAACACTAAAACGGTCTCGTTGCAGCAGGTGAGTAGCAGTGAGGGGAGTTCCAAGACGGTCTCTGTTTTTATTCTCCATACCCTCTTTGTTGTTGAGTTTGAAACATCATTCAACTAAATGCCTTCCTATGTTATGTGGTTTTGTGCAGTTATCTTGTCCAGAATCTTGCAGATGGTAGCACCTTTGAGGTTACCTTCAGATCCTCCATTTATACAATTTTCTTCTAGGAAAAAAAATTGGCACGAGCATATCGTGGGGAACCTTGGAAAGACTTCAAGACAAATCCAAGCTTCGCTGCTCACCGAGGGTTAAGGCAAGGAGGCAGTCACGAAGCTCCGAGAACAAGTACCTGAGGCCGGGGACTCTTTGGATGTTGTCTGTACTTAAGATGAAATCCTTTCCAGATCTTGTTTTGTTTTTTTTTTTTTTTTTTATTTCCTATGTGTTTTCTGGGTTCCATTGATCTTTCTAGATTTTTAGTAGTTCCATTTGCTTTAATATTTTTGCCCAATATTACTTTGATTACGATGTGCCTTTAAATTCTTGATCTTGGTTCTTCTGTTTTGGTTAATCGGTTCATGTCTTTACTTTGCTGCTTCTTGGATGAATTGAGTCTTCTTGGAGGAATGGAGGAATATGACCCATTGAAAAAAAAACCACCTATTGCCTCGGTTGACCAACAACCGAGGCCAAATTTTTGGCGAAAAAAAAATAAAACACTCTCTATTGTCTCGGTTGCATTTGAACTGAGACAAAAACATACATCTTTTTGACTCGGTTCTCAACCGAGGCAAAAACCCTACCACTTTTTACCTCGTCTGTATATACCTCGGTTCTAGAACCGCTGCGGAAAGGCAAAAATAACCGCTGTTGTTTCCTTTTACTGTACTAGTGATTTGATTAAATTTGAACTTGCAATCATTAATTGTCTACTTTTGGAGAATACTATGTAAAAAATGAAAGTATAAATTGTTCTTGCAATTGAGATTAAGGTAAATGAATGTTGATGGCAATCAGTATAACTTTAACTGATCTAAAGTGTATATAAAATAGCTAATTTATTTAAAGGAAAACTATATTAAATTGTTATATTAATTTAGGTTTTAAAAATGAATTGTTATCAAATAACACTGGTTGAACTAAATTGGATTATGAATCATTATGTTTGAAAATATATCACGGGTAATAATTCAAACAATTCATATACTTCAAACAATTATACTAGTTCAATTTAGTTTAATTTACTAAAATCATAATCCATTCTATATCAATTCATTTAAGTTATTATATACTTCTATTCTCTCAACCCACTTTTAAAGTAAAGTTCAAATTTTACAGTAGTTTAATTTAATTCATACATTTTGTTGAACCTAAACAATTATATCACCATTAATGATGAAACAATAAAAGTATATCAACCCTCAGTGATGGTACGCAAAGTATCTTGGCAGCCTGATGGTAGCAAAACTAAAGATTTTATAGAAAGAACAAATAATTTAACACTTAAATGACTACTCCAAAAATATAAAAATTGAAGCTGAAAAGAAAGAAAAATAAACTACTAAAATCAAAATAGAGTAATTATGTTTAAAAATAGGAAGTTTCACTCGAATTACTTTCTGTAAACAAACAATTTCCCGAATGGTCATGAACCTGCCAAATTCCCCAAAATTGTCATAAACTTACCAAAATTCTATTTCACCTTTCAAAACTCATCCTTCAAGTCTAGACTCCAGCATAGTTTTCAACTACAATCAGACTTAGGTTGAAAACAAATTTACACACAGGACCAAATTTTACATACGAAAGGTGATGCTAATGATGAATTTATGGTGATTCAATCAAGCAAAATATTTATTATCTTTAAATCCGGTAAGTGAATTAGTTGAAAAGAAACTTCTTCTAACAACAGTTTCATACTAACATTTTTCCCTATTTTTGGTAAGCATTGACATTTGAAGGAGAAATATACTTGTGAATTTTCTGGTGTGGTTGCATGAATGTGTTTTTTTTTTCAGCTTGACAGGTAGATTAGTAGAGGTGTATAAGGAAAACTGCAAATTGAGCTAATTATCTCGTGACTACAAGAAGAAAAGTATTATTAATTAACTGTCTTTGACACTATTTGCATGATAACTAGAAGTTGAAGATTACTTTCAAATTTATGAACAGATTGAGAGTGACTCCAACGACATCCTGCGCAAGAAAGTAGAAGATAAGAATCATGAATTGAGGTACATATGCACACTGTTTCATATGTTGCATATATATAAACATACTATACTATATCACAGACTAGGTTTTCCATCTTTAACACAGGCAGTTGAATGGAGAGGATCTGCAAGGATTGACACTGCAAGAACTGCAGAAAATTGAGGAAAATCTTAAAAGGGGTTTGACCAATGTTTCAAAAGTAAAGGTTTGTGCCCTATGATCAATGATGTTCACAATTCAGTATTTAACCTTTCTGCCTTTTTGCAGTAGAAAAAATGAAAATATTAGTTACTAGTGTGTAGTACTTCATTTCTCACAAGGGGTACCTATATGCTTTCACTGTTGCAACCTTCTCCTCTTGATTACTTGTGATTGTGATTGTGGGGAAACGTATGAATATGTGCTTCTGACATATTGGATACTATTTTGTTTTAGGATGAAAAAGTTATGCAAGAGATCAGCAACCTTAAAAGAAAGGTAAAATCTTATCAAAATCTCTGATACATTTCAAATCTCATATATACTCTGTCGTTATTATTGTTATTATTCATAATGTTTATGTCTAATTAACATATTAAAGGAGTGGAAGTGTACATGTTGCATGCATCTAAATGATTGAGATAACGATATTCAGTAAAATCCTTTAATGGTATCAGTGAAGTGAGTCAAAGATTTGCATTAAGGGCAAAACCTGGCTTTTGCCTTTCTTATTTAACAGCTTTTTGCTTCTTTTTTTCTTCTCTTTAATGTGTCAAGTTGTATCCAACTTCTTTCTGGATCATGGTTCAGCTTTCTTTTCAATCTGGAAAATAGGAATACGTAATAAACTTCCACCCAAGTATGTGCAGGTTGGAGTGGAAATGAGAGATATTTAACATGTTTTATAGTGACTGGTTAGTTAAAATTGGTAATACAGTTTAATCAATGTATTTTTAAGTTAAATATTTTGTTACTTCTTTAAAAGTGGGATATATATTTAGATATGTGTTTTCTGATTGGTATGAAAGCTTAAAAATCCTTTATCAGCTTTTAGTTATTTTCTACCAAAATATCTTTTGTACTGTATCAATTACAACATCTTCAATTTGATCTCAGGGAGAATATAATTTAGATAGTCCTGATCAAAGTATTTTTAATTGGACTTTAACAAGTAGTTCCACCTTCACCTTATTTAAACATCTTGAACTTAGCCTTTCTTAGTGTATATTTAACTCAGTTTGATCAAAGTAATTTCAGCTTAGTAAGAAACTTTTATTTCAACTTAGTTCAGAATATATTTCCATCAGAAAAAAAGATGGTAGATAGAAAAGTAAAATAAATCGATAGAAAATTTCAATGTTGCTGAAGTGCTGCAAGATTTCGAACCCATGATTAATCATTGTATAATCAGGAAGACATAATGTAAAGGATTTGACTTTTCTATATGGGGATGTACTTTAGAAGATGAGGTGTCCTTGTAATTATTGACTGAAAAAAGTAATGATTAAAAAATATGATAAAACTAAATACACATTAAAAGTTAATTAATTAAATTTAAAATTCAATGTGATAATAATCCTGATCATAAAAAAAATGATTATAATAACCTATCCTTATATGGGAAACAAATAGATCTATACTTTTCATTATCTTTCTACTAATAATCTTCCTATATCTTTACTCATAATTTTTATTCTTTTTAATTGAGTCCTAGTTTAATATTTTTGTTAACTGGATCACATGATTCTTATCCTACTAGATAGCTTATTTGTCTCCATGAATTAGGATTATTGATATAAAATTATAAAGATAGCTTATTTGTCTCCATGAATTAGGATTATTGATATAAAATTACAAAGACTTTATTTATATTGGTTATATTTTATGATTTCCATATAATTTTTAAGGAATTGTTTCCTTTATCGTCACTTATGTTAATGTTTTCGTTTTTACAACAGAAATTATTTATTATTTTACATTAATTATAAATATTAATTTATATAAACCACAAAATTTCAAATTTCTGAAAATGTAATTAAAATAACAATCTTGACATTCCAGTGATGAAAATATTAAACACAAAAACTAAATGAAAAATGTTATAAATACTCACAACAACAAAATTTAATAAGAATTTAATTAAAAATGTTTAAATCTACATGAACTTCAAACTTAATTAAATAAAAAATATGATAAAAATTTCGAAATATAAATGTAATTTGTTGTAAATATTACATGTACGAAATACATTTGTATTATATAATATATATATATATATATATATATAAAGAAAGAAAGATAAAGGTTGTCAACTGTGGCTGGTAAAATGTCAGTACGCTTACGTTATGTCTGTCTCCCAACATATCTGCACAGATCATATCATATCAAATGCGTCAAACTGATGTTAGGGAAATGACACTTATATTCCTTTCTACTTATTTTTATTTTATAAGTACAATGCATTTATCTAAATTATTCATTAGATAAGTAGGGCAACAAAATAATTTTTACTTCGTTAAAGCATCTTCATTAAAAGAATTAGAATTTGTTTAATGGATGTCACCCTGTTAACACTTAGCAAAATATGCCGATGTTGTCTGAAACTCCTAACTTTTTTCACTGCAGAAAGGGATAACATTTCGAATTAAATATTAATCTCATAGTCAGTAAAGAAAATCGAAGCTCAGATTTCTTGGGTCTTCATTGAAGTAATGTAATTGTGAATTGATTTAAATATTTGAATGAAATATAAATAAATAAATAATAATATTTTTTAAATGCTTTGTTCATTTTTGAAACAAAAGTACTGAGGGGGTACTAATAATGTTAAGTCAAAAGAAACTAATACTCAAAATGTAAGTATTGAAATATTTTTTTTATGTTTTTGATGTACAAATATTACGTTTGGTTCAGTCAAAAATGTTCATAATAGACTAATTCATGTTTACATTTAAAGGATATCATAAACGCTAAAAACACAATATCTTTAAAATATATCAAATGTAAAATATTTCTTATTTAAACGAGAGAACAAATAGAAGCACTTAGAATCATTCTTTCATATAGAAACTGTGTTTATTAATAATGCTTAAACGTAATTTATTTCTAGGTTTGAATGACACAAAATCTACGTATTAGATTTAAAGTATCCACAAATTTCCGCAAATGATCTTGTCTACTTGACATCTGAATCTTTGTAAGCTTTCACAAAAGTTGAACATCCAAAGATATGTTGCAGGAAACATCCTTACTATACATAACACTCTCTCAGAAATAATGTGGAAAGTAACAGATATATAAAGGCATCCAAATAACTTTTCTCTGAAAAATTTGTTCATCCTTTCTGCTAGCTAGGTTACAATCACAGTAAGGAATCTAGAGAGAGACATCTTCTGCTGTCTAATATTTGTTAAGGCCAATTTGACAAGTGGCTCTCATAATTTGTCTGAGAGATATTACCCAAATGAATGAACTTTATTTTTTGTATTTAATGGGGTGAAACAAGATAAAACCTGCATTCTTTGCAACTCTCTGCTACAATGTCTGATTATGTTGCTCATACAGGGAGTGGAACTAATGGAGGAAAACCAAAGATTGAAACAGGTGATATAAGCTTTTCAAACTTGTGTGTTTCTGTGATATTTTTTATCCAGATAAATAATATTTTAACACATAAATATTTTACACTATTTATACTATTATTCTTTACTTTTAATTGTATTTTTAAATATATTTTTTTTATAATTATTTTATTTTTATTATATATATATATGTCAAATGAATATAAATGTATATTATTCCATTATTATTATTATTTTGCTATTATTATTCTGTAAAGAAAAATAAATATTTCAAGTAATGCATATAAAATTTAGGTACCAAGCCTTATCCAGTTACACAGGCAATCATCGGAATCCATTATTAGCAATTCATCTAATCTTCCTGAAGATGGTTATAGTGACACATCTCTCAAGTTGGGGTTAGTTACTTTTTCTATACATTAATTCAAACTTACGAGTGCCTAATTTAGTGTGGTTATTTTACGTAAATATCTTCTTCATTTATTAATAATTCTTTAATCAAGTTGTGGCTAAGGATATGAAAGCTTAACTGCTTGTATATAGGATGAGTATAAACTATTTTTCTTTTCTAAAATTATTTAATTAGAGTTTATATAAATTAAGATGGACTAATTTACATATATGCATTTTGTACATTAAATTAGATTGTATGAGATTTGACATACAATTTTTAGCATATATATATATTGAGGGTTACTCATTGAGTTCGACTATCTTTGTGGGTTTCAGGTTACCTTAAATTTCAAGAAAATTGTAGAATGTTAGAAGTGACAGCGTTCACTTCCTTTATGTGTCTTACTGAAAACCAATTGAATGGAGTGTTTATGTAAAGTAAATTTAAGGGATGCATTTTGTACTTAACTCATCCTTCTATATACTCATGAGTTAGTGGTCGATGCTTCGATCATGTCTATAGTTTATCACCATAAAAGTTAATTTCATTCTTACATATATGTTTCTCTTTTTCTTGGTTTTTTTTTTTTTATTGAAACCCAAATAAGGATGGAAGAGGTTATTCATTCTTTTCTTTGTCCTACATCCTTTAATCAAATACTAGGTCAAAGATTGTAGATTTGTCATTACCATTTTGGTATTAAATTAATCTGCAATCTTCATTGCTTTCATTTCTCTTTATTTCAAAACTAAATTAACTATAAACATTACGAATTATTTGTGGTATTAGTATATTATAGGCATTTTCTCTCCACCAGATCCTTATTTGTTATGTAATCTTATGTATTATAAATGTTTTAGTTTGCAAAATAAAATACTGAATAGAAAATTTATATTAGAAAAATGTTTTAAAAGGTCAATTATCTTGAAAAATTAGAAAATTAAAAGAAGTAACCAGTAAACTTAGCAACAATTCAATTTAAAACAAGAATTGTAGTGGCAATGCACACCTAATCATATATTGGTATGAATGAATTGTTTTGGACAAATTTGACTAAATGATATAAAAGATTGAAAACACAGAAATAAAAAAAAAAGAACGACAATTGATATATTGACAACAAATTGTTAGCTTAATTTAAAAATTCAAATATAAAAATAAAATTTTCAGTAGGAGAACTTAAAGAAAAAAAAATCCTTATGAATTATAAAACTTAAATTTCAGATGAATCAAAACTCATTATAAAAGTACACCAAAATCTGTTGGATTTTTTGAGTCAACAAAGCTTTTCTCTTTATATTTTGATATACTTAAATTTTTTACAATCTTTGACACATTACAAACTTTTTCTCAAAAGTGTTCTGTTTATGAGTCCTTTACTCATCTCACACTTTCCATATATTGCATCAAATTATAACGATAAAGATAATTTTCATTAGAAGAAAAAAATAATGTTTAATCAAGCATTTCTTAACATACAATAAACACTAAATTAATCTGTTGGAGAAAGTTTATCTATAATAGAAAGTAGATTAGAAAAACAGAAGACCTGAATTTCCGTTGCTTTAACCTGCATTAAATTTCGTTGATATTTTTATCACAATAAAAATAAAAAAGTTTAAAATTGAATTTATATGCTTTTTTCTATAACACTCAATAATTTTCAGAATTATCAATGAAATGTTGTCAATAATTTTTAAACTTTTAGTGATAATATATTCTTTGTAAGTAAAAATGTGTATTAGAATATTTACAAATAATGTATTCGTTGTAAGTTAAAATGTGTTTTAGAAAATTTACAAATTTTATATAATTAAAAAGTTAAGGTTAAAAACTATATATTATTTATAAACACTTTTCTAAGTTCTCAACTCACTTTGAATTACTATAGTTTCTGATTTGTAAGAGCTTTTCGGCTTAACAGTTTCACTCCGTTATTAAAACTTTTATAAAAGAAAAAATGTGAAAATTTACTGACATTGATTATCCAAAATGAAAGTTAATGTAAAAAATGTTCAAATGATTGGGATTTAAATAAAAAAATAAAATAAAATGGTTTTGATAACAGAAAACACGTGTGTGCATTGTGAGAAGAGTTATTTTAGGGAGCGTTAGTCTCGTTACGTTGTGCTAAAGACGTGTTCTGCTTCAAATCTCTTTCACACACACAAATCCTTGTTCCTCTCATTTCCTTCCTCATCAAATTCAAAACCTCGTTTTGGTTTGCTGTTCTGTCAGAATTTCAGTTTCAATTTCAATTTCTCTGAAACTCAATCAATCGACATACTATGGATGAAGAGTACGATGTAATTGTGTTGGGCACAGGTCTCAAGGAATGCATCCTCAGTGGTCTTCTCTCTGTTGATGGCCTCAAGGTTCTTTTCTCGGTTTCCCATTCTTCTTATGTTAATGTTTCATTCTAAAACCACATCCATCATTCTTTCACATTTTCTCTTCATTTCTTCCTATTTCTTCATATGTAAACACTTTTAAATATTCTTTCAAGAAACAATTAATTAATTAGGTAAACTTATTTAAAACAATCAAGCTAATTAAGTAGCAAGAGGTGTATATCAAATAGGATATGATATATTTTAAGGTTAAACATATTTTTTTTCTTAATTTTAAGTTAAAATTAGAATTAACTTTTTTTGAAATTTTGATCTACTTTAATCACTGCGTTCATTTAGTTACTTTAACCAAATTTTGTCAATAATGTAAATAAAATATTATCCTAAAACATCAAGTAAATTTAATAAAATTTAGTTAAAAGAATTAATACATTTTTAAAGTTGAAAGATTAAATTAAATCAAAATTTTAAAAAGAAATTAATTTTAATTTTGATTAAAAATTAAGAAAATTAAAAACGTACTTAATTTTTAGCTAGAAATGTAAAATATAAAAATTCTTAAAGAATCTAATCTGGTTTATGACATAGTTTGGTGGGAGCATTTGTCTGTGTAATCACATAATTAAAATGGATTTTTCATCATTTATAATTATATATATATATATATATATATATATATATATATATTTATATATATATATATATATATATATATTTATATATATATATATATATTTACTTCTTTTTTTATAGACGATATCCTAAAGCCTCGATGGAAAAGTGATATAAGAAAATGAAAAATTATAAAAGAACTTTAAAAATGATGGTCAAATTTCCCTCGCTAAAAAAACAGTGCAATGGCCTATGTAGTCTTGTCTTTTCAAAGTGTGTCATATGTTGAAGTAGAAACATGAATTCAAGACAAGCTTGACCTATGCCTGTCTACGACGAACAAACAGTGGCTAGGTTAATTTATAAATTCAATATCTGAAATTAGTTTAGTTACTTCATATAAATATTTATTTAATGTTTGTATTCTGTTCGCTTTTTAACTGAAAATTGAACCTATTTAATTTATTTAATAATTTTAGCTTGTTTATGCTTAATAACATGTTTCGGAATGTCTATATTTCCCATTTCAATTTTTTAAACAAAATAGATTGTTTAAAGAGTAAGTTTAATGTTTGAGACATCTGCTCAAATTTAATAAAGAAAACTTTGTTTTTCTATGAAAAATAAGTTGTTTTGAGGGATTTTAAAAATCGTGATTTATAATTACTTTTCAATAGCTTTTTGTTTTCTTGTTTCGGGACGTGTAGCCACTTGTAATTTTATATAATTCAACTAGGTCTAATTACACTTTTGTGAGTTGGGTTTTACTTAATGCACTTAAATATAATTGGATTGTGTAACATGTTCAACGAATTTCAAACTTCACTTAAGTCAATCCAATTACATAATTAATATATAATATAAAAAATAACCATTTGTTTGATATTTTAGGCTTAATTATCTTTTAGTCGTATTATTTATTTATTTATTGTTTAATTAGATCCATTTATTGATAATAGATATAATCAAGTCCTTAAATTTTAAAATTTCAATAATGTGATTTCTATTATTCAATCAAATCGATCATTTTTTTTCCAATTTAACAATGTAAACCTTCAATACATTAAAATTGATGTTATTAATTTTATACTTTTGTTATCCATTGGTAATAAATTGCATTATGCATAAATTAAAACCACTAACATAGGTTGGTTAAATTGTTTATCGAGTAAAATGATGTCACATTTTTAGAATTTTAAAAATTGAGGGATTTAATGGAACTTTTTTATTAATATGTAGAATAAATTGAATAAAATGAGTAACACAATTAAGATTAGAATGTCATAAATTTTAACAAAAATATTTTTATATTTTATGATATGATTATTATATATAAATATATATATATATATATATATATATATATATAATAAGTAATTTTAGCCTTATAATTATGAAAAAAATGATAAAATTTAGAGGTATTTTTTTAATAAATAATTATTTTTTAAAATTATACAATCTAATGATTCACGCTTTTGATTCGATTGGATTGTTAAATAAATAAAATAAAATAAAATGAACTACACCCGATTCAATTAAATTTAATTAACTTCAAACAAAATTTAGATTAAACACGATCCTACCTAGACGGTCCTCCTAATTCCAAGCATATTACATTTTCTTATGTGAAAGTTGGTATTTTTATTACATTTTAACAAAATTATTTATTTTAATTTTTTTAACTTACTGAAAAAGTAACATTTGTTGTTATAATATAGATTATAGAATAATAAACTATACATATAATATAATTTTCGCCTGTTCCAAATCCAAACTTAATGAGTTAAGGCATAGGCTAATATCATGATTTCATCTATTTTGCTTGACTTAGCAGATGACAACAAAGTGGAAACATTTTATATTTTAGGTAATTTGTTATATATAAAAAAGGAGTATTTTAATTGTGACCAAGCTTAGACTATGTCTCCACTAAGAAAGTTGTTAAATAATTCTGAATTTTTAAAATTATAAGTCATTTGATTATGGTTGAATTAGGTGTTGCACATGGATAGAAATGACTATTATGGAGGAGCTTCTACATCTCTCAATCTTACACAGGTAACTTGTTTGATTAGTAATACAAATATCTCCTTTTCAGTTTTCTTACTAAAATCCATTTTCTGCCATTTAGCTATGGAAACGATTTAGGTCAGATGACAAGCCACCAGAGGACTTAGGTTCCAGCAGAGAATACAATGTTGATATGATACCTAAGGTAACTCACTGCTCTCATATTTATATGTATGTATGTACTTGTATGTCACATTTTGCAGTTGAAACATTGATGCATCTTGTTAGCAGTATCTATGCATTGTGGACAAGCGACTTGTGCTAATTATGTGTTCATATTTCTTGGCTCTTGGAACTGTTGGGCAATGTAGATCAATTTCTTCTGTTATTTCCTTTTTGAGCATAAATTAATGTGGAAAAGCAAAGCAAGTTGCTTTGAGTTCTCTCTCATTATGCATGAAATGGATCTTGTAGAGTTATCATTTCTGTTTATTTCTGAAACAAAAACCATCTTTTCATCTGTTTTTTTGTAGTTTATGATGGCGAATGGAGCTTTAGTCCGTGTTCTCATTCACACAGATGTTACAAAGTACTTGAACTTCAAAGCTGTAGATGGAAGCTTTGTGTATAATAAGGGAAAGGTAGGCAACATATTTATTTTCTCACGAGTTCTATGTTTCTTACTATGTTGCAAGCTTCAGATTTCATCAAACCTATTGCAGTTTGACAAATATCTTACGACAGAATATCTGAATTTATTTATTCTAGATATACAAAGTCCCTGCAACAGATGTTGAAGCACTGAAATCGCCTTTAATGGGACTGTTTGAGAAGCGCCGTGCTCGGAAGTTCTTCATTTATGTCCAAGATTATGACCAGAATGATCCCAAATCTCACGAAGGACTAGATTTGAATCAAGTTACAGCAAGGCAGTTGATATCGTATGTATTTGATTCCTTTATTTTCCTCTGTATTACTTGATTTTTCATCCCTTAAAATCTTTCTTCAATCACATTAAGCATAAAACATGATTGTGATCTGCTTTAATACTTGAATAAATCTACCTTACTATATGTTTAATGGTTTCTCCAAATGTAGGAAATATGGACTGGAAGATGATACAATTGACTTCATAGGTCACGCCTTGGCACTTCATCGTGATGACAGCTACTTGGATGAGCCAGCCAAGGATTTTGTGGAGAGAGTTAAGGTACTGATTGTGCTGATCAGAATCTATTATCATATATTTCGCTAGAGTAGTTGAAATTACTAATTGAGATCACGAGATTCCACAGGCTTCCTGTTTATCTCCTTCATGGAAATTTTGTCTTGTGCATTTTAATTTTATTACATTGATATTTTGCAGACATGGAGTCACTTCTTAAACTTTATCAGCATGTAATATGTGTTTTCTGTACAGATTTATGCAGAGTCCCTAGCACGCTTTCAAGGAGGTTCACCTTACATATATCCACTATATGGACTGGGAGAGTTGCCTCAGGTTCTCCATATCTATTTCCATTTTAATCTTGGTAAACTACAGGCACTAAACTTTGGTTTCTTTGATTTCCTTAAGGCATTTGCACGTCTAAGTGCTGTGTACGGTGGAACTTACATGCTGAACAAACCAGAATGCAAGGTAAGTTACAGGAGAACCAATTGCTCTGTAATTACTTGTGAAATTTGTATCAAGAGAATTTATTTTAATTTTGAAGTTTATCTTGTCTGATACAGTTTTTGGGAGTCATTTTAAAGAAGATAATTGTTGCCTTTCAGTTTTTGTAAATTGATCATTACTTTACTTTGTGTTGCTCAACTCCTGAAACCTGTTAAATAGAAGAATCCACAATATACAGAGCAAAATGTTATTCAATGCTCATCAAATATGGGTTAAGGAAACAAAAGTAGAAAGTACTTAATCACAAACATTATATTAAAAGAGAAAAATCAATTAGACTTACTTTTTAAGTAATTATAAGCCTCTATTAGAAGGTATACTAAATGCACCTTAACCAATATATGCAAAGGTACTCTCAAGTTCCTTTTTGTACATTTCTCCTCACATTTAATCTTGTGGTACACAGGTAGAATTTGACGAAAATGGGAAAGCCATCGGTGTGACTTCAGAAGGAGAAACAGCCAAATGCAAGAAAGTTGTTTGTGATCCATCATATCTATCTGATAAGGTTAGATTTCTATGATAACAAGAAATGTGAGCTACATGAATGTCCGAAGTCTGAAAACATGAATTGCAGCAAAGTGTGATCTCCTCCACTCCATTTGACACTATTCATTCATCAGGTTCAAAAGGTTGGAAGGGTTTCACGTGCAATATGTATTATGAGCCATCCTATTCCAGAAACCAATGACTCTCACTCAGCACAAGTCATTCTGCCACAGAAGCAGCTTGGTCGCAAGTCAGATATGTAGGTTTGCTTTGATCAACTGCGATGCTTTCATATTTTACCAAATATCCATGAAAAGAACAAACTATAAGAAAACACACAAGGGAACATCCTTTTTCCAAAGAGGAGTTCAGAAATCCTGCAAAAATTTGTCATTCCCTCTTTAAAAAGGTCATATTCAGGTTCTTGAAGAAGAAAAGAATAGAAATCCTTGTAGAATCAAACTTGGCTCACTATAAATACCCGTCTGTTGACTTTTGTAATCACAGAAAGTATTTGTAACTGACAGATATTGTTGTTATACAGCAAAGTATGTTATAAAATGGAAAATTCAATTCAAATTTCCATTTTAAAAATTATAAAAGCAAAAGAAAAAAAAATTTATTGGCTATGTTTGCTCATGTACGTCGTTATTGCAGGTATCTCTTCTGCTGCTCTTATGCTCATAATGTAGCACCCAAAGGAAAATTTATTGCTTTTGTTACAACAGAAGCAGAGACTGACCAACCAGAGGTGGAATTGAAGCCTGGTATTGACCTTCTTGGACCTGTAGATGAGATATTCTATGACATGTATGACAGGTTTGAACCCTGCAATGATCATGAGGCTGATGGTTGTTTCATCTCTACTGTAAGTATCGAGTAGAATCTCTCACAAGCATGTTTTACTTTCTGTAGTTGTTTCTTATTTCCAAACCATTGTGAACGGTACTTGATTGGGTTATCTAGAGCACAGTCATCCAAACACATACAAAGTAGCTTGTTTTATTTAACTTCGTAAAATATCCAAAGTCTATCACTAATGAATATGGCCAGAACGTGTTGTAAGAAACAAGAAACAAATATTAATTTGGTTTAAATAAAGCAATGAACATCACATGTTCTGTAAATTTACAATTAGAATCCTACGGTTTCCCCTGTTGTCCTTCATGATAAATACTTCTTTTTCAGCATATAAGATGGAATTTATTTCCTCGTTATTTTTATTTTCAAAAAAACCAAGTGTAATGATCTGAAATTAAATCCTTGCAGAGCTATGATCCTACCACACACTTTGAAACCACGGTTAAAGACGTGGTCGGGATGTACAGCAAAATCACTGGAAAGGTTTGTATCTTTTCACTTAAAATGGAATTTACATTACATATCTCATCACATACTATGACAATTACAGAGTTTGAGAACAAGAATTAAAAAAGAACTTGTATCTTTCATTTACACAAAAGCTTGTGCTTGAAATTTAACAATATTTCCTTTTTTTTTACTTCTTACTTATGAAATTGCATTTTAAAACATAAAGCTAAATTATCACCATAATATAGAATGGTACCTGCACTTGTAGATTTGACCTAAAAAGCATGCGTAGCTGTGTTCCGATTTTCCAACCTACAAGCAAAATTTAGACCTACTTTGTTACCTCGTGTAACAGAATTTCTATACCTTTGAGAATCTGATAGAATGATTTACAGTATGATCTTGGTATTCTGCCTCTGCATGCACCAAATGTAATGTTACATAAATAAAATATCATATTCAAGGGGAAAAGGTAATAAAGTCTGGATTTTTTTTCTTTTCCTGATCAGCATCACTTTTGTCTTTTGTTTCAGGTTCTTGATCTTTCTGTGGACTTGAGTGCCGCAAGTGCTGCAGCTGAAGATTGAGATTGCTTGAAGCTATATAAACATGCCCAAGTTTTGAAAGAGAAGCTTTATTCTTTTCTTTTTTTTTCAAATTTATCTTTTAGATGATTTAATGGGAACAAAACACATCCTTGTTCGTTTTCTCGATGGAATTTGTATGTCCCATGTGTGACAGCATTCTTTAATTCAGACGAGCTGTTTATTAGTCAATATAATTCTTTAAGATCATTTTCCTTCCATAGTTAATTCCATTTCTCAGAATATTTGCTTAAAATTATATGAATGTAACATGATAAAAATGACTATGATGTGATAATCTGTCTTGCAAGAAAACTAAGGATACTTAAGACATTTAACCCATATAAATTTTATACATCACGCTCATTTAAACAACTCGTAGATTATTCATTCATTTCAAATTGATGGCAAGACCTTTATTAACATAATGCTTTTGCACAAAAAATATTGTGCAATATAAGTGTAGTGATTATAATTGGCAAAATCAGCACCTACTTTTCCCAAAATTCAATTTATCGTGTCCCCCTTTCATTATTTCTAGTTTTCGATCAGGTCACAAGTTCTTCACATTGCATACAACACCGAAAAAAGAAAAAGTAGAGCGACACCACCCAGCATTCATGATGATTACAAACACCACATTTTTTACTCTCGACTCGTTCAACACTGAAAAAAGAATATTTTTATATGCAAATATAAAACAAATTGAGATGAATCAAGTACAATAATTAGGTGTTAGATAGGTGTAGAAAGGTGTATGATTATATTTTTCCTAATTTAAATAGCTCTACACTGGGTGCAGGTAACTCCAGTGACTCATAGTTTCCTCTTAAACACAGCCAACAGGACAGATGTACATGCAAATGAATTCGGTGCTAAGAAAATAAAAGTTTCTCCTTCACACAGCACATGCAAAAGGGTGCACTGTGAAAAAAACTCATTAAGCAATCGTCATATATATTCACATGCTACAATTAGATGACTATTAAAGAACTAGAAGAGAAGTGCTATAAAAATTGACTTACCAGAGTTTGTGATATACAACAATAAATTGAAAAGAAAAGTCTTGTGGGCTTTTAGCTGCCTAACTTAAAAGCATCTACAAAGAGACCCAAACATATGCCAGCTTTCCAGAAGTTCACCATCACTAGAAAAGACTGCAACCTCCCGGGCCTTGCAGTGGCAGGCATTCTATATATTAGCATGCCAATTCCCTCAATTGCAGCCACCACAACACCAGCAACCAGAACATCCCAATCACCAGTTTGCCCAAGGATTGTAGCCAGTGCATTAGCCGTGTAGAAGCCCAAGAGTAGTAGGAATATTTTCAAGGGTAAGTTCTTTCTAGTTGAGTTCAGCTTTTCTAGAAGTTGTCTGCCACCTGCACTCAGTATCCTACCCAATCGAGTACCACCAAGATTGGAACTGCCTTCGTTGAGGCTTTGTTGGTCACCATTTCCAGACACTCCACCTGTGTTCAAGGCAAAAGCTATTTTCCACTCAGCTCTTCTTCCCAGGAAACTGAACCAGAGTAATGAAAGACAATTAATATTTGCATGTATAAAGATTATCCACTCCCTTAATAGTAAGATTCAGAGGTGCCCAAACTCTCCAGGTACTTAACAATGGTATTAGAATCATAAAGGAGTGCTTATTTCTAGCATCTTATAATGCAAAAAGAGAAAGTATCTTATAGGAAAGAAAAGACTAAGAAAAATATATGCACAAGGTTAGGTGAGAAAAAAGAATAGTATTCATGAGAAGGCTGCATGATATCTCCATTTTCAGGTTTTAAGATAAGAGTTGCTAACAAATAATATAAAAAGTATACATAACAGCAATAATCATTGCTCTTTTTCCCAGTATGTGAAGTCAGCTACCACCTATACGAATCAGACGATGCTATTGTATTTTAATAAAAAGCAACTTTCCATAGAAGCCATTTAAATTTAAATCCCTTTCAAAGGTTTCCGTGGTCTTCCTCTACCTGTATTTTCTAGGCTATCCTTCATTTAATCAACTGTTCTAACAGAGGGCTCATTATTTTTTTTTTACAACAAATAAATAATATGATGAAAAAATCACCATAATTTTAGATCAAGGGGCAAATTGTTAGAATAAGTTCAATTACCAGTTCTGAGCAAAAGGTGAAGACTTCATGCCAACTTTTAGAGTTAGCCCGGTAATATTTGGCTCACAAACACAACTGTGGATTCTGGAAGTTGCAAGGGATAGACATGAATTTTCGGAGCTTTCATTCTCTGTACGTGATAATCTCCACTTCAGAATCGAAGATCCCACGTGACAAGCCATGCATTAAGAAGTTATAGTGCTCCGAGGCTTCTAATCTGCACCTGTTCAAAATCTGAAGATGTTATACGCAGAGCTTCATATAATGTAACACCCATTAGAACACAAATAAACATAAGTTAAACTTAAAACTATAATGTAATGAATGAGTTGTTAAGCATAATACTGAGGGGGCTGTAATTGGTAGTCAAACATTCAAATTCTATTCAAGGTGGTAATAGACACGGCAATTGCATATAAAAAAAACATGTATGCAGATAATCACAGGACTTCTAGCTAGAGGGACCTAAGAATATCTTTACACTTGTTTAATTACTAAAATGCCACATTAATGTCAACCAAGAAGTCAAAACAACAAAGCAGCAAAACATATTCAAATGTGCAAAGGAAATAAAAAGAATGTTTAAGCCTCTTAGGCAAGCAAGTTAGTAATCTAAATTCTAATAACATTTAAACATCATCGTCTCAGCTGCAATGTCAAGCATTGCATTCTGATCTTCCTCACTGTCAATGTTGTAGATTTGTTCCTCCTCCTCTTCACTTTCAATTTCATCACCATACTTCTCTTCCTCTACTTCTAGCGCTAGTGCATAATTTCTTCTAATTGGCCTAGAACTAGAAACTGCCGCTGCATTCTTTGTGCTTGTATGTTGCCTACTGGATGTAATAAGCTCCCCAGCCTCAGTTGCAGCTGCTACAGTTCCGCAAGTTAAATCATCAAATACTATTTCTTCTTCTTGGACAACTTCTTCTTCTTCTTTGATCATTTCTCAAAACAACCACTCATTACTCTCATCGACCTCATTCAAGACAATGGAATCCATCTGTTAGGCACCCAGAAATTGTGAGGAGAAAAACAAGACTGAAAAGAAGCACGGTCTGTAGGGTTGAAGCACGGTCTACAAGGTTGAAGCATGATCTGCCAAGTTGAAGCACAGTCTGTAGGTTGAAGCACGGTGGCTGGGTTGGAGCATGGTGTGCTGAGAATTGGCAGCGGGAGGGTGCATGTAACGGCAGATTGGAGCCGTGAATGAAGCGCGGTGGTTGCCAGAGGAAGACGGTCTCAATCGCAGTGATAATTGGAGGAAATGGATGCTCGATGACAGAGAAAAGGGGCACAAGTGGCTGCAGTTACTATTCATCCAAAAAAAAGAAAAAACCAAATCGATAGCCTAAACTATTGATACCACATAGAATTGTAGATATTCTGAATATATTGTGTGTCTAATCCAAAGCACACAAAATGTATTTATAGCATATTACATAATCAATTATGATAAACACACCTAATAATTAGGAATCAATATCCTAATTTTCCAGATTATGTAACACTTAATTCCCTAGAAATCTATAATGGCTTATTAGATTCTAACATTATGCATGTCCAGACTAATGAACCTATTTTTTAATTGTTATGAACCCATTTTATAAATTATGTATGAGTTATTTTTATCATTTATATTACTTTTAATGATGCACCTATTTATGAATATAATATTTTATCTACTCATAACTCTTACAAGTCAAGTTATGATCCTCTCAAGTTATGAGTTTTCATTCCCTTTCCGATCCCCTTACGATCATCGAGTTTTCAACATCGGTGATGGTGGCTAGAAAGGTTGGAGGTTGGTTGAATAAGTTGACTGGCAAATGGTGGTTGGCCAAATGAAGTAGTCACTACAAAGAAGAACTAAGTGTGCAGGTTTCATTCAATGTTGTAAGATTAGTAGCACTGGTGGAAGTGTCATCAGAATAATGACCAAAAAAATGGCCAAGAGTGTTGATAGTAATGTCATAAAAGTCCAGAGGCAATGGTGGTCTAGGTTTGAGGTAGAATGCAGGAGGGAGTGATTTGCAATTTGTAGAAGAGGGAAGTGAAAAATTGAAATAAAATATGTGAGCATAGTTGTGAAAAAACGATATTGTTTCAAAGTTGTTTTAGGGGCCCCCTAGGTTAAAACCAAGTTGCATCAAAGACATTTGTATGATGGCATGATCACTCACAATTTGGGATGCAAAACATGTGTCACAACCACAACCAAGGACTGACACATCGCAACCTTCAGGTGCATAGAGTTGTCATTCCATTCTACACTAGCGGCATGAACACACTATTGATAACTATGAGGGTAGTGGAAGAGAGTTGTGTTAGGTTCCTCAACAATCAGCATAAAACTTGCCAAAAACCCCAATTATGGATCACTCATGATGGATTTCTACTAACACTAGGTTGCTACTTGAAAGTAATGCACTGTATAGCACAAATATAATGTTAAGTTAGCTAGTCACTGTATTGACGTCTAGATGTAGTGTTAAATGAACTAGGATCTTTACATTCTTCCATACTGCTTTAGGTAAATAAGCTGGTCTGGGAATGCTTGCTTAGGTTTGACAAGTAAAAACTAAATAGTGCTGGAGAAAGTGTTAATGAGATAGACAATACGCCGTTTAAACTTTGGTATGTCATTAAACTTATAGGAAAGAATGGAGTATGTATTACAATAGACGAGAATAGGAAGCAAAGTTTGGTGGATTGCAGCTGTATAACAGCCAAGATAATATATTTAAAATTAATGTTAGACTGTCAATATCATTTTGCACCACAAATCCACAAGTAGGATCAAAAGCACTTTGAAATAAAGGTTTTGGGATAATTTGGAGGGGTTGTTTCAAGGCATTCAACAAGAATCAGAAATTCTCATTGGCAGTAATCTACATGATGCTATCATCTTGCACTTTAATCATGTTAGCAGCAAAATTTAAGAGAACGAGTTTTGCAGTTTTCTACACTCAACAGAATATTTATGGCTGTACTTCAAGACTACTTGTGATAATTTTAGATTAGTAATATAATATGACTCTTGGTATAACGAGATGATAATGAGGAGTCATCGTGTTACCATGTGGTCGGGTTTCAAGTTAGCAATACCAATGTAAATTATATAGTTTTTTGAACTTCTAAGTATTGAAATTTCGAAGTCCATCACTGTATCCAAGTGATCTTAAGAAAACATTATCAGATACATCGAGAAGTTTGCATTTGCTTTTTTAGGCACAAATACAGGTTATGAAGATAAGCAGAAAAAAAAATCTCTAACACATAAGCAGTTCAGGATACCCAAGATTATAAACAATCCGACAGCATTCAACAAACAAGTGAATAAAATAGAAAAGAAAACAGTAAGAAAATTTGAAAAAGCCAAAATGATACATAAAAACAAACTTACCCTAAGAAGATCCTAAGGGGGTAACACCCTCCATTTAATTTAAAAGTGGCCACAAAAATCAAGAATAAGTA
This sequence comes from Vigna umbellata, assembly GCF_029865625.1. Lineage (NCBI taxonomy): Eukaryota > Viridiplantae > Streptophyta > Magnoliopsida > Fabales > Fabaceae > Vigna > Vigna umbellata. The sequence continues at coordinate 55,021,827 of NC_142165.1, read as the reverse complement.
TAGGAACAAGGTATTCCCTTATGCACTTTAAAACAAGCCGCAGCCTTACCTAAAACTCAGCCCACAGTTGCATACAAAATCAGCAGAAGCCAAAATTCTCAAGTTGCTAAACAACAACAAGAAAGTAGCCCTAATTGTTGGCAATTTCATGACCCCTGTGAATCCATCGACAATGGTTGAAGTTTCTGTTATGGTGCAAACAGAGTCATGGATTGTCAAAAAATGAAACATCAGTATCCAGAAACAGAATTTGAGTGAAATGTTAGTGTCAGTGTTACCTTCATCAAGAGAGAACGATGAAGGACAACCAAGAAACTCTTGCTACAGAAATGTACACTGTTTATTATCTCTTTCTATTCCATGCCACTCACAATTCGGGTCAAATCGCTAACCCGAACGGGGTCCGGCAAACTCTAATTTACAATAAACCTTTTTCAGTAATGGTAAAAGGTTCAATTAATAAACCATATTTTTAATTCCTCATAATAAGGTTAGATAGTTTCATAGTCAGTTTATATTGCCACCCAATACCAGAAATTAAAAATAGTTAATTTTGACTTTAAGACAAATATTTTACTCTTTTTTTCAACAATTTATTTAACTTTCTTATTATATTTTTATGTCAAAAGTATTTTAGATACATTTTGAAAGGTCACAACGAAAACTTAAGTAGCGCTTTTAAAACTAAAATATAAAGAATTGTTTATTTTAATTCTATTATTTTCATATTTTATTCAATTTATACTTATTACTAATAGAAAAGGTCAATATGTCGTCTAATTTTCAAAATATATAATGAAATGATCATTTTTTCTTCATTTGATTAATAACTAAAATGGTTAAAAATAATTATTAATTTATGTATAATATAATTTACATCTAATACATAATTCATACCATAAATAGAATACAGTATTTGTTAACTTCTTTTTTAGTGCTATTTTTTAGTTAAACAACTTCATTGTTTAATAAATGAAAATAATTTATTTATTTACTTATGTATTAAAAATAAGTAATTAAGTATTCTTTATTATTTTAAAATACTAAAGAATTTATGTTTCTAAAAATAACGGTTACATAATTTTTTTAAACTATTCTTATAAAATTTTGTATATTTTTACATTATATTTTTTTATATATAATTTTGTAAAATTATATACGTTTTAAAATTTTATTACTTAAATATAATAAAAATATGAATTAACGTATTCAGAAACCCGTATATTTTCGCCGGCAATTTATAAAACTAATTACTTTAATTCCAATTTAAGCTGGATTATATTATTGTACTTTAAAAGGAAATAAATTAATTATTGAAAATATCACATTATCGTGTTATCAAAACTATGGGACTTCGATAGAACATTTTATTAATGTAAAAAGAAGTAAATAAGTAATCCAAAAATAAAAATAAAAAGTATTAAAAACAAAACCAGAATTTGATTATTCATAAAAACAAAAACATATTTCACTGTAAATAGTGACAAAAAAGTTAAATACTTTTTGAGTGATGAAATTGCACTAAAAACAAAATGTAAAAAATAAAAATAAGAAAAGAAAAACAAATTCCTAAATAAATAAAATGTTGATAATATGGTGTGAGTGGAAGAATATTTAAGAGCCAATAAGGCATGATCCATATAGAATAGGAAGCAGAAGCATGGAAGAGGTGGAGCAGGTCAAAGCAGAGGCATTGCAGATAATGGGAGTTTTTCAACTGCTTCCGAAGCTCGTCGTCTTCGATCTCGATTACACTCTTTGGCCTTTCTACTGGTTTATCTTCTTACTGCATCTTTATCATACCAAGTTGTTTCATAAATTTTTCAATCTTGTTTATTCTCCGAGTAAAAACCCATATTCTTGTTTAATTTCAGTGAGTGCCGCTCGAAGCACGACACGCCTTATTTGTTTCCTCATTCTAGAGGCATTTTGCATGCGCTCAAACGCCAGAACGTTCATTCTGCAATTGCTTCCAAGTCACCAACTCCTGACATTGCAACCACGTATCTTGACAAGCTCGGCATCAGGTCAATGTTCGTCGCCGAGGTGTGTTGTTTTTCATTGCCTTTGTTTCATGTCCTGGTTCTGCCATTGCAAAGAGTGAAATTGAAGTGATGGTGATGTTCTTGTTGTTTCTGTTACAAAATCAAACGGCGACTTCTTGTGAAAGAAAGAATAAAATAAATTAAGGAAGTATGCTGCATCAAGGTTCTCTTGTTAGCAAAAATTAGATTATGTAGTTTAGCTGGTGTTGGAAGCTTAACCAGAAAGCTAGATAAGTTTCAATTTATAAGTGATGTTTACTTTTTTTACTATTTTTTTCATGTTTGTTGGAGAAATTATTCAAATTGAGCTTCAATATATAAAAGGATTGATCTAGTCATTTACAAGAGGATGGCCATGTTGTAAGTTTCACATCCTAAAGATGAAGTCTATAATATAAGTGGGCAAAAACCTTCACATATTTTATAAAATTGAAATAGGTTTAAAATTCACTTATTACTTGATTATTGGATTACCGTAGAAGCAAATGACAATTTTTAGTTAAAATGCTTATCTAGCACATAGCATACAATAAAGCTTGAGCATAATCACACTCAACATAAGCGGTTCCTGTCTACTCAAAAGTATCAGAGAAACAACATCGAGATTATCCTCAACAGCCTCATTTTTATTTATTTTTTTATTTTGTCCTTTGTAGTAAGTATACTTTGAAACATGCGACAAACATAGAAGGAAAGTGAAGCGATATTAACCCTGTACCAAGACTTAATAGCCAGGTTGCTGTAGGAGAGATTTTTGGATTCAAGGCCAGCTTGAGCCTTCAGGAGGAAAACATTGTTAGATAGAGTTTGGTTAGGTTTATTTGTCAAATAATAATGTAAATATCTTAAGTTCAATGAAAACAGAAAGCTCGTGCAGAATTAAAAGATAAAAGTTCTTGAGTCTGATTTTCTGTAAGAATACGGGTGGTGAAAACTTATCGATCCTTTGGTTTTTTGGAATTGGAAATTAGAGATTTCAGACCTTGAATTTTGCGGATGAAATCCTTGTATACTCCTTAAGCCTTCCCTCTTATATGATAAATGTTTGTAACCAGATTCATGTATTGACCGAATTTACTTCTTTCTCATTGTTAAGGAAATATTTTACAGCTGGACACACAAAACAGATCATTTTCAGAAAATTCATTTAAAGACTGGGATCCCCTATAACTCCATGCTATTCTTTGACGATGATAATAACAACATCCAAGAGGTAACAAAGTTTGCGTTTGCCAATTTTTTATTTCAATGAAGCTTGTTAAATTTTCTTACCGATAGTTGTTTTCACATTTTCAACTGGGTCTTTTATTTGACGGTTGGATCATACAGTGTTTTGTGTGAATTTACTAATTTTTGGTTGGAACAAGGATTATCGATTTGTTATATATGTAACATGATTTTTAGTAGTAATCGCAGATCTCAAAAATTGGAGTAACAAGTATTTTGGTTAGAAATGGGGTAAATCTTGAAGCATTTAGAAACGGCCTCGCAAAATTTTCTCAAAACGGGAATGCAGCAAAGAAGAACAAGCAGAAAAGGCCCAAGTAATACTCTCAACTAGGATGCTGAAATTGACTATCCTAATGAAATTTTTATCTGCGTTTATTCAGAAACACACATCCGTTGACGATTTCAAATATGTTATCTCTGTTACACCCAATCCTCGATAGGGAATTGAAAGTATACTTGGAGCATTTTTAATATGAAATGTAAGTGTTTGTAACTGTATATCTAGTTGAGTAAAAAACTCTATGAGCAAGCAAGGAGGTCTTGTCTTACTTAGTCCTAAAATAAGCCTTTGATACAAAAATATTAAAGTCTATTTACCGAAAACTGTTTTATAAGAATTCTTAAAATGGTAAAAAAATAGTTTAGTTTCCCAAAAGTCAAAATTATCTTATACATGAATTAAAACTAGATTCAAGAAAATTTGATAATAAATAATTTATATCATTTAATTTATAACAAGTTTCCCTGATTAATGATTCGTTGAAGGTTTGAGAAAGAAGTGTTCAAGCATCATAATAATTGATCATATCTCTAATCATGTGCTGTCTCAACATTATGTAAATTATCTGTACCAAAGTTTGAAATTTCCCATGATTTTCCTGAAGATAAAAGATTAGTTTTATTTTTTATTTTTTATTTCACTTTTCCGTATCTTACGATAGCTACGGGTAAAGTTTCTTGAAAAGAATTCAAGAAGCGTGTGTTCTTGAACAAAATTAAAGATCGTCTCTATAGAATTTGCTCCACCCAGCCCTAAGTTCAATTTTGATATTCATGTATATGAAGGAAAATTATTGTATGGAAGAGCATCGCTTTGGCGCTTCATCACTTCTTGAGATTAGTTTCGTACTTAATTAGTGAATGGATAGCCCATGACCCCAAACACAACGACGATGACAACGTTAAATGCAAAATTATGATATCTGATTCTGATACCTTACTAGTAAAACTAGTGACTCAATACGACATATGTTAAAAGTACCTCCAACCAATAACAATATCAAAATATAACTATTACAACAGAAACTGCTCTAACAAAGTGGAGAGTTTATTATATATCGTCAGTTATAATTGGATTCAAGTCCCTATAAAAACTGAGACAATTTTAAATACTGCTTTATATATTTACAAAGAATATGCCAACAGCCCACCTTTAATAAGCCTATATCTAAGAATATAACTCGGTTACAAAGAATGAACAAACAATTTTGTAAGCAATACTGATAAACAGAGGTTCATTGGTTTGCCGTAGATTAATCATCACTACCGATTTATATCAGCTCATCACAACTTTAAAATGCTTTAAACTCTTTCGGAAAGGAGTAGTTGTTCAAGTTCTTCCCTGCGCCGTTCCAATTCCTGCATGTATCCATAAAAACAAGTAAATACAGCAGGTTTTCTTGGTAATAAAAAATCAAATTTTCATAATTTACTCAGAAAAATAAAAGTCTCAATCCTCTCAGTTAGGACTTAAGACTGAAAACAAGCCTAAGTTATTGATCTTTGTATCCAATCTCCACTAATGATCATGGACATTAAAAGGAGGAGAAAGCGCTAGTGCAATCTGGCTACAATGATCTAACATGCAAAGATGCAAACCTCCCATGAATATTTGAAGTTGAGTAGGTATTTTCTTAATCTATATGAAAAAACCTTATTACACAGTATTTTCAAATCATATAGTCACTATTCAGTGTAACGGAAGCTGCCAACAGCATATTCAGATTTTGATATGATTAATCCATCTTAGATTTGTATAGCATGTCAGTATGTCAGTTTTCCCAATCATGCAAAGCATGTTATCAAGATCAGCATCAGGTCAAAATCAGAACTTCATCACTCTCTTCATCTTACAATGACTACAATTTAAGGTTTTTTCGTATAGATTAAGAAAAACAATAGATATGTCACTTTCTAAAAAATTTATTGAAATAATCTCACTCTTTTAATAAATGCGTTACTTAATGATAGAGAGACATTAATTTGAGGACAATTATAAGGTGAAAACATCAGTCAATTTGAAACTGCTTTAAATGGCTAAAATGACAACCATTGTACGACGGGAAGAGTGTGTCATCGTAACTATGTAACCACATATAATATATAAATCAGATTAAATTGTAACATCTGAAAATAGAAGCATACCTCGAGATCCTTGGTTGCTTGCTCTCTTGTAATCTCCTGTTTCTGGCGGGCACGTTTAAGAAAACCAATGCACATGATACCCTTCATTAAGAAGAGAAATTAAAAAAAAATGATATTAAGATTAATAAAAAATAAATTTTGATAAGATCAGAAGCAGATAAAAATTTATGGATAAAAATAAGTCTAAAACCTCAGTTGAGACGTAAGATTGAAAAACAAGCCAAAGCTATTGATCTTTGTATCACTCCCACCAATGATAATGGACATGAAAAGGAAACTTCCCTATTGCAATATGACTATAACAATCTAACATGCAAACCTCCCATGAATTATATGTCTGAAGTTTTGAGTAGGTACTATACTTTACACAATACTTTCAAATCATATAGTCACAGTTCACATAGTCTTAGGGAATCTGAAAATGCCAACGGCTTATTCAGATTGTGATAATATTCATTCATCTTACATCTCTACAGTACGATAGTATGCAGGTTTTCCCAATCATGCAAAGCATGCCATCATTGAAGAGAGAAGAAATTAACCTAATGAAAGCAAAAAAAGAATGCCAATTTTCTCTATCAATTTCCATTTCCAAGGAGAAAATATTTATTATTACAAGGTTCATTGAGGAAAATCATAGTAAAGAGTAGGAACTGAAATAAAACACGTAGTCTACTTGGCAACAGAACACTACAAGCAAGCTCAAGATATCCGAGAATAAAAAGTATTTAGGAAAAAATAGAACAGAAAGAAAAGGAAATGTTTAACTCGTATGACCTCACTCTGATAATACTATATAGACTACCCAATACTTTTCCAAGTCAACTGAAGAATTACAAATATTTATGTTAACAAACTTACATAAAAGTGAAAAATAATAATTTTGTACTAGCATTGCCAAGTGTTGAAGCTAATGTTTCATATATTTGATGAATCCAACCATTTATGAATCCAACCATTCCCATGAAGATTTTGAAGATTCATGAAGACCTAGAAGTATTTTAGGTTCTTTAGTGTTGATTAGAACATTAATGTAAGTATTTGGTTGTGTTAGTAAAAACTCTGATATTTTATTATGAGCTTAGTTGGTATGGTTGAGCAATTGGATGTAGTTCTTACTATAAAATGAACTAGTATAAAAATTTAATGTCTTGATCATTCACTCTCTCTAGGGGTGTTCCTTGAGCCGGGTTACCGATGACCCAACTCGACCCAATCCAACTCAGTTAGATTGGGTTGAGTTTCATTTATGATTAAACCCTACCCAACCCAACCTAAACTAACTCACTCTTAAACGTTGTGTGCATTAATTTAAAGTAACCAAATTCTGAAATTTAAAGAATTAGTGAGATAGTTCAGTTCACCCTATCTTGAACTAAGCCTATAAAACTAACACCAATAACTATAACCATACTTTTTTATGCATAACACTAAATTGAAGTAATAAACAAATTATATGACTAAATATATTATTTCTCTTCAATGATCTCTTACTGAAACAACATAAATAACGCCACAGCCAAGTAGCAAATAACTTGCTATGCTCTGAAGAAGAAAAAGGTTCCTTCGCTCCCCAGTAATGTCAGGAAAAGCCCTTGTCATGACAGCAACACTGCACAAATAAAACCACTATTCAGAAACCAAGCCACAAAGTCTATCATGACGAAGAAAATAAAAATCACGGTAAGTACTAGTGGTAGCTACTCTCACAACAGTTTACTCTATTCTAAATACTACTTCCTAGTCAACAACATACCACTGACATTTCCTAATGGACACTATTCCATTCCTCCAACAAAGTGCACTTAAATATCATTATTGCAGCTTAAACTTTACAGCTAAACATCTAATACTGAAGATGGCTTTGCTAACCATAGACCAAGGACAAGAAACAAAAACAATATTACAGAAAAAGGCATTCAGTGATCCAAAATATAAAAGTGATTAAACACGTGTCTTTTAGTATAAAGGGTATTTAACAAGGTGTGCACCTATTCTTTGACGAAACATCATTTACCTCTCTTTGGTGAAAGAGAAATAGAGTAAAAACTAAAAGGTGAAAGTGCTTAGAAGAAAGAAAATGAGACGGTAAAAATTTAAACAAAAAAGTATGGAACTCACCAATTATTTTCATCTTATTTATCAATTATGTCTATTCACTCGTTTAACTCTTCTTCATTTCTTACCGGTTTCTCTAAATCAAACACTTTAATTTCGTTCTATTTCTTCCATATTTTCATATACCTTCTCTATTTGCATCTATGTTTTTTCTCACATGCTTCTTTATTACATATCAAACAAATGAACCCAAAGATTAAGGAAATGGTCAACAGAGGCGTATTAAAAAATTATGAATGCTAGGAAGTACTATAAACATATTTTATGACATGATATGAGATCAAATGATTTAATAAGCACAGGTAAGTCAAGTTAAAGAGCAAACAGGTATAATAAATGTGAGTAAATCGAAAGGAACACGCACAAGATCTGCAGCATACCCCTGGCAGCCCAATACTCCAAAACCTAAAAAGGACCACCGTTCAATTAGATCACAACAGAGCATGCACCGCGTAACAACACAAGAGTGTTAACAACTAATCGAATAACCGCAAGAATGATGGTCAAACGGAACCTTAGAGAACTTGAGGATGAAACTCCATTCGGTCTCAGCGAGGACCACAAAAGCCGCTATGATAACAGCGTAACAGCGGAATATGCCGTCGAAAATCTGAAACTCGCTCGTGTAAGAAGGTAACGGAAAGTGAGAAGCGAAGAATAAAATTGAGAGAGAGAAGAGGTGTTACGTCGGATGCGTGTTTGAAGGAACGGACGGCGGAGAGAACATTGACGGCGATGCAGAGAATGGCGGCGAGCGAGGTGAGGAAGCTGAAGCAGCGGCATGCTACCAAGAAAGGGTCTGGTCTGTTTGTTCTAGTGACGACGCTCTCTTCCTCTACGTCGCCGTTTCGGGACATTTTTGTGGAACAGTGGGAGTTCGTTATCGGAGGCAACAGACAGAAGGGTGGAGTTGAAAACGGGTATGGGAATCTGTTTTTGATTTGCTTTTGCTTTTGCTTTTGCTTTTGCTTTTCTCTGCTTCTTCCACATCAAGAGGAACACGTGGCGATTCAAACATTGGGATTAACACTTAATTACGTCTCCTAATGAAAAAAACAATCACTATCTACACTTGTTAACAAATTAAAAGTTTGGGAAAAACAAAAGTATGTTCTACCTTTATACTACGTCTAACGGCTTTTGTCTTGCATCTAGTGTGTCAAAAATGGATTGCGAGAGTCTTGTAACTATACTTTAAAACAGTAATAATATATGGTTCTTGTTAGATGACTTTTATGGTGAGAGAAGTACGAATGAGAGACAAGGTGAATCGAAAAACTTGTATGATAAAAGGAAAATAATAGAGTTCAATCAATTCATCATCTGCATGGAAATAAGGGACATTCCAATTCATAAGGATCTAAGTATGATTTAGCTTGAAAATGAGATGGATACATTTTGAAGATATGAAAAATAACTTAAAGGAAGACTTTTGCTAAACATGATTTTAATTCAAGATGATTATACAAGTGAAGGTTTGATTGCAAGAAAAGATTAAATATTAAAATAATAATTTAAAATTGGCAAAAATTGAATTAATTCAATTTAATTGGTACAAGAAAAATAAGATAGGAGCATGAACCATTAATAAAGATTATAAAAAAAAAATTGGAAAAGTTAAAAGAAACTTATAAAAAAAAGGAAAATAAAATCGCCTTCCCATAAAGAAGTCTTTATCTTCATGATAAATTTAAGGAAGAATCGACATTTCTCTCCTAAAAAGTCTAAAATAAGATCAAAAATAAATTATTACTCACACAAATGCTTCACACAAACACAAATGTATATATTAATCCAAAGCAACATTGGAAAGAATAGAATGACTAATTAATGGACTTGAAAATAAGACTCGAGAAGTATGATTATGATTGAATAATGTAAATGTCAAATATGTGCTTTTGAGTCATAACTTTCATTAGGTATTGTTTGAATCTTTCACACAAATACGATTTATTTTGGTTTAGCATACAACATACACCTAAAACCAATTTAATAAATATGTTTTTAAAAAGAAAAAAGGTTTCACAGCCTAATTAATCAATTATGTGTTTGAATAATATATTAAATTGTTAATGAGAGATTCAAAACAACATGATCATTATCAATTTGAATAATCGATTAAACCAACGTATGCTTTTAAGTGTTGGAAAGTTTGAAAAAGTTTAATTTGATGTTTGAAAGTTGCTAGCACAATTCATTTAAGCATATCCTAACCTATGTGCAAATTTGCTTTCTAAACCATCACTTTTTGATCTAGTTTGGTGTTAATTTTGTGTGAAATTGTGGTGTTGTGAAGACTTTGTGGTGCAGTCCAGTTTTAGAAAACTTTTCCAACTAAGGTGGCATCTTAGGAAGTGGAGAAGGAGCAGAATTTGTGAATTCAAATGGGTTGTCCAGCCAACAAAAGTGTGAAAATTGGCAACTCTTATAGCTAAATTTTGAGATACAAGCCATAGCCAAGTGGTGGTGAGATTGAGTATCTATCATCCAAAAGAAATTTGCTACTGGAGATAAAATGCCTAAAACAGATCAGAAAGAGTGTTTGTGAGGTTACACCTTAAGCCCAAAAAGCCTTGACCAAGAGGAATACTGCATTTTTTAAAATAAATAAAAAATCCATTTCCTAAGATTGATTTGTGCTATCAATTTGGTTTATACAGTACTGATCTGAGAAGCATTTTAAATGATCAACATGATTTTGAAAATTTATTGATTGAACTGATTGTTACAATTAAAGGTGCATATTTTAGTTTATCAAAGTGTTCAAACAGATTTCTTCACACTTTGTTTAAATCAAATTGTTCCTTTTCTTGTGCTAGCTAGTTTATTTCTGTCTGGAATATAATAAAAATGGAGTAGAAAATGGAATGAAAAACTTAGCTATGGATGCATGGACGACCACAGCTCATGATACCACTTGATGGAACCCTTTCCTAGCATTAAGCACGCAAGAAGAAGCTTCAAACAGATGCACAGCGGAATGAGATTTGGTGTACTGAAATGGATGCATAGAAAGGTGTTTGATGAAAGTTTGGATGAAGGTGTGGTGTGTGTATGATGCCTCCAAACTCAGAAGGCCTTCCTACTAAGGAAGGAAGCTAGAGGAGAGTATCTGAATTCGAAATTCAGAGGTGACTAAGGGATATAAGAGGCTAAGCAAGCAATTCTGCAGCATTTCATTACATCCAAAAGTGAGAATTACAAAGGGGAAGCCCTCTTATTTATAGGTGAAGAAGGGCCTCAATTCTAAGCTAATTTCCCCCAAAATTCAAAATAAAAGACGAGCTTGAAGGCCAAGTCAGTTGGGTCACGGGAAGCATGCTGGGTCACATGGACAGTGCTGCCAAAACGTGCTTCAGGCTGCTCCGCTGGCGCTGGAGACCCCCCTGTCTTAGGGCGCAGGAGCGCACGTGAGCCAGGAAGTCCATTTGGTGCATCTGAGCTGGAGTCGCCCTATTTGAGGGCACTTGAGCGACCCTGGTGCTGATTCCTTGAATAATGCTTTTCCCAAATCGATTGGTTGACCATGGTTCTTGCCTTTATTGTATCCTACAAAAAAAGACAACCATATAGTATTAAAAAGGAATCCTTCTAAGACATAGAGAAAGAAAATAAAAAAAGAGCCTTTAAAAGTTCTTCTTCAACTTCCCTTTCCTAGCCTTAGCTTAAGTTAATACTCCTTTGAATGGAATGCCCTAAATGGATTTCCATCAAAAGCAGCTTCAATTCAATATCTTGACCAAATTCAGCATCTTTGATTCAACATAAAACAGCCCAATTACCAGGGGTCACTCTGCAAAATAGAAAAGTCAAAGAATAGGGACCAATTAGCAGATGAGAAAAGGGTTATTCAACAATTAAAAGAAATTAACATCCATTTAAATAAAACTAAAAAAACTAGAAAAATATTAATTTCCTAATTATTTAAAAACTCTACAAAATAAACCTAAAAACCTATTTTTAACTAAAAATTTACAGAACCTAAGATTTAATAGAAAAAACTAAAATTAATCTAATTTTATACAATTAAGAACAAAGATGAACTAAAAATGACTTCTAAACACAGAAAAATGGGGAAAATAGAGAGTTATCATGCACGAAACTTCATCCATCCCTCCTCAATTATTTTGAAATTCCCACAATGAGTGTCATGTTGTTTGTCTCCAGACATATAAAGACTTGTTAGCCTTGTCTTGAAGTCCCTTCATCTGATGGTTATGTGGGATAATATTTTCTTTCTAATTTACTATGTGTTCGGAATGTCAAAATTTTGATGTTGTAAACTAAAAAATATGTTAATGAAATATTAAACACTATATCTATTTCAAGTAATCATACCAGAATATCCTATCATAGAAGGTTTTTTTTATCTTTAGGACGTCATCCCAAGATGTAATGACAATAGAGACATGCATTTTGGCCAACATGCCAAAATAGCTTCAAAAAATTTCTAAATTGGGTTTTTAGGTATACTCAATTGATGATCAATCTCGACCACCAACCTCTCCATACCAATCTTTCAAGATGTGAAATCAGGCAACCGAGTCACAAATCTACCATGTCCGCTCTTTCCTGATCCATAGCTCATCATACTCGAAAACACATTGTTAGTACATCATATATGAAAAATAAAACAATTTATCTCTATAAAGTTATAATAGGAAAAATTTTTAAAAAAAGCAAAAAATAATAAAAAGACACCTATTAAGATATTGTTTTCTCCCATATGTCTTCATTGTGATCATTTCGAAAAATAAAAATTAATAAAAGCAATAATAATAAACCAAAAACATAACTAACTTTATATATTTGAGGGTGGTGTCAATGATGGAGTAGAGGAGTCGCCGTCGAAAAGGGAGAAAAGAGAACTCAGTACTAATGAGGGAGAAAAGAGAACTCATTACCAGTGAGGGAGAAAAGAAAACTTGTCACTGCTTAAAATGATGTCCATGTACGGAAATAATCAGTCAAAATGAAAGAAAAGCATACCTAAAACATCTAATGAAAGTGTGTTTGTGTTAAATGATGCAGAAATTACCTTTGCTTGTCGCCAAAGTTGTTGTCGAACTGTGTTCAAAAGCTAAAGAACATTGACTGTGTAGAGATAGTGAGCAAAATGCACTCTCTCGCACTATTTTTTTTTTTGTCATAAAATAACATATGACGTCAGTGAACAACCTAGCCATTGTCATAGTAAATTATACAGTGGATGCCCTAACTGGCTGACGTCTAATTGGCACTCAAAATCCATTTTCGCTCTACATTTTTTTATTAATTTTATAAACACATTTAGACATTGGCCCTATCAACTTTCCGACATATAAATTTTATATGGAGAGCGAAACATCTTTTCGGTTCAAGTTTTTAATGAATCCAATAGACTTAGACGATGTTTCTTTAACCCAACCAATGTCTAAACGACTATATACATCAACTTTGAGGATTTCCAACATCATATGCTTCATTTTCTTACGGCTTGAGCTCGGCAGCATAACAACTCAAGCTAGGTAGCTTGACAGCACGAGCTTAATAGCTTGTCAACCTAAGCTCTACAGTTACACAGCTAGAGCCTGAGAAGTGTTCAACATCGTATTGGACATCGATGGAAAAGTAAAGCCGACTTTGAACTACTTTATGACGTTAGTTAGGTTGGATAGCCAACATCTATTTCATCATTTTTTTACAAAGGTTGAGCTTAACAGGTATTCAACGTGATATTGAACGTTGATGGTCTACCAAAACTGACTTTGAACATGTTTATGACGTCGATCGAGTTAGTTGACCAACGTCTAATTCCTGATTTGGTTTGCATGTACTTGTAGTTTACCCCCACCCCCCTATGTTTCACTATGTTGACTTTTGGTGATAAGAGTTGATTTAGTGCATGACTAGGGGCAATCTTGGGCAACTACCACCCTTTGATCCTAAAATTGATAGGACTTTTCATCGGTAAGCTAGGCATTCTAAGAATTTTTCTTTAGAGATAGTCCCACCATTTGAGTCCATACCATTAGAGTCTCAGCATTCTGATTATGTGTCTACTACTTCATACGTTGTGCATACCACATCTGATTTTGCATCTGCATGTGATTGTGCATCTGCATCTTCATCTTCATCTACATCTGCATCTTCATATTTTCAGCATACTGAGAACAATATGGCTCAACCTCCACCTCGCGAGAGGACTTTTAAGGAGTTGGCTGCACCTGACTTCACATATGAAAGCTTGTGCCATCCAGTATCCTGATGAAGGCATGTCATATGTTCTCAAAACTGGACTGATCCATTTGTTGCCCAAGTTTCATGGTCTTACAAGTGAATGCCCACACAAGCATCTGAAGGAGTTCCACATAATATATTCAACAATGAAGCCTCCAGATGTTCCTAAAGATCACATATTCCTAAAGGTGTTTCTACATTCATTAGAGGGGGTGGCAAAGGATTGGTTGTACTACCTTGCGCCTTTGTCTATCACGAGTTGGGATGATCTTAAGAGATTATTTTTGGATAAATTTTTCCCAACATCTAGGACCATGGCCATGAGGAAAGATATTTCTAGAATTAGGAAACTCGGTGGTGAAAGCTTATATAATATTGGGAAAGATTTAAGAAGCTTTGTGCAAGCTACCCACACCACCAGATCTTGGAGCAAATCCTTCTCCAATACTTCAATGAAGGTCTAAACAACTTGGAAAGGAGTATGATAAACGCTGCCAGTGGTGGAGCCTTTGGTAACATGACACCTACTGAAGTCAAACATTTGATTAAGAAAATGGCTTCTAACTCTCAACAGTTCAGCGCAAGGAATGATGCTAGGTTCTTATTTTGCAGATATAAAGATAAAGACCAAGCTTGATGCTCTTGTTAATTTGATGACTCAATTGGCTAGGAATCAGAATCAGAAGTATGCAATTGTTGCATGTTTATGTGGTATTTGGCCTTCCAGTGACCATTATACTGATGCTTGTCCATCTTTGCAGCAATCTATTGGCCCCGATTCACCTTAAGCTTATGCTGCAAACATCTACAACAATAGGTAGTCGCAGCCACAACCACAACAGCAGCAAAATTATGACCTCTCTAGCAACAAATACAACTCAAGGTGGAGGAATTACCCTAATCTGAGATGGTCTAATGTTTTGCAGCAGCAACAACTTCCACCACCACCACCATTCCAGAATATTGACGATCGAAGTAGACCGTTTGTGCCTCTACCACCAGTCCAACAATATCAAAGGCAACAACATCAACATGATATGTCTGCACCAATAACTCCTCTTCAACCTTCTACCTCTGAGTCGTCATTGAAGGAGTTAGTCAGGTATATGATTATGCAAAATATGCAGTTCCAACAAGAGACCAGAGCGTCGATCCAGAGCCTGACCAATCAGATGGGGCAGATGACCACACAACTAAATCAAGCATAGTCACAAAATTTGGATAGATTGGCTTCTCAATCTGTGCAGAATCCTAGAAATAAAAATGTCAGTGTCATCACCCTGAGATATAGGAAACAAATTCAGATATCCACTATGTCGCCTCTTGCACCTGCACCTACATCCACACATGCACACTCAGCCTAATAAAGAGGATGATATTGCTACATCTAAGAGAAAAAAAAGAAGAGTAGGCAGGTACAAGCAGGAAACTTCAGCAAGTGGACCTTCTTCTTCCCCAACACTTCTTTTGACATGAACCTTATAGAAATTCTTACAATATTTACAACTAACTATATACAATACCACTTTTTATATTAGTTAATATAAAAAATCACTATAAAAAGTGATTTTTATTTGTATTTTGTTTATAGCTTTATATTTTTTAGAAAAATTTAGTTGTTTTTAGCGTGAACAAATTACATATAGTATTATCATATAAGCAAACAATACACATAATATAGTTTATTAAAAGAAATACTGAAATATAAAAAAAAGTAAATAAATTTCCAAAACATTTATAATGCACTTCTCATTTGTAGATACTTAAAAGATAATATTAAAAAAAATTTTTAATTAAACTTGTAATTATCTCTTTAAATACAATTAACTTTTATTTTTCAATTTTTGTTAAAATTATTTCTCATATATACACCATTGGTTAAAACATATTATAATAAAATTAAAATTTTAATAATGATATAAAAACAAATTATAGAAATATTTTATTAATAGAAGTCAAATATTTTTAATATTCAAAATTAATATAAAAGATAAAAAAGAAAATCATGCAATCATTATTTCTGATAATAAATAACATGTACTAATACTGCAATTAAAAAAAGTTATTGATTATTAGTGTGGTGACTTCCCGGATACCACGGCAAGTTGAAACTAAAAAGTATCTTACTTTTTCAATGAACTTAGAAGTCAAATTTCGAGATATATATATATATATATATATATATATATATATATATATATATATATATATATATATATATATATATATATATATATATATATATATATATAATGTCTTTGATATAATATTATACATATAAGTAATGGTAATTAATATAATATAAAAATAATTTAACTATGTTAGAACTCTTTTATAAATTGAAACTTTTTAATTGAGTTTTTATTAAAAAAATTTATTAAATATATAAAAATTTTATATTTTTAATTGAGTTGATGTGATTAATATATGAGAATTAATAATAAATTATATTTATATAAATATCTAATTTATCATTTTTTTTATAATTTACTTTTAGTTAAAAAACTAAAGTAGTGAATTTTGAATTAAGAAAATAATTTTGTTGATTTCCATCTAACTTTATTAATTATATATATGATTCTTTGTAATTTTCTCAAACAAATATAAATTTTCTTGTGAGAACAAAAATATTTTATTTTATACGAATAATTTGTTGATTGTCGTTTAATATTATTGTTGATGTGAAATTAAACTGTTGGGGTTAATACAAATAATTCTTTTGTGGTTAATATATATATTAAATTATTGTGATTAATAAATTATGTATGAAATTTTAGGAGTTAAGTAGTTTTTATCTGATAAGAGTGCATATGTTGTGTCCGATTCTGTTCTTAATATATAATATATATATATATATATATAAAACACTTAATTAAAAATATCCAAATATACTATAGACTTGAAACCTAATTAGTTCCAAAAATTCAATGTATCATCATCTTATAAACCCTTTTCTTTCTTTCTTTTCTTCTCTTATCTTCTCATTTCATTACATTCTCAACCGTAACTCATCTAAGAAGATCAAATCAATATAATGTAATCTGGATAGACCCATATGCGTAGTGGTCTTTATCAAATAAAGATTAAAAAATATCAATTTTTTTTTAAATTACACGTATAAATGTTACATATAGATATATGATCATTGAAGCGACTCAATGAAAAATTTATCAGTAACAAAAATTCTGTTGAAGAAAAACATAACTTTCATTAGCTTTGAGACTATAATGTAATTAACAGAATATTTATTATACTTCGATATTGAACATTTAACGTATGGTGATGTTGGTTGAATTCTAATAAAAAATTCATGAACTTTTGATAATAAGTTTGAACTCTAAAAAAAAAGACTTTGATTAGAATATTATGAATGAAAGAAGAAATGAATATTAAATCATTCATCATACGTTAACTTATTATAATTTAACAATTATATTATAGTTTAGAGTTAACTTAAAGTTGTAAGTTTGAAAGAAATATTATATTAATGTTTTAATGATTATATAATAAAAAATAGTTCATATTATCTTATTCTTAACTAGGTTTCAATATTATTAGTAAAATTAATTTATTACTGATTTAGTAATGAATTCATGGAATTACATACCAAGAAGTGTTCTGATATTTGTTGGATTAAAAAATATTATTGATTAAATTAAAAATTTTAATTTTATATATTTTCTTTAAGTAAAATATTATTATATGTTAGTACAAAAAATATAATTAATATTGTACTATATAGAATATATCTATCGGAGTTAATGGTCATTCATGAGCAATTATCAGGTATTAATAGGTCAGATTGTCCTAGGCTTTACGATATTAGTAATTGATTATTGGGTTTGATTGCCTAAAAATATATTGCAATAATGGTTAATCAACTTTTTCTATCATAATAAAATAGTCACCTCTCTTTATGAAACATATCTGACTTGAGGGTCTGAGGGTCGGAGTGTCTTATGTAGGTTAACAACTCATCAAAGTGGATTGCATTCTCGGAGAGGATTGAAGATCAAAATAGAGTAGAGCAAGGAAGGACGATCGACCCTCAGACCAATTTAACCGAAACATTTTGGCACTCACCGTGGGGCCTGAGCGGCATCCCCATGAAGCCACGTAGAACCATACTCG
The DNA here is from genome assembly GCF_029865625.1 of Vigna umbellata. Classification (NCBI taxonomy): domain Eukaryota; kingdom Viridiplantae; phylum Streptophyta; class Magnoliopsida; order Fabales; family Fabaceae; genus Vigna; species Vigna umbellata. The sequence goes on along the minus strand of NC_142165.1, from coordinate 55,003,660 downwards.
TGATCGGTCTCGACATCGCTATTTCGGATCAACATCAAGTTTTGCGACAAGAGTAAAAAAATTCCATAATAATTTCTAAAGACCTTAACTTAGTCAGGTTCTAGCAACTCTTAATTATAAAATATTATGCACTTGCAACAAGAGTAAAAAAATTCCGTAATAATTTCTAAAGACCTCAACTTGGTCAGGTTTTAGCAACTCTTAATTTTAAATTATAAAATATTATGCACAAGATGGTTTAGAGTTGCATTCAACTTGGTCAGGTTCTACCAACTCTTAATTTTAAATTATAAAATAGGTTTAATAGCCAATTTAGTCCTCACTTTGGTTGAAAAATCTCAATTTAGTCCCTCATTATAAAAGTGTTTTGAATTAGTCCTAACTTTTAAAATAGTGGGTCAGATTGGTCCTTTCTGTTAAATATAAGTTAACAAAATTAATGGATGATGATGTGACACAACTTAAAGCTAACGAGGGACCAATCTAACACATCAGCTTTAAGCTGTGTCACATCATCATCCATTAATTTCGTTAACTTATATTTAACGAAAGGGACCAATCTGACCCACTATTTTAAAAGTTAGGACTAATGTAAAACACTTTTATAACGAGGGACTAAATTGAGATTTTTCAACCAAAGTGAGGACTAAATTGGCTATTAAACCTATAAAATATTATGCACAACATGGTTCAGAAATGCATTCAACATTGTGAGGTTCTACCCGACTCTTAATTTTAAATTATAAAATATTATGCACAACATGGTTCAGAAATGCGTTCAACATTGTTAGGTTCTACCGACTCTTAATTTTAAATTATAAAATATTATGCATAAGATGGTTCAGAGTTGCGTTCAACCTTGTCAGGTTCTACCGACTCTTAATTCTAAATTTTAAATTATAAAATATATTATGCACAGGATGGTTCAGAGTTGCGTTCAACTTGGTCAAGTTCTACCAACTTTTAATTTTAAATTATAAAATATTATGCACAAGATGATTTAGAAATGCGTTCAACCTTGTCAGGTTCTACTGACTTTTAATTCTAAATTATAAAATATTATGCACAAGATTGTTCAGAGCTGCGTTCAACCTTGTCAGGTTCTACCGACTCTTAGTTTTAAATTATAAATTATAAAATATTATGTGCAGGAAGGTTAAGACCTCCACAGGTCAGGTTCTACCAACTTTTAATTTTAAATTATAAATTATAAAATATCATGTGTAGAATGGTTCAGACCTATCTTCAAATGTGTCAGGTTATAATGGCCGCTCGGGGGAAGTCAGAAAAATGACTTCAGAAATCCCCGCTCAACGCAGGAAGTCAAAAAAATGACTCCTGCCTCAAGCCGCTCGGGGGAAGTTTGAAAAAGGGTTTCAGAAATCTCCGCTCAACGCAGGAAGTTTGAAAAAGAACTCTTATCAATCAACTACTCAACAGGTTCAGCTTTGTCAAGTTCCAATACCTTTTCATTATAAAAATAAATTATAAAATATTGAAACGTTTACTTTATTTTATTTAGGCTTAATACCTCTTTTTGTCCCTTTTTACAAGGGAAATGTTCAAGTTCGTCCTACCTTTTTTAAAAAGTTCAATGTAGTCCCAAGTTGTGAAAAAAGTGTCCAATTAAATCCTTTTTGGTCACGGCGTTAAATATTTAACGATCCAGCTGACACTATGCAACGTGGCTGTTTATCTTCGTAAGGTGGCAGTTGACGTGGCAGTGACAGTGTAAAAAGAAGAGTCAAAAGAAGGAATTTTGGAAAGAAGAAGAGTTCCTGTAAAAAGAAAACCCTAACTCGAAAAACCAATCGTGAGTCAAAAGAAATGCGAGAACAGAAACCTCTGTGCTGCGTAGTCGCTAGAGATGCTACGGTCATGACCACTGTGCCCGCGAACCAGAACAGAGAGGATGAGGATCTCCTGCAACGTTAAGCTCGAACAGAGAAAAGAGGGAGAACAAAATTGGGGTTTCCGCAAAGAAGAGGAAGGCAAACAAAATTGGGGAAAAAATTCTTCAGATTAGGATATTGAGATGAATCAGCATTTGGGGTTTAACTAGAGTAATTAGGATTCAATTGGTTTAATTAAATTTCTCACTTAGAATTAGAGAAATAATTAAAATTTATCACTTACAAAAGAAATTAACAACCCCAAATTATTTTTAATTAACGTTAACAGGAAATAAAAATTCTTACTTTATATAACAACCCCTAATTAATTTTAATTAACATTAAAAGGAAACCCTAATTCTTACTTTATTTCTAAATACTATTAAAAGGAAACCTAACCACTGATCTATTCCTTCAACATTTTGGAAGAACTGGAAATACAAATTGGGTGATGAAATCTGCAGAGCAAATTGTGCGTTTACCCTTTTTGAGAGAGAAAAAGGAAGCCCCACACTACTCTATTCTACATTTAATTGTCAAGTTCTTTGTAATTCTTACACCTAACAACAAGATACCTGTTTTTAGTGTTTAGAAAGGAAAAACAGAGCCAGCAAAAAATGGCCGTGGGAGGATTCTCCATTGATGCTTCTTCAACCAGGGGCTTCGACGGCAAAATTACACTCTCCGTTCTCATCACTTGCTCTTCAAACAGTTCCAGTTTTTTAATCACTGCCACTGCCACGTCAACTGCCATGTTAGGAAGGTAAACAGCCACGTTGCACAGATCACTCCACGCTGTCAGCTGGATCGTTAAATATTTAACGCCGTGACCAAAACGGATTTAATTGGACACTTTTTTCACAACTTGGGACCACATTGAACTTTTTAAAAAAGGTAGGACGAACTTGAACATTTCCCTTATAAAGAGGGACAAAAAGAGGTATTAAGCCTTTTATTTAAAAGCATATTTTTTAGAGTTAAAATCTCTTGCACAAGAAAAAGTGTCAAAGAGAACTCTTAGCATTTTCTATTGAGTCTAGGGAATAGTTCCAAAGAGAACTCCTAGAGTTCGCAGCTTTGAACAAGGAGCAATGAAGACTTAAAGCGCATCGAAGATAGACTCTCTAAATACAACATGAACTACTTCTTTTAAAGCTCATAATAATCCCTATGCACCTCTTTCAACAAAGAGCTCGCTCGGGCTTAGGGGCTTATGTAGTATATAAAATAAACCGATCGGAGTTAAATGTCATTCATAGGCAATTATCAGGTATTAATAGGTTAGATTGCCTTATGCTTTACAAATATACGATATTAATAATTGATTATTGAGTTTGATTGCCTAAAAATATATTGCACTAATGATTAATCAATGGACTTAGCTGTCACAAGTCCTATAAATATACAATTGATGTTCAGGTACGATAATATTTTTCTATCATAATAAAATAAGGGTTAAATATGTTTTTAGTCCCTAAACTATTGGTCGTTTCTGGTTTTCGTCCCTCTTTCAAAGTAAGGTACAATTTGGTCCTCATTCTTTTCGAAACGATCGTTTTAGTCCTCGGAATTTTGGTTTTTTGTCCTCATTTGTTGCTAAATGAGGACCAAATTTTTAAACAGTGTTTAATTTTCGAGGACTAAAACAAACGTTTCGAAAAGAATGAAGACCAAATTGTACCTTACTTTGAAACAGGGACGAAAACTAGAAACGACCAATAGTTTAGGGACTAAAAACATATTTAACCCATAAAATAATGATCTCTCTTTATGAAACATATCTCACTTGAGCGTCAGAGTGTCTTCTACAGGTCAACAATTCATCAAAGTGGATTGCATTCTCAAAGAGGATTGAAGATCAAAAGAGAGTAGAGTAATGAAGGACGACCGACCCTCAGACCAATTTAACCAAAACAAATATAAAATTGGAGAAGTTTTAAAATTAATTCAGTAAAACTAAATCAATTAAGTTAGTTAGTAAGGAAAAATATTTTTTAAATATGGTTTAATTAAAAAATATGATTTATTACTAAAACTATAAGAGAGAAAAAAATGCAAAGGATGATTTTTATTGGATAAGAAAAATGAAATATTAAAAAATTTCAAATATATATATTTTACTGCTTCAAATATACACCACGTTCAAAATCATTCTCAAAAGTCTTAGTTTGTTGACAAAATTTAGGATTTTATGAGTCTAAGCGTTGACATAAGAAGATTAGTTTTAGTGTAGATATCCACGTAAAACTTTAATATATTTAAAAGAGAATTGTTTTTGAAATCATGATTATATAATGGCCTAGAGGGATCCTGATTGGGAAAAACGCCCTAGTGTGGCCAGTCATGGGGCAAGTCGTAATTAACCGAGATTTAATCCTGTCAACCTGGACAGTCAAGAAGAAAGGGAAGCAAACAGTAAGGTCATACCTTCATTAATACCTCTACAAACCGTACGGTCAACTGGCTTACATCTATCCACGACAACTATTTTGGAAGCTCCTATGTCGGAGAAACCTCCTCCTGTATTAGATAAATATGATGGTTCCACAGATTCAGATGATCATCTCAAAACGTTTAAAGAATACATTATGTAAGCTTAAAGAAAATGACTAGCTAATCTTCTATGTTGACTACTGTGGTGGTATCATCTCCAGGAGGATTGGCGGGGTCTTAATTACCTTCACCTTCTGTAGTAAATGTTTCTTCATTTACACCTTCTTTAGTTGCTTCTTCCTCAACTATTTCCTCTTCAGCCGAAATCTCTGCTTCAAATTCATCATCTAGGATGTCCTTTAGTGGTACCAATTCTCCTTGGTACATATCCTTCCTTCATAACATCGAACCCAGCCCCATCAATGGACACATTCAGAAGATGGGGGATTTGCCTCAACACCTTTTCAAAGCCTAGACTATGTTCTTCATAGATAGCCTTTTTCATCTCCGCAATTTGTAGGTCTTGGGCTTGTATTTTTGCACCCAGAGCATCCTTTTCAAGTAGGATATTACCACAAGTCGAGCTAAGGTTTCGACTCTAGGCCATCATCTCTTTCAGCTGGTCTCTTAGATTCACAATGGTGGTAGTATGTTCTTTGTCTCGCTTCTTAAGGTCTTCATTTGTTTTTGCAAGTTCCTTGTTCTGACCTTTAAGCTCAAGGTTGGCTCTTTGCGCATCTCCCATTATGCGCTTGACATCGGCCAATAATTGAGAAGACCTTGCTTGCATCTCTTCGCATTGTGCATGAGCAACAATTTCTTCCTCCAATTTCCACTGGGACTCGTCCAACTAAGCTCTCAGCTTACCTCTGTCAGATGTATATGTCAGATTTCAATTAGCCAATGTTGCTCGATAGGTTAATTCAAGACTCGAGTCAATCAATTGTTGGTCAGACATATGCTCCACCACAACTTTTTCATCTTTGGCCAGATTAAAGTCTATCTTGTGGCCAAGGAAAAAGGCAGAGCTCCAAAGGTCACCAGGGAGCGAACGAGAAGGGGTAACGGTCTTTTTACCTTTTTTACTAGCGCTACCCTTTTTAGTAGGCCGTCCACTTTTCTTTTTCTTGGGGGGATCGTAAATAATAGTGGTGTTAAGAGGCATTACCTCTGCGATTGGTTTAGGTGTTGGCTGGCGAACGGATCCAGAAGGAGTTGCAGTCTCACCAAAAGTTATTTCAGCATTAGGAAGAGGTGTAGGCGCAAAGGGTTGACATTGGTTGACCACTTGAGGTGCTCAGAGGGTGTTGGGATGATTCTCCTAGCCCAACTTCACTGGCCACCAGTTTAAACCAGTTCTTTTTTGGATTCTTTGTTGCCATTATGCCTAAGAAATTACAACAAATTCAACTTAATTATAATCACAAAGAAAATGGACTAATCAACAGAAGGTGGCACACCGAAGACCTCAAAGCTGAGGTCGCCCCATTCGAGGCAGTTCATTATTTTGTGGGAGGAGAGCTGGCAAGGCAAATTGTCCAGTACATTCAAGGTTTCGAGTTCCTCGGGTGTCATGTTAGTTTGAGGCTAGGAGGTTAATCTAATTGGATTTTGGGTCCAATAAAGGGGGAATTCAGGTTTATCATCCTCAGTGAAGAAGTGTGGTCGGCCTAAGTCGGTTATTTCTACTTTTAAAACTTGTCTTTAAACCCATTAAACGATAGGGAAAAAAGCGCGAACAAGAGCATTCCCTGGTTTAGATATTATAACAAAAGCCTGTATGTAGCCTCAACTATTGGGATGCATTTGGGAGGGCGCTGTGTTCAATGCCTTCAGTATTCCCATTTGAAAGGAACTGAACGGTACTCTTACAAACATCTCGTGAAACATATAGGTATATGCAAAAAATAAATTTTTGGGATAGTTGCCCTTCCCATGAAAGACTCTCTCGTTCTCTTTACAGTCAGATAATTTAATCAGGGGATTACATTCTAGGGTTTTAACTATATAGTTATTTTCTACCTAATCCCTTAATGATGTTTTATTGGTAAACAAAGTACTGAACTCATTCATGTCGCGAAAACCCATTCATATCCACTAATGCTAGGAAGGGTTTGAGTTGGATCTCCATCCTCTTCGTGACCCTCAACAAGGACATTCCCATAAATGAAAGCTACTTCGCCGCTTAACAAGGTTTCTTTTGTTTTTTTTGTAGAGCTTGGTTGGTTGGTAGAGGCTGACGACCCTAATGGTGTAGAGGTTGATATGTCGTTGACGTTGCCTCACCCCTCTTCTCCCAAAGATTCAGTAGATGAAGGAAAGTTTACAATGGAAGTCATGGTTATCTAAAATTTCTGCAAACTGGGTGCTTTATGGAGAAAACTTTGAAAAGTGGAACAACGTAGTGGGTTGCACATATTTATATGAGATAATCAAAACTAATAAGAGCCGTAGGATGAAATTTAATCTAAGGCTCGCAAGACGCTACAACTACCACATGAGCGGGAAACCAAAATAACCATTTAATGGATAAAGTTTTTAATCCAACGACGCAAAATTTTCATTTTAATACAGGTGCGGTTACAGTACCGAGCCTTAATACTTGTTTCTGTTATAAGCCCTATAGTTAACATTAACTTAGGTCGAATGATTAACTCGGACTTGGGGGCATATGTATGGTATGAAGAATAGCTCGAATGGGTAACGTTTGTAATCATTCGGTCTATTCCTTGTGTCAAGGGTCAAGCATATTAATATTAGGTCAGCGCTTGAGTCATTGATGTTGGGCCAACACTTAAGTCATTGATGTTGGGCCAACGTTTAAGTCATGGGTGTTGCTCCCTCCACCTCCACAGCCTTCTCCCTCCACCTCCCCAATTATCTTTAATTCCAATTATATCCTTAAAGTTAAAATTTTTTATTTTTATTATTTTAATATTTTAATATTTAAATATAAACTAATATAAATATACATTATTAAAATACATTAAAAAGATATTCAAAAATAATAAATCAAAATATTAAAATATCTAATAAAATAATAACAGAACATAAAATTAAAACAAAGCTTAAACGGATGACATCCGTTTTGCCTTAAACGGATGTTGACATCCGTTGAAGGATGTCCTCCGTTTAAGCTTTGTTTTAATTTTACGTTTTAGGGTTAAAGGATTATTGGAAGGATTATTGGAAAGATTATTGGAAGGATTATTGGAAGGATTATTGGAAGGGTTTAAGGTTTAGGGTTTAGGATTATTGGAAGGATTATGACTACGTACCTAGAGAGGAACCACGACAAGCACATTACACCACAAACGCATTGCACCACGTAGTGCACCGAAAGCAAGAGGAAGATTGCTTGATAATTCTTTTCACGATCACTGAGCTTTGCAGAAAAATATTTTACTCATACAAGGAACTACGTAGGTTATCAGTGAAATATGTTATAAATGAGTAAAATTAAAAAACAATAATTCTAAAAATAAAATTTTACTGATGGGCAAAATAGTAAAGAGGAGGTGGAGGGAGAAGGCTGTGGTGGTGGAGGGAGCAACACCCTTAAGTCATTGATATTGGGTAGCGCGTAAGTTGTTAATGTTGGGCCATAATTGGGCCAACATTCAAGATACTGTTATTTGGCCAATGGTTTAGAAAAATAAAGAGTTAATAAATTAAGAACAGAATGATTAAAGATATTGATAACTGATTACAGGACAAAGAAGGTTTTTATTGGACCTATGCTAGTCTAGAGTCCATGAAATAACTTATAAATAAAAAGTTAAGCTGCAAAGGTAAGTAAGTTTTAACTAAGTTCTAATACTTAATTGTAAGAANCGCACCTATCTTCCTCCAGCTTGTCACACTCTTTCAAAAAAAGAAAAGCAATTTTTTTGTCAATGTTTACATAGTGTAAAGGTTCTACAAAGTTATTCATCGAATATTAGTAGCCTTGTTTCTATGCAATATATAAAGTTAGTTCGTTTAAAGTCTTACGATTGTCATGTCTTGTATATTTGTATATTTTCTTAGGTATCTTGATGATCACGCACGATTTTACAGGCAAACAATAATATTAGGATTCTATTGCTCAGTCATTTACAATTATAATCAAGCATTGGACAGGGTTCCTCGTACAAGTTATCAATTTGAAGGTTCCATCTGTAAGGTATTAATTTTTATCCTTCGTGTCTTTATAATTTATTGTCTTTTATTTGTATTATTTTGTAATTGTTCATGTTTTTTCTTCCAAATATGGTTATTAGAATGAAATTATTCTTTCTTTCATGTATGGAGGTAGTATTATTATGGTTTTATTATTACAAAACCATAAGTCTTTTATTTGTTGTCTTTTAGGAATAAGAGTAGTAGGAGGGTCATTGAGAATGAACACAACACAACAAAATAACCTTAGAGGTTTTCATAAACGTTATTAAATAACCTTTATAGTGTTTTTGCGTTGTAGCGGTCTGCAAAGCCTAACGTTAAATAAACGTTAAAGTGTCACCACTTTCTTGGTTTCAGTTCATTGGCACAGAACGTTAGTATGGACCGAAGTTGGATAAATTCTAAACGAACAACCGAAGAATACGAGAGAGGAGTGGAACAATTTATTGAATTTGCTACGAGGAATGTAGCAGATAATAATGGAAGATTTTATTGTCCATGTGTGAATTGCTTGAACGAGCGGAGACTACACATTGCAGTAATACGAGAGCATGTTTTGTGTGATGGGTTCCTAAGGAGCTACACCAAGTGGACATGGCATGGTGAATTAGTAGAAGTGCCAATAGCACATGTGTCTCAAACTGAAGCAGAAGAAGTGGATTTCGTTATGCAAGATGGTTTGGAGTAAATGATTCGTGATGTTGGAGATGATGTCTTTGCACGATCACATATGTATGAAACTTTGTGTAGTAATGTAGAAATGCCTTTGTATTTAGGGTGCATTAAGTACACTAAATTGTCGGCAATATTAAAACTATTTAATGTGAAGGCAAGAAATTGGTGGAGTGATAAGAGTTTCACCAAATTGCTTGAGTTAGTGAGTGACATTCTTCCTGAAGGTAATAGGATGCCAACATCTAATTATGATGCGAAGAAGATATTATGTCCAATGGGTATGGAGTATAAAAAGATTCATGCTTATCCGAACGATTGTGTGTTGTACAGGAAGGAATATGAAAAGTTACATCACTGTCCACATTGTGGGTTATCAAGATACAAGCAAAAAGATGGTGACTTCGAAGATGATGTGAGGAAGGGTGTTCCAGCAAAGGTGTTGTGGTATCTTCCCATAATTCCAAGGTTTAAAAGATTATTTGCTAATGTCAAAGATGCAAAACTCATTAGATGGCATGTAGATGAACGTAAAAGAGATGGTCAAATAAGGCATCCAACTGATTGTAGTCAATGGCAGACAATAGATTCAATGTTTCCATATTTTGGAAATGATCCAAGAAACCTTAGACTTGGACTTGCTACAGATGGAATGAACCCGTACGGTAACTTGAGTAGTAGACATAGCTCATGGCCTGTCATGTTAGTGATCTACAACTTACCTCCTTAGTTGTGCATGAAACGTAAATACGTCATGTTATCTTTAATGGTTTCTGGTCCACGACAACCAGGAAACGACATTGATGTTTATTTAAGCTCGCTAGTTGAAGATTTGAAAATGTTGTGGGATTCGGGGAATATTGCCTATGAAAGATTTAAAATTACTTGGGTTAAAATCTCATGATTGTCATGTTTTAATGCAACAACTCCTACCAGTGGCGATTCGGGGAATATTGCCTAAGAATATTAGATATGCATTAACTAGATTATGCTTCTTTTTTAATGCCATTTGTAGTAAAGTTTTTGAGCCTGCATGGTTGGACTATTTGGAGAATGAGGCTAAAGTTATATTATGTGAGTTGGAAATGTATTTCCCTCCATCATTTTTTGATATCATGGTTCACTTGATTGTACATTTAGTAAGGGAAATTAGACTTTGTGGACCTGTGTTCTTGCGATGGATGTACCCAATTGAGCGATACATGAAGATATTGAAAGGGTATGTCAAGAACCAATATCGTCCTGAAGCATCAATTGTTGAAAGATATATTGCAGAGGAAGCTATTGAGTTTTGTACAGAATACATATCAGAAATTGAAGCTATAGGAGTACCTAAAACTCGCCACCATGGAAGAATTGCTGGTAAAGGTACTCGAAGTGAAAAAGTGGTGACATTGTCACGACATGAAGTTATCCAAGCACATTTTTATATCTTGAATAACATTGACATTGTCCAACCCTACCTAAGTGCTCACAAAGACATTATAAAGAGAGATAATCCACGGATGCCTGAGAAGTGGTTGATTAATGAGCATAACAAGACTTTCTTAAGGTGGTTCAAAGAAAAAGTTCAAATTGATAATACAAGTTGTGATACATTGAAATGGTTAGCATGTGAGCCAAACTTTGATGTCATATGTTGGAGTGGATATGATATTAATAATTGTTCATTTTATACAAAATCTGAAGATGATAAAAGTACTATGCAAAATAGTGGAGTTATGGTCGTGGCTGAATCAATGCATTTTTCTAGCTCAAAGGATAAACATCCTATTATGGCTTCAATGTGTTACTTTGGTGTAATTGAAGATATATGGATGATTGATTATACAAGTTTTAGAGTTCCTGTTTTTAAATGTAAATGGGTTGATAGTAATAATGGTGTTAAAACTAATGATTTGGGTTTTACCTTGGTTGATTTACATAAGGCCAAATATACTGATGAGCCATTCATCATGGAATCTCAAGCAAAACAAGTTTTTTATGTCAATGATCCTTCTAACAAAAGATGGTCAATTGTTCTCCAAGGAAGAACTACACATGGTAGTCATCCAAATGACGGTTCAACACTTGATATTTATGAGACACCATCTTTCTCCACAAATATACCAACATTGGATGTTGATACCGAAGTTTATGATGTCCATGCCACATGTGATGACCATCACGAAGGGTTATGGGAGAATATTCCAACATAGTGGAGAAGGTTTCTGCTTTCTTTCCCTTGGTTTGCTGTCTCACCAGCTTTTGTCCATTTTGTTACTTCTTTCTCTGTTGGAAACAAGGAATTATCCAACTTTCTATTTCTTTTTACTGTTTATGTTGTCACCAATTTATAAATGATTCATTGTATATAATTACCCCATAGCTTTATTAATTTTTCATGATTAATTGTATATAATGTGGCTAAAGGCTTTATCAGTTGTCATTTTCTGGATCAAGATTAAGCTATATCTTCCTCAGGAGTTTGCTTAATCTTTATCCCAACATCATTAAAAAATTGCTAAATTTCTTTATTTTGAGTATGATAGGCCTTCCATTTTAACAAGTATTATGTTCAAACCTGAGATATAGATAAAATTAACAACATATGAATACAAACACACTTTTTTTTATGGGCATAATCTCATACAGTCAATTTGTGGAGATAAGCTCATACATTAAGAAGGTTTTTCTAGATAATTATCAGAATTTCTATTTGTGCTTCAATATATTCAACTTTTTATGCATATCTATTTGTGGAGAGAACTTAGTTCAGTAACATAGACAAATTCTCCACCTTGGAATGAATATAAGGATTTGGATTTTATTTTTGCATGATCACGGGAACAGGCATATATCCCAAATTACTAGTTTAAAATATATAAAATAAACTTTTGGTGCATGAATTATATCATTTTTATAATATTGGTAACAGTTTGCGTCAATGGAGTATTCAATGTGCCACTTTTTCTGCTTCAATTGACCACTTTAATTGTTGTTTTGGTGTATTCAATTAAATTTCATTTTCAATTTTTTGTTAAAACAGGTTTATGGTTGATCCATCTACACCTACACCACCACAAAGTGAGGACCAAAGTCAATCGTCTACCCAACCCAAGTGTAGATGTGCGACTAGGCTAAAAGACTTGATTGTTAGTCGTAATGTTGATCAGAAATTGCCCATTCAATTTGATATGAGTACAGGAAAAGTTATTGGAGACAATCGTGCAAGATTCACTAGCTTTGTGGCCTTACTTGGTAGTAATAAGGTTAGTATTCTTATTGACAAATGGGACCATGTTCCTGAAGAAGTGAAGAACCAAATATGGCAAACTATAATGGTATGAAAGTCTTAACTTAACTTCCACAATTATTAGAAAATTTGTAAATATAACATTCATGTACCTATTATTTAGCTAACATATGACGTCCCAAACAACAACTTATTGAGAAGTAAATGGATATCATATGTTGGGCAACGGTGGAGGGGTTTTAAGACTGACCTTACTAGTCGGTATATTTATGGTAAGTTAAGTCACAAGAATCCTTGTGAGATATATCAATTCCTTGATGAGGAAACGTGGCAGGCTTTTCGGGACAAACGATTAGAACATGCCTTTCAGGTAAATTTAATGTTTTATTTATGATTTGATATTCATTTTTTCTGTTTCATAATTTGTTATTAAATCTTTATGTCACATGTTTGAAATAGGAAAAGAAAAAAGTTGCACAAGACCTACAGAAAAATAATCTCCACCCACACAAATTGTCTCGTGGGGGATATGATAGGTTAGAGGAGATTATGATCCATGAGGCCTCTTCCTTAGCTACCGATGATGGGTAAGATTTGAGTAAGATTTCTCCACCTCCATGTCATGAGAAATGGAAGAGAGCTCGCACTAAGCCATCAGGAGAATACACTTCTGAAGAAACTCGACTTGTAGCGGAGAAGATTGTTAGAAACTCATAATAAGCCTAATTTTAATTTTAATGTCTTTAGATATATTTTTTGGCATATATTCTGTAATAGATGAACTAAAACACTATTTTTTCAGGATGACTTAGTGGAGAAAAGCTCTCAAGGGTCATTCACTCAAGAAGGCCGAGATGACATATTAGCGGTTGCCATTAGACGTCCGGAGCATCCAGGATATATCCTTGGTGTTGGACAAGGGGTAGGACTCAAGCAATTCTTTGGTGGTCCTACTCGAAAGGTTACTTTAGCACAACTTAGTGAATCCGATAAAAAGGTGTTAAGAAATGAGTTTAAGAAAGAATTGTTCCCAGAATTGAGAGATGAGTTATTGTTAGAAATCAAATCAGAGATAGCATCCTTAGGATTGACTATTCAAGGTCCACCAAATGGGGCTTCCCATGTTGCTAGCACAAAGGGGAGTTGTCCTCTTCCTGAGGAATCAGGGGATGGTGTTGATGTCCCTGTTGATTGTGAATTGTATGTTGATGATCCCCACTGACATTTGGTGGCTCTAGGTAAACTGTTGAATCATTGAAATCTGTACCCACATTCCTGATATTGAATCATTTTGAAATTTGCATTTAGCCTTTGAACCACAATGTTGTCTATACTTGCAGCCTCTCTATACTTGTTGCCTCTCTATATATGTTCTAAGTAAGTCATTTATACCATTTTACTCAACAATTGTCATCTTTTTTGTATCTTAGGTAAAATATATAATTTGGGAAGCACCATCCACCACGAGGCTATTAAAGATGATATGTTGCGAGTGGTGGTTGTAGATATTAAATATTCTTCTGCTCGTGTTCCTCTACCTAGTGAGGAGGTTTAAACAGTGGGACAAGCTCCAAGAAATTTTATCATTTGGCCAGCCAGATTGGCAAAGCCAATTTTAGTAAGTATTTATATTCATATTTGCCTTAATTACTTATGTATTTGTTGTATTTGGATGCATATAATATTGGACTTATTTTGTGGTCAAATATAGGACGTTTCTAAGAATACAAACATTATTACACCTCCTCAACCACAATTGTCTCCTCTCCAACAACTTGGTGCAGCGGTAGTCACAATGGGGAATAAAACTATTGAGATAGATATGTCTCCTGAACTCACATGCAAGACTGCTACCACCACTTTATAGGTATGTCATAGGGATATTTGTGAAATTGTCATTGGTAATGATCTCCTCTCTACAACAGTTCTACAACTTTGGAATTTGTAAGTAAACCTTCACAAACCATGAAAATACTATCATATTGCATTCGTGTATTTATTTTAACATTATTTGTTGATATTGAAGGTATTTGCATCACCTCTGCATCGAGAGAAGGAATGCTACTATCTATGGATTTCTTCATCCTGTTACAATTCAAACTGTAGGAAATAAATCAGAGGAGGTGCAAAAGTACTTGATAGAAATGTTTGAAAAAGCTGGTAAAGAGGTCTATTTAACACCTTACTTGCATAAGTAAGTACATAATTTTTTAATTTTTCATGACTAGTCATAAGTAAGTACATAATTTTTTAATTTTTCATGACTAGTTTAAAAGTTTCTTATAATTAATATTATTCTAACTTGTAGGGATCATTGGAAATTGCTAGTTATTGTTCCTGATCGTTCTCTTGTAGTGCTCTTATGTTCCTTGCATAAGAAAGCTAACACATTGTCCATCAAAAATATATTAGAGGCGTACGTTTTCCTTTTTATTTTGATTCCTTCCTATATTATTATTATGTAATGGATGTGTAACTTTTGTATAGGTCTTTGGAAGAACATTTAAGGTTGCAGGGTGTTCCATCTATTTCTAGGAAGAAGATGCAAATAATCACACCTTTGTTTTGTGTTTTGTGATTGTTATTTTATGAGGAATTGGCTGTGTTGTTGGTTTTGTGAAATTTGGTTTAGCAAAATATGCAGAGCTACATGGTGCAAAGGCTAGCTAGAGTATAATCTGATATTTTGTGTCTTTGGTTTGAATGAGTCTTCATTATTTGTATTTAATTTTCAGTGTCGACGTCAATTGGACAACTATGAGTGTGAGTATTATGTAATGAAACACATGCATACCATTATTTGTACAAAATCATGAAATAAGGTATTAAAATACTAACTAAATATTTATCCAACTATTCATTACAATATTGTTTTAACTCTACTATTTTATTTGTAGATCTTTAATGAGTCATCTCTCATGAAGATGCAGACATTGAAAACAGGAACTAGGCTTCTAAGTGTTAGTCGAAACTTGGCTACACTTAAATAGTGTATGTACATTAATGTAATATTTGGATTTAATATATATTTTCATGTATAAATGATGTATTAAATATTAGACTATTTAATATTTGAAATGAATTCTATTTTGTTAGTTTGAATAAATTTGTTTATTTAAAGCTATATTGATTATAAATGGATTGGATGAGATGATAATACAGGAATATTATTATAATTTCATTGGATGTCAAATTTAATAATCAATATTTTAAAAAAAAAATATTTATTATTACGTTCCATCTATTATAACAGACAAAGAAAATTTATTATAATAAACTGCGCATATTATAAAACGTAGATAATTTTTGTATGTTATAAAAAGTCATTTTTCCACTTGTGCGTGAATTCATTAAAATTAAAAGTACGTAACACGCAACGAGGGTTATTAATTCAGGAAGAAAAACCTGTAACCTTAGCCTTTTTTTTTAACCTAATATACAAACCATTTTACAAGTATCACACTTTTTACTTAGATTACTCCTCTGCCCAAACCTGTCTAACAGAACCCACAATTACAAAACCCACAATTCCTTTCTCCTTTCTCTTCTTTTGCTTTTACAAGAACCCACATAAAACATTAATTCCTCTTCTCTTTCACTTTCACTTTCACGGATACACTACCCACTGTTTACTCACTTTTCCATTTAGATTGTTTTCTCTTATTCCTTCATTCTTTATTTTCAACTCTAAACTCTTATCCTCTAACACCCAACTATCACCAAACATTCACCATCATCTTCGTTATAACTATTTGTTTTACTTTCTCCCTCTCTCAATTCACGTGTAACCCTACATTACTTTTTCTTTGCATAATCTCTTTTGCTACACAACCCATGCTCATATTCACAAGAAAATAGTGCGCCCCTTTATCACTTGAAACCCAACTTCCTACTGCCACTATTTTTTAACACCAGAACCATATCTTCTCTCTACCTCTCCAACCAAGAAACCTGTTACTCACGTACACCCTTCTTCTCTTCTTTTTTTTTTTAAGTTTCTCACCTCTCACCCAAGAGACCTTCTCACCCTCTCACGCTCCTTCCACGTATCAAAGATTTCTATAAACATGCAGAAACCCTTCCTACTCAACTAAGATTAACCCAATCACTTACTCCTCTCATGAACCCCTTGCTTCTATGCTTACAACAACACCACACTCGGCCTCTAATCCTTACTCCTACACACACCTTATACTTCATTCCTTACCTCCCAAAACCACTTCTTTTGATCTTACCTTTCTTTACCATTTTTCTTTCACTTCTCTACCTTCATACACACACCCATCCCTGCACCCACAACTCCACCAAAACTACGTATAGCTACCTCTACTCTTATGCACTACTTCTCTTCTTTCTTCACGTCAACCCTTCTTGTTTCCTTTTCCCAAAACTTACTCATTTCAACGCCACACCCCAACTCTTCACGTTGTTAACAACATGACCTACGATCCTTGACTGCTCCCAACCCACTCGTTAACAGAAAATAAGGTCCAAAACTCCCAAGGAGTACAACAGGAAAGAAAAAGAGACTTCACGGTCTCAACAAAACATTCAACCCTCTAACCGACCCAGCACGTAAATCATTTATCACCACCTCCATGTGAAAAGAATAAAGAAACCGAAAGATTAAAACGGAAACAAAATATATAAACATACTGGAACTCAACCATCCACTCAGTTCAAACATGACCCTGACAACGATTACTTAAGCCTTTGTTCCTCACAACCCCAAACCCTACAAATACTTAACAACCATAAACATATAGATTTTCTAGTCACTCCCCTTACCTGAATTCAAGAGGGTTGCTAGCGTCTTTGCTCCTTCACGATTTGGTGTGTCGAACAGCTCTCCCTCCCTTATTTGATCAACCATTCTCTATCCCCCAAGGAGCTAGGTTTCCGTTTTATATTCTCTTACGGCTGCTTCTTATTTTTCCCTTGTTTTAACCGAATATCCTCCCCAACTCACTCACTGTTACCCCTTCTTATAGTTTCTTTAGATTTAACCTAAAACGGCCCAAAAACCTAGCTGCTTACTCTCTTTACTCTGGCCCAAGAAATCCCCACTAAGGGTGTTACTCCCTCACCACCACATTTTCTCCCTCCACCTCTCCAATTTTATTATATATTTTTTGAATTACAAAACTAACCTTTTATAATTACACAAATAACCTTTTTATTTTTTAATCCTAATTATTTACTTTAATCCTAATTATTTACTTTAATCCTAAAATCTATCTTTCTACCCCTTCTCACCCACCTCCCAACCCTCTCAGATTCTCACCCAAGCTCCATCACATTTGTTTCTCATCTTCCATTTTTCCTCACAAGATTAGTGATGATATTTTTAATTTTTTTTTAAATGCAATGCATATATCTCTGTGATGTGCTCTGTGTTGTGCTGTGCTCTGCGTTTTTTTGCTGTGCGTTTTTTTGCTGTGTGCGTGTGTTGGGAAAAAGGAAGAAGATAACCAGGCCAAAAACGGATGTTGGGTATCCATTTGGATCTGAAACGGATGTCGATATCCGTCGACGGATGTTGACATCCGTTTTTTCTTAAACGGATGTTGACATCCGGTGACGTAAACGGATGTCAACATCCGTTTAATGTTAGGACAGGACGGATGTGAACATCCGTTTAATGTTGGAATCAGAGACATAAAGCTTGCAAAAAGAGAATGGATTCTCCCAGGCCAGTCATGCAGCGTCTTCGACCTCTCTCCTGTGAACTACGAGGTTCAAGCCATGAGCGCAGAGAAGCTCCCTTTCATTCTCCCCGCTGTCTTCACCATCGGTCCCAGAGTCGACAACCACGACACCCTTCTCAAATACGCCAAACTTCTCTCTTCCCACGACAAGCTCTCTCACCACGTTAAGGAGCTAGTCCAGGGCATCATCGAGGGAGAGACACGTGTCTAGGCACCAAGTCGTTTAAACAGGAAGTGTTTGACAGGGTTTGATCCCTATTGGCTTTATGTTATTCTGAGGTACCAAAGATAAGAATGTAGCGTAGTTCTAATTTTGTAGATAAGATCATAGGAAGCAAAACAATGGAATAATATGATGCAGAATATATAATAATAAGTGTATTAGGAAGAGATTTCAAGAGGGAGAGAGAAATAAGACAAGGCTGAAAGGCAATAAATGAATGGGAATAAGCAGTTATACGTTTTGGGAATCTCTGAAGTCAATTATGGCACATAGTTGCAGTTTGTGATTGTAATGTTTATAAAAAAGAGATAATAATTATTAAATTGGGAAGAATGATGAAGCATTAAACAAAGAGTAACTACCACCCATGAGTCTTTTGCACTTCCAAACACATAAAAGTTGATTAGTGTAAGTTGTGCTAGTTTAATTATGGAAGCTTGTTTAATTATGGAAGCTTCAGTTAACCCTTCTTCTTCTTCTCTTGTCACCATTCTCAGATTTGCATCATTTACAAAGTGAAATTTATATATCTATGAACAGTGGTTTCATCAGGGCTACACAGCATGAAAATGACTTGACGGGTTAAGATTGCATTTCATCTGGTTTAACGTGATTTCACATTTGAGAGGTGGGAGTACTGCGACTAAAAATGGTAGAAATTTAGGGTTTTATATTAAAATAATTAAATAGAGTTAAAAGTAAAAAAAAAGGTAAAAAAATTTATTTTTGTAATTAAAAAAAAATTGAAGAAGATTGGGAAGGTGGAAGGAGCAAAGGTGGTGGTGGAGGGAGCAACATCCTAAAGTAAATAATTAGGATTAAAAAGTAAAAAAGGTTATTTTTGTAATTATAAAAGGTTAGTTCTGTAATTCAAAAAATATGTAATAGAATTGGGGAGGTGGAGGGAGAAAATGTGGTGGTGGAGAGAGTAACACCCCCCCACTAATATCCTACAAATCCAACACTTAAGTGTAGGTCCAAACTCCCTTTCTAAAATTATATCAATACCTAACATATCTTTAGTGGTGAAAGGTATAATCTAACGCTGCATGTAAACATATAGAAGACAAAACATAAATGAATTCTCTCTCTTGTTCTCACGGTGCATCCACATTGAAACTCATGCAAAGCAAGGGAACAACAACAAAGCTTCTATACAACAAGAAAACTAACACTTCCCCTTATTGACATTCTTTCACGTGAATCAATTGCCAATACAGGGATTTGAACCAGCGTCGTGGGAGTGTCTCCCACGGTAACACAATGCACAAACTACTTGCTGAAGCTCATTTTGTTGACATTATAACACAAATATCAATATATAATAATCCTTACTTCAACCAAATTTCGAAAATTTAAAATAAATCTCCAACTACTAAATTCTTATTCATTTCTAAACAATAATAGAGAATATTAAAATAAAAATAAAAGGTATTTTTATTTTATCCGGGCCTTACACTGGTTTTCATAAAATATTTGAAAAACTAGTCGATTACTATTTTCATTAAATCGACTGATCTTGTAAAATGGTTTTCAATTCTCAGACCTTTGGTGAAGGTGCTTCGACAAATAGACCACCACTATTTGCTGGAGAAAATTATGCTTTTTGGAAAATAAGGATGTAAATCTTTCTTGAATCGGTGGATGCAACTCTAAATGGTCCATATGAGCCCACTCATGTTTTAAATGGAAAAGTTGTTTTGAAAAATTTTTAAGAGTGGACTCAAGATGAGAACTGAAGAGCTCAATATGATGTTAAGGCTAAATTGCTTCTGCACTAACCATGGATGAATTTTTCAGGATTTTCCAATGTAAAACTGCTAAAGAAATGTGGGAGGTTCTTGAGGTCACACACGAAGGAACGGATGAAGTGAAAAGGGCCAGAAAGAATTCTCTCATACAGAAGTATGAGTTGTTCAGAATGAAAGCGGGAGAGACTATCTATGAAGTACAGAAACAATTCACACACATAGTCAATCACCTCATGGCTCTCGGGAAAGTGTTTGATAAAGAAGAAATCAACATAAAGATCCTGAAAAGCCTCAACAGAAGTTGGCAGCCGCAAGTCACTGCAATATCTGAATCAAGAGACTTGACCAGCATGAACATGGCTACGTTATTTGGAAAACTCAAAGAACATGAATTGGAGCTTGGAAGGCTAAAGGAGGAAGAAGAAATTGAAGAGAAGAAATCAATTGCACTAAAAACCACAAGCAAGAAAGCTACAAAGAATATTGAACCTGCAATTGAATCAGATGTAGATGTACCATAAAAGGAAATGATGAATATGATGGTGAGAAAATTTAACAGATTCATGAAGAATAAAAATTCTGCAACTAACAATGCAGGTTTTTCAAGAGGAGGAAAGAAGAGCTCAAGAAGCAACGTTGTTCAATGCTATGAATGTGGAAAGGATGGTCATATCAAGCCTGACTGTCCAGACTTGAAGAATAAATAGAGAGAATTCACCAAGTATCCTCAGGACAAGAACAGGAAGCAAAGGAAAGCTTATATTGCCTGGGAAATAGTGATGAAGACTCTTCAAGTGATGATGATTATAGTGCTGAAGAGGAGTCAAATTTA
Source organism: Vigna umbellata (assembly GCF_029865625.1). Lineage (NCBI taxonomy): Eukaryota > Viridiplantae > Streptophyta > Magnoliopsida > Fabales > Fabaceae > Vigna > Vigna umbellata. The sequence goes on along the minus strand of NC_142165.1, from coordinate 54,982,750 downwards.
TGCTTCATGGTAGGCTCTGCACAATCTGATGATGAAAGTGATCGTGAATTTGAAATTGAACCAATAGAGGTCAAGTATACCACATGCTATTGGATGCATTTCAGGAGATACATGCAGAAGCCATGCGACTTCAATATAAGGTGAATCGATTATCCTCTGAGAGAAAGGACTATGAATACAGAATTGATAATCTAGTATAGGATAATGAAAAGCTTGAAAAAGATCTTGAAGAAGCTTTGAAATCTGAGACAGTCAAGACCGAAATACAAGTTGTTGAGAAAAAATGTGATAACTGTCCTATACACATTGAGAAAATCGACTGCTTAACCAGCACATTAGCCAAATTTACTCAAGGTCAAGAAAATCTTGATGTTGTGTTAAGATCATCTGGAAGAGCTATCTAAAGACAAGGTATTGGTTATAAGGCTAAAAGTAATAGGATAAACTCAGAATTTATTGATCTGAGTAAACCTACTACTAATGCATGCTTTTACTGCAACACAATTGGTCATAATGTTAGAAACTGCTATTTTAGAAATGTTGGTGTTCCAAAGGGAAAATACAAATGGGTTCCCAAGGAACAGCCTCCTGCTACTAACAAGAGAGGACCCAAGTTCAAATGGGTACCATTTTAACTATTGTGCAGGAAAGGAGCAGTAGCTGCTGAAGCAGTATTTAACTCAAGGATGAACTACCATGATGAAATTAAAAAAATTCTTGAGTCACTGATTGTGGTAATTGTAACAAAACTCTTTCATGCATTATAACCATTTGTATGATTGATTGTTATATGCATGTTTGCTATATGTTGTTTGATTGATTGTTTTTTGTGAAAACATTGTTATGCGAATTTTAATCGATTATGTTATGAACTGAGTCGACTATAATCTCTGATTGTGTTTCTTTGTTTTTGGTAACACTCTGTTAACACATTAAGTTGACTTTGTTTTTATTGAAATCGATTAATAATCTCCGTTTTGAACTTTCTTATGATTTGAAAATTTAAATTGGGCCTGATTGAATCATTGTTGTTTGCGCCCTCGTGGTTGTCTCATTTATTTCATTGTATTAGCATTTAGAGTGTTCTGTGCTCATAATCCTGTAACCCTAGACTAAGAAAGATTGACCAAGAACTCTACATCACATGGCGTCTTCAAATCATCCACCAAGTGTTATATACGGATTTTGGACCTTATATACGGATTTTGACTGTATGTAATTCAATTTTTTCTTGTAGTCGAAGCAGAGGCAAAGAAGTGGCAACTGCAAGAGGACCTGATCCCTCAAGTTGGATCAATGATGATGAGACCAGAGAAAGATTTCTAGATGGAAGGGTCAAGATTGTTGTTCCACCCAAATACCTGAATCTAAGTTTGTTTGAAAGAGAGGGCATCCAGTTTCTAGGATAACTTGAAACTCAGGAACTCTCTACATATTTTCAGATGAAGGGTGATTGGTACCCTGACCTGGTAAGGGTGTTTTACAACAACTTGAGGATAACAAATGGTGTTATTCAATCAAGAGTGAAAGGTGTTGATATTCACATTAGCAATGATGTTTGGCAACAAATTGCGGGACTGAAAGAAGAAGGCATCTTCTCTCATCTACCAAATTCTGAGACAAACCAGTGGCTGAAAAAGAAAGATATCTACAGAACCTGGCTGAGATTTCCAGGAAGATATACTATTGAAAGACTGTATGTGCATGAAGGATTGAACATGGAAGAAAGGATTATAGCTTACCTTCTTGCATGGGTAATTCTACCTAGAAGATTATTACAAGATAGAATGACCACCGAAGATGTTTATTTGTTATATGCAATCAAAAATGATGTTCCCACCAACTAGGTGGAGGTGTTAAAAGATCATATGACAAATGTTTCACTCAGGAAATCTCATTATTTGCCCTATGCTATTTGTGTAAGTCGAATACTTGTGCTTCAAGGGGTGGATATCAGTGGCAAGCAAAAGTGTTCTAGCAACTGCACAAATATAATAAACAGAAATACTATTGCATCTTTTGGATTGGTAAAGACTGTAAAAGTTTGGTGCTTCAAAGATAAAGAAGACTTGTCAATAGTTCAGGAAGTACAGTTGTGAATGAAGAACACACAAACTTCTTCCCTTAAACCAATTTTGAGAGATTTGCAGCTGATCAATTCAGGATTCTGACTGAAAAAGTTAATCAGATTGAAAGAAAACTTGACAATGCTTTACAACAAAGGGAAAGCAGTTCATCTGATGAGGACTCTAGGGAGACATCTGAATCAGAATAGGGTTACTAGGAGTGCGTGTTTTAGTTTATTTTCTATGTTAACTGTATTGTCTTGTGTTCTTCTGTAATAAATGGCTTTATATGTCATCTTTGTCTTGGCTTTACCTAATTGTATTTCAAGTTTGACATTAATGAAATCAGTGTTAATCAAATCTGTGATTCAAAAAGTGTATCAGTAAATTGAACAAAACTGAATTGATTAAATCGATTACACTATGTTTGTATGCGAATGAATTATTGATTACTGTTATTTTCATACATTTGCATACTCACACATTAATTCCTGTATAACATTGATTCTAAAATGCTTGATCTGGAAAGACTTGGAAAAGTTTTGTAGGAATATCACTTGCTGAACTGGACAATCTAGCATATGCTACAGCAAGAAATCGACTCTGACTGAGATCAAATTGATTAAACATCATCAGGAGTTTAAAGATTCCAAAACTAGAATATCTTATATCTTTAGATCTTGTTTTATTTGATGTTGATTGTTTATTCTTATATATCTATGCTTATCTGCTGCATAAAATATTTGAGATAATAAGAGATTAAAATGTGTTGCTTGATTGAATCAATATCTCTATGTTATTACTGTGATATATCTGATATGATACAATGTTATTGCATGTTGATAAATGCTCTGACATATTCTGATTATTGCATTGTGCATCTGTATTTTGAGATTGAAATATGTATAATGACAGGGGGAGCATTGCATATGATTGATATATTTCACATGTCTTCATTTAAAGGGGAAAATATCTTAATTTCATGTGAATATCTTTGACAAGGGGAGCATCATTACTTGTTTTATGATTATCTGATGCATCTCTATATGCTTGATTATTTGTATATCAATACCATTATGCTTACCTTTTTTGCTAATGCCCAAAGGGGGAGAATTATGTTGGTTGGTAATTGATTGATAATCTGTATTGAGTTGTGCAACATGGTTGATTATTAATCATGGTTGTGCATCATCAAAAAAGCGGGAGATTGCTGAGATTGTTTATAGGGGGAGCACTGGTTTAGCTGAACCCACAATCTTAGTAATATCTGAGTTTTTGATGATGACAATACATAATTAATAACACATGTGTTTTATGTGTTACATGTGCTATGCTTATATGTTATATGCGTATATGAGAACATGATTGTGTTGTTGTTGTGTTGTTCATTGCATTTCACTATGTTATATATGTGATTTTATACATGAATGCATGACATATGTTTTTGGATGAAATAACCACAAGCACCAATGTTGAACTTTAAATGTGTGTCAAAACAACAGGTTGAAATCGATTACATTACAGGGTGAATCGATTAAAACTCGTGTATTTTCAAAAACTTTTCAAGTGTGTTGTGAGAGTTTTTCAAAGAGAAAAGTTTTCAAAACTTTGCATAACACTGTTGCATAATCGATTACATGCGATATGTATTTGATTAAGTTTGTTACTATTTTGAAATCTATTAATGCTTGATATAACTGTTACAACGGCTATATTTTTAAATGTGTTGACCAAGCATTAAATGTTATTCGATTACATTAATTGTGAATTGAATTAAGTGCTTTGACTGCTACTAAATGTTATAACTGAATTGGTGTATTCGACTGCATTAGTAGCAAAGTCGATTATGCTGCGTCTGATACGAGTTCATCTATATATTGACACGAATTTGATTTCTGAAAAAGACTTTTGTGATTCTAACATTTTCATATTCTTTTGCAGAAAAGTGAAAAGTTTACAGAAAGAAAGAAAGCTTCAAGAAACTAGTTTGACCGTGGTGATCAACTAATTTTGATTTCTTGAAGAGCAAGAATTGCTGAGTTTTCAAAGTCTGTTCTATTTGCACATTTGGGTGTCTACTACAAGATCAGGTTCTACAATGTGCTAAAGATTGGGTTGAGTTTCCTGTTGTGATTATAGGAAGAAGGACATGCTACGTTCTTGACTTTGAGGGTGCCTCAAAGGTGTTGGACTGTAGGAGTGGGGATTCTTGCTGCTAGTATGTTTGTATACTGCCCATATTTTGATTAGAGGGTTAGAGAGGAGTTTTATATTTTTGACGTGAGGTCTCTATAAAAACCTTGTTGTAAAAACCTTAATCATTATAGTGCATTGGCTTCCTGTGATTGGAAGGACACTAGATGTAGGCTTGGTCGAACCAATATAAAAACTCAATGTTTGATCTTTCTGATCCCTACTCTGTTACATTCAATCGATTATACTTTACACACATTTGATTAAATTTCCACTCCATTGAAAATCTTTTAACTTGTGTTTCAAGAAAAGTATAAAGGCATATCTTTTGGTGAAAATGATTTTGAAAGTTTTAAATTTTATACTTCACCAATTCAACCCCCTCTTAGTGTGAGAAATTGAGTCATTTTATTTTAACAATAAACTTTCAAATTCATCTAGATCAAGCATTTTAGTATTTATGCAGTACAGTAATCATTATCACATTTTAAATATGATTATGCAACAACAACATGTAACAATGAGATATGTAAAATGTATACATACATACTAGTGATTGAATTTATTATTAATCAACTCAATGGAGTCAATCACAATTTTTCATTCACATAGGTTGAATAATAACCAGAAGTATAATTTTCATTCATAGTCCAAACGATTATAACCAGATAAAGCAAAATATATGACATGTAAGGCCATTCATTACAAAAACAAGACAAAACAAGTAAAAAAGCCTAAAAAAAAAAAACTAAGAAAACACAAAAAATCCTATTTTGATTCAAATTCTTCCATTGAATTCTCTTCACTTGATTCATCTGTTGAAGAAGAGTTGTCAACACAATTTTTAATGAGCTCTTCTAACTTCTTTTTCATTATGAATAAAGATTTTTTCGTTTTTCCAGTCCTTCCATATACTTTCTTGAATTTGTTCATAACAAATCTCTCAAATTTACATTTGGGACACTAGTACAAAAACAGCTTATAACATCATGCGTTTAACGTCCAACCACTGAATAACCAAAGTTAAAAATGAGCGGTAGAATTTTTGTAAATAAATGCAACTATTAAACGTCGTTTAGAATTGTAATTCGATGTAAAAGGATATAAAATGTCGAATGACTTTTAAATTCGACGTCAAAAGGTAAGTGAATTCAATAAAAATTTGAGCGGGAGATTGAAAATTCATTCACTTTATCTTAGCGCGCGATACCCTGTTCTTTTCTCAAACTTTTCTTGAACGAAGTTTGACAAGCATCACATGTAATCTTTCTTTCATTTGATACAAATGTATGTTAATTAATTACTTTATGTATGATTTTTGTTTGTTTGAACCGATTCTTTTCATGCTCTTGTCCTTCATAGGCGCATTTTGTTTTCTCTCTCACTGTGACAAAACTTTATTCCGACGAACCCAACTTTTGAAGGTTAGTTTTCGTTTTCGTTTTCGTTTTTGTTTTTGTTTTGAAGAACTTGTTTGATGTTTTTTTTTTTGTTGAACTTGTTTGTTGTTGTTGTTTAGTTGAACGTGTTTGTTCTTGTTGTTTGATTGAACTTGTTTGTTGTTGATTATTATTGTTTGTTGTTGATACTACACGTTCATAGTTCATGCTTTATAAAATACCAAAAATTGAAATTTTTTGTTTTTTCTGCTTATCAGGTCTAGTAGAGTTGTAAAAAAGGATCACAATTAATTAAAAAAATAAAAAAAAAATTGATTAACGTCGAATATTGACAAAATTCAAAGTTAAGTTTAATGTCGAATATTGTCAAAATTCGACGTTAAGTTTAACATCGAATTTTTTAAATTCGACGTAAATTTAACGTCTCCTGATATGATGTCGTTTGTGATTTCGCCGTTAAAAGCCCGAAATATTCGACATTGTACGTGATTTTTATACTAGTGGGAGAAAATGAGATAGAATCATCATCAAAGTCAGACAGTTCCTCTGTATGTCCAGATTGATTTTGAACATCACTTAATACCCAACCATCAGTAGTCTTTTTCATACCAATAAATGTTAGTATTGCTTTCCCAATTTCATTTGTTCTGTTGTAGATGATTTTGGTTTCCCCAAAAAGAACGACTTGATAGAGCTTCAAGATTTTACTAATGAACACCCCATATGGTAAGTTATGTTCATCACTAATTCCGGTATCAATCATATGTTCCTTGAAAACAGCAACCTAGTTAGTTGGTATTCTTGACTTAACGACATTTAGTAAATATAAATATTCTTTTGTCAATCTATCGCGTAGATATCTCCCTAGTAGTAATAATCATGCAAGAATTTATGCACACATCTTTTCTTCTCTATTCAATCCTTTATGCAAATGCATCTTTCCTCCTTTGTACCTACCAGGATATCTAAGGTAGTCTCTGTATATCTGCTTCTTTGTAGTCCTCTTGTTATGTAAAGAATCTTTTATGTGAGACATACAACCCTCAGCTTTGAGTCCCGCGACAGGTAGCCAGACATCATTATTGATTATGATGTTTACTCCTTTTACCCGCAAATGAATATCGCCATTTATGACACGAAGATTATTGTAGAACACTTCAATTAACTCTGGATAGCAGTCGCCTTTCATTTGAACAAATTCTGCCACTCTTTGATGACTAAGCCAATTTGGAAAAAAGAACCCTTCTCCACTGAACAGAGACAAATTGAGTGATTTATGCGGAACAATTCCTTGATTTTTCTCCAGCACAAAAAACTATTTCTAGTAGCATCATCACTTATCCATCAAGTTGGGCTTGCATTCCTCTCAATTTGAGCAACACTCTTGTAGCGTTTGGATGAAGAAGATGGGGCCATTTTTGTGAATGATTCAATGAAGAATCTTACTCGGTCTAGGTTTTACCATTTTTGTTAAAAGATCAGTGCATTATAGATTTCAAAATCTAGTACATATAAAGGTGCGTAGAAGAGCTTCAATCAAACAGGCCCATTTAAATTTTCAAAGTAAGAAAGCCCATATCAGGAAATTTAATCAATTTTATTAATTTCATAGTCGATTTCAATTTAACAGATTCAACCAAAATAGGAAAACAAACAAAAACTCTAATCGATTTCGTTTCTAACATAACCGATTAAAAATCGTGAAAACAGTTTTTCATACAAAAACATTAACCAGACAACCAATCACCAATCATACGCACAACTTGCATTCACATATAAAAACTTATAATGCATGACTGCATGAATTTAACAGTTTTCGCTACCACATTTAGTTACTCAAGAATCTGTGATTTATTCCACTGAATTTCATCCTTGAGCACTTCTTTGCCTCTGTAGCAGCTTACTTTCCTGCAAAACAATCAAAAGGTTTCGATGCAGCTACCCAAATAAACTTGGGGCCTTTATTGTTAGTCACAGGAGGTTGTTCCTTTGGAATCCACTTGTACTTTCCTCTTGGAACACCAACCTTTCTGTAGTAATAGTTCCTGACAGAATGCCCAATGGTATTACAATAAAAGCATGCATTTGTAACAGGTTTGCTTAGATCAATGAATTTCTTAGAATTAATTATATTGCTCTTAGCCTTGTAGCCTATTCCTTGTTTGTTTCTTGCTCTACCTTGTGACTTTAAAACAACATATAAATTATCTCTTCCTAGAGTAAATGAAGATAGTGTGCTTGTCAAGTAATCGATTTTTTCTAAATGAGCAGGACAATTTTCACATTTTTTCTCTACAACCTGAACTTCAGTTTTAACATATTACAAAGTAGCTTTCAATTCCTATTTGAGCTTTTCATTTTCTTCAACAAGGTTGTTAATACAATACTCAATCTTTTCTTTCAGACTGTAATCGATTTACCTTGTATTGCAATCTCATTGCTTCAGCATGTAATTCTTGAAACACATTCAGCAGCAAGTCATATTTTACTTCATTCGACTCACTATCAAAGTCGTAGTCACTGTCTTTAGAATGTACAGATCCTACCATGAAGCACAAGTTTGACTCCTCCTCAACACTATGATCATCATCACTTGATGTGTCATCATCGTTATTCTCCCATGCAATGTAAGCCTTCCTTTGCTTACTTCTTCTCTTATCCTGTGGATACTTTGAGTCAAATTTTTGTCTTTTTATCATCTTTTTGTCTTTTTATCAACTTTGGACACTCCGGCTTGATGTGACAATCTTTGCCACATTCATAACACGTCACCGTGTTGGTTTTGGAGCTCTTTCTCCCTCCTTTTGTGTAACCTGCATGGTCAGTTGCAGCAGTTCTATTTTTCATTAATTTAGTAAACTTTTTTATCATCATATTCATTACCTCTTTCTCAGTTATCTCAACATCAGATTCAGCCTTCTTGGAGGATCTTTTGTTTGTAGCCTTAAGTGCAATCGATTGTTTCTGTTCAATCTCCTATTCTTCCCTCAATCTACCAAGCTCCAATTCATGTTCCCTGAGCTTGCCAAACAAAGTTGCCATATTTATGTTAGTTAAATCTTTTGACTCGGATATGGCAATTACCTTTGGTTGCCAGCTTCTGTTAAGGCTTTTCAGAATTTTGATGTTGATTTCTTCCTTTTCAAAATCCTTGCCGAGAGCCATCAGATGGTTGACTGTATGTGTGAACCTTTTATGCACGTAATAAATGGTCTCTCCAGCTTTCATCCTAAACATTTCATACTCCTGCACTAGGGAATTCTTTCTGACCCGCTTGACTTCATTTGATCCCTCATGTGTGACTTCAAGAACTTCCCACATTTCTTTAGCTGTTTTGCAGTGGGAAACCCTAAAAAACTCATCCATTGTGAGAGAAAAAGCAATAACACTACGTGCTTTTACATCATAATGTGCTCTCCGGTTTTCCTCTTGAGTCCACTCAGAAAAGTTTTTCAAAACAGTTTTTCCATTTATCACATGAGTGGGTTCAAATGGACCATTGAGTGTAGCATTCCATACACCCTTGTCTACTGATTCAAGAAAAACTTGCATTTTTATTTTCCAAAAGGCATAGTTTTCACTAGCAAATAGAGGAGGTCTATTTGTGGATATACCTTCACCAAAGGTTTGAGAAACAAAAGTCATTTTTAGGATCAACAATCGATTATACAAAAAGGTTAATCGATTTGTTTTTCAAATTATTTTTGAAAATCAGCTCTGGTGCCAATTGTTAGAAATGGTGAGCTTTGTTTCTCAACACCAAGAGGGGGTTGAATTGGTGTTTTATAAAAATACTTGCTTTTCAAATCTTTTTCGCAAATAGGTTGAATCTTTAAACCTTTCTTGAACAACAAGCAATGTGTATGCAATATAACAGTATGTGTATTCGAATGATGACAATATGTAATCGATTAATGCAGAGAGATAGGGAAAAGGAAAATCAAACTCTGAGTTTTATACTAGTTCGGCCTCAATGCCTACATCCAGTGTCCTATCAATCAACCTGAGATTGAAAGCCAATTTTCATTATAGAGATCTGAATTTTTACAGTAAGGGCTTTACAACAGCCACACTGTCAAAATATAAATCACCTCTTTGACTTACTAATCTAATATAGCCAAATACAAAAACCCTGCAGCAAGAACAATTCTCTCCTATAGTCACTCGTTTGAGATCCCTCTCAAAGTACAAGAACTCCTTGTTCTTGTTCCTGGCAACACACACAGGGAACAACAGTGCATAGATTGCAAAACTTCTCCTACAAAAGTCGAAACAAGTTCAACAAAAAAAACAAGTTCAACAAATAAGTTCTTCAAAACGAAAACGAAAACTAACCTTCAAAAGGTGGCTTCATCGGAATAAAGTGTCGTCACCGGTGACAGAGAAAGCAGAATGCGCCTATGAAGAACAAAAACACGAAAATAATCGGTCAAAACAAACGAAAATCATAAATAAAATGCATTTCTATCAAATGAAAGAAAAATTACATGTGATGGTCGTCAAACTTCGTTCTAGAAAAATTTGAGAAGAGAATAGGGTCTCGCGCGCTAAGATAAAGTGAATGAATTTTCAATCTCCTGCTCAAATTTTTATTGAATTCATAAACCTTTTAAGGTCTAACCCTGGGACATTCGACCTTTTATATCCTTTTACGTCGAATTACAATTCTAAACGACGTTTAACAATTGCATTTATTTACAAAAATTCCACCGGTCATTTTTAACGTTGGCTATTCAGTAGTTAGGCGTTAAACGCGTGACGTTATACGCTATTTTTGTACTAGTGTGATCACACAACAAGCACTTCAGTTGTGCAGAAAGATCAGATTATTCAAATTACTCAAGCTTCTCTCTCAAGAAATCTTCAAGAATAGTCTACCACTTCAATTTCTTGTTTCTTGGAGCATTTGATCACCCCTCTAAAACTTTTTAGCACAATCTAAATCAGATATGAAAATGTTAATCTCAATTGTCTTACAGAAATCCAATCAATGCGTCTATATATAGTTTTAGTCAATTCAGGCGCAATTTGACTACTCTTTTATTCATATCGGTTACATTAAATACTTATAACAAATTTATAACCAATTAAGCTCCTTAACAGAATACGCAATTAATACAATCGATTTCTATTTAATGCTTAGCCAACACATTTAAAAATATGACCGTTGAAACAGTTATGACAAGCATGAAACAATTTTCAAATCAATAACAGACTTAATTGAATACATAATCCATGTAATCGATTAAGCTTCAACACTTAACACATTTTTGAAAACTTTTTCTTTCTAAATCACAACACAACACATTTGAAAAAGATATGTGCAAACACACGTGTTTTAATTGATTCACCAATTAATGTAATCGATTAAAAACACAAGTTGTCTGATGACCTGAATTGATTATCACACCTCTGTAATCAATTTAGTCACTCATATATGCTTTTGTGCATATGATTTCCTTATCACCAAAACATACAGTATGCATACACAAATATGATCACTTTACTAACACAGTGTGCAACAATCAACATATTATATGTTAAACACATGTGATAATCACAATATGTGCATATTTCACAATAATCATAAACACATACAACATACATATACCACGGTACATATTCATCTATTTTTATTATTAATGTGTTGTCATCATCAAAAACCACTATCACAAGGATTAGGTTCAGCTATCATAGTGTTCCCCTAATCAACAATTATCATCCCAAATAATCGATTATTCTCGAAACCACACTCAAAACTAACATGTAGATAATCAATTATTGTCAAATCGAAACACATCCTAGACATGATTCAAGCATTCAAACATACATACATAAACATAGATCTCGTGGAAACATACTTAACACATCATACATGCATTCAAGCATCTCATACTCATGTAAACATACTCAAACACATATTACAACACTTGAATGATCTAGATCCAATCATTAATATGGTATACCCCCAACAAACTCAATTATACTACATATGATTATTACCACACCCTTAATAATCATAATCCTATAACACATATCAAACAAGTATTTTCATGCAAGTAAATCGATAATGCATAACATACAACAAACGATGGTAAGCTTCCCATACCTTGGCCAAAACTAGATTTTTTTTTATCTAACTTCAAAAAGATAATAAATCCTCCCTTACACTAAGGTTTTCTATACTTCTTCCTCTTATCTCCTAGAAAACGTCTTTTCTCTCCCTTATCTTTCTAATTTTTGTTTTTTGATTTTAGAGTAACAAAATATAGACCCCGTTTTACTCTTCTCCTTTTTATCTTTTTCTATATTATCTCAATCCTTTTATTTTAATAAAATCTATCAGTTTATCTCTAAAACCACTAAAATTTCTTCTTTTATTCTCTCTTAACTACTTTTTAAAATATCATTAACCATCAAATTTTTTTAAAATCCATGTAATCTTTTAAAATATCTAACAATATCTATAATGATTTTCTCTAATAATAATATCTTTTTTAATCTTTAAATCCACCAACATTATATCTCCTATTTTCATTTAACTAATTTTTAAAATAACAACTAAATCTTCTAAAATATTTACATAATATCATTTTATTAAATATCCAGATTATTTAATTTGCATGTTTTTCTTTTCTACACCCTCTTAATTAATTTCTACACCAATGAAATACAAATAAAAGACCCTTTTGCCCTAGGAAAAAATATAAAAAAAAAGAATTAACATAACAATTATGTTCTAACATAAATATACACTCAATAATTTTTAAACAAAAATCCAAAGTCTCAAAACTATTTTATTTTTAAAACCCAAAATTTCACGGATCTTACAAGAAACTTTGGTTGCATATGCTTACAAAAAGTAAGCATTTATACCAATTTCCTCTACAACTCCAATGAATCATTCATTTGATTAAAAAAATATGACAAACTATAGAAAAATCAATCTTCAATCAAAGCTTATGAAAGTCCAACCTCCAAGCAAACTCTAGACTATAAATTGCGCTCATAAATTTAACATAAATAGAAGTCTACACACTTAAAAAAAAAACTAAAAAATTGTCCACATATTTACCTTTAACTCTTTCAACCTTGAACCCCTAATTACACTATTAATATTCAACCTTGAACTAATCAACGCAAAGAACTTGTCGTATTTTGTCCATAAAAGAAACAACCTTATCTTCCCTAATTTAAATATGAGAAATTTTCAACAACATTAAATCAGAAACAATATTTGTTTCTTTAGAGTATAAATATATATATATATATATATATATATATATATATATATATATATATATATATGATATATGATATATATTATTTTATATAGAATCTTTTGTTATAATATAATTATATTTTTTATTTTTGTATTGTTGACTAACTCTAATATAAATCCTTTTATAGCTTAGTAAGATGATAATATATTAATTATGATTATCGTATCTTATTTTAATTTTTGGCTGATTCAAATTTTTAATTATGTTTTTTAAAATTATTAAATGGGATTTAATTATATTTTCTTTTTAATTTAAAAAATTAATAGGATAATTTAAATTATAAAAAAAATAAATAAATATATCTATAATTTGTAAGTTTCAATGTGAAATTAGAATTTGTCTTTTTCTCCAATTTTTCTCCAATTTGATTCTCAAACTTTAAATATGAATATATGTACTGCTCATAACTCAAATGCGTTATATTTGTTTAATGTATTAAAAGCTCACGCTTCAGCAATTTATACCATTTGACACACCTAATTCAAATGTCATATGATATTATTTAATACCTAAAAGACTTTATATAATAATATATCATTTATTTTTAAATATTTTGGACTATAATATATCAGTTGAGACATGAATAAGTTTTAATTTTGTATTCAAATTTAAAGACAAAAAAATAATTATTTTGCAGTAAAATTATTATTTAAATACTTTTAGTGCAAAAATTTCGTGATAAAATATAAAATTTAATATTTAATTATTTATCTCTCTGAAAATATTTATATGTTTGTCTCATAATTGTTTTGTGGAAAATTAACATAGGTATTCAAAATCTGTGAGAAATATCTTTGGGAAAGACTCTACGTTTTACACAACCGTGAAAAATTATCCATTGGAAATGTGACCTTTCTCACGGAAAGTATATATGAAAAATTATTCATAGATACTAAAATCCGTGAAAAATGTTTCCTACAAATATATTATTCACAATTTTGTTTTTGAAAAGTCGTGAAAAAAAAATATATCCTCCACAAATTTTGAGTGTTCTTATAAATTTTGACTATAAAATATTTTTATTTTTCTTATAATACGTTATATGCATATTATTGGATATTTTTGTACTTAAAATCTTTTTGTTCTAATATAATTTTTTTTATTATTGAAAAACTATAGGATATATATATATATATATATATATATATATATATATATATATAATAGATAAATAAAATGATATGATAGAATAGTAGAAAATAACTTAGTAAATTAAATTATCAAATAAAACAAATTCTAAAAGATTATATCACCATACTTTCCTTCCTCCCCACGGTGAGGTGGACACATTTTGGCTGCAACTAAATACATTAAAGGAATAGCTTAATTAAGTATTAATTACTTCATGACAAATTCAACTCTTTTATTCAACTTGCTGTGGGATCTCAAAGCCTGAATTAGTGTGGACGCATCCTAGGAAATTCAAGTAGGCATGGATAGAGCCAGGACAAATTGAATAAACATTATTAAAATTTTATAATTTTTAAAATAGTTAAACAATATTCCAATGAGAATATACTTTTTATATAAAGGATCTTACATTTTTTAAAATTCAAGATTACAAATAAAAGTGATTAATTTTATATCTCCTTCTTGATTGTTATAACTTTCACAATAAATTTAATGACGATACTTGCTTGGTTTTTTAAAAGAATATTTAATTACATTTTTTAAAGAACAATAAAAAAAAATTTCAAGAAAATTTAAATTAAAATATAATAATAATAATAATATCTCAGGTTAATTTTGAAAGTTAAAAATATTTAGATGTGAGTTTTCAGTTTTCATTTTATCCATTAGGGTTTTAATCATCACTAAATATATAAAATATAAAGAGTACACTTGCTATTAATTACATATTTACATTTGTTAAGTATATTACACTTTTATTAATAAGAAAAGGAAATAAATTTTAAGTTTAACTGAATTTTGAATCGAAATTAGATATTAAGCGTAAAATTATATATTAATGGATGATATAATCTGTGACATGATATATATATCTAATAAAGAAAAATTAATATTAGAAATAGAGTTCATAATTAGTATTTAAGTAAATATATATATAAATTAATATTTTTTATATAGAAGTAATTATAATACCTTTATTTTACTTTTTAAAAATTTAATTGAAGTCCAATTCAACCATCAAACAAGATTTTAGTTATAACTTTTTGAAGAGAATTAGACTTTAAACTGAGATATGGTTGATATTGTGATATATTGTATTAGTATATCATTTTTATATAAACTGCGATATAGTTGAGATGGTTCTAGCAGAATAATTAAAATATGATTATTGATCAAATCTCAAAAGTCATCCTATGGAATGATTTCCATTAATAAAATCATAATATATAAATAGGTCCTATAAAACCATTGATCCTTTTTGGCACATCTTATGTTAAGAATCACAAAAACTTTCATAGAAAATGAATGTTTGTAAGCAAGACAGTCATGTTTGTAAGCATGTATTTTAAACCAAGTTTTTATGTTGTAAACATTAAAAGAGCTTTATGCCAAGAAGGGGGTAAGGTGGGAGGGAAGGTGTTGAATTGGTTCTTTAAAAGTGTTCAGTTCAACATCTTATGATTTTTTTTCCCTTAAATCTAATTGAACATAAGATTTATAGCTTGCTACATTCCTAGATAGAGTATTTCAACCTATTAAAATATGAAAATAATTGATGAAAATTCTGACAGAAAATTTTATAATATTTCGCACAAGATTTAGATTAAAGATATTATTAATATGATACGAATGATCAATCATAACTACACTAATTTATCAACCGATTATACAATTATACCAAAATTATTATTAAAGATCCAATTTATACATATTTTAAACAAACAATTAAAACTTTAAATTGATAGAAATTTGAAAACAATACACTCAAATTTTATACTGGTTCACACTAGAGGAGTTACATCCAGTTAGTCAAAACAACCTTAAGTTAGAGTTTTCATTAATTCAAGATTTTATAACATCCTTATAATGGAACTCTTGAAAAATACACAGAATACAAGTTTCTTAAATTACAAAAGAAACAATGAAAGCACAACAAAAATCATTCTTGTAGACCTAGACTCATGCTAGGAGCACCACACAAACACAAACACAGACAAAGACACAAGAAAGATCGAATCTCAAGATTGACTCTCCATAATCAATCAAGAATCTTCTTCAAACTCGTAAACAAGGAGTAATCATGACTCCAACACCTCTAGAATGAACATTGTGGATTTGTTCATCCAAATCTTGGAAACGTGCATTTCAAAACTTGTAGTGATCTTTTTGGACCACATTTGATTCAGAATAGTTCTTTCAAATGGTAAATATTATTCTTATGTGGGTTTAAGGAATCAAATCTATGATCATAAGTTCCACACCAATTGGTTTAGCATCATCTTGTCTAACACCACTTGGACGACCTCACTATCAAGAGTTTTAGTTGTTGCACCATCTCCTTCTATTGTAAACTATTGACATGTATAACTATCAAGTGTAAAGTAATGACACCACTTTTGCAAAGTATTTGACACGTATAACTTGACAAACAAATAAATAAATTAAATATTCAAATTATTTAAACATTATTAAATGATATTATAATGTTTGAAAAGATTATGAACCTATATAAAAATAATTAAAATAACTTGTTGAATTTATATGTCACACAGATTTGGCGCTCTTGTGTATTGTGGTACCTTGGAGAGATAACTTTTCAACTATTAACTATTTCATGATATAATTTAAAATGAGTTTGACTTCCTTCTTACTACTTGCAATTGTAGTAAACAATAATAATAAGTAATAATTGTTGTGTTGCATTATTGGAAAGGAGATGGGACTTGAATCTCCATTCGTTGCGAACAACAATGTAATCACACAAGTACAAGACATGTTACCTAATTAAGATAACGTCAAAATAGAAAAGTAAATAGAAAAATGGTGATGTTCGTTGTCTATAAAAGGAAAACCACTCATCTTCGGACTACATCCACATTTGCTCTCCACTTCACCGTATTACAACTTACCCGAATTCAAGAAGCCATGGCCTCTTACCGGTGCACCATGTTTGCTTTCATGATTGCTATTTCCTTTTCAACCTTGGACATCACATTCGCATCACTTCCATCTCTACTCCCTTCTATAGGAATCCGAGTCCCACTTGTCGGAGTCCCACCTACAGGAGTCCCACTCATACAAGTTCCACCTATAGGAGTTCCACCTGTACAACTTCCACCAATAGGAGTCCCACCTGTACGAGTCCCACCTGTACAAGTTCCACCTATAGGAGTACCACCTGTACAAGTTCCACCTGTAGGAGTCCCACCTATACAAGTTCCACCTGTAGGAGTCCCACCTGTAGTAATACCACCTGTACAAGTCCCACCTGTGGGAGTCCCACCTGTACAAGTCCCACCTGTGGGAGTCCCACCTGTACAAGTCCCGCCTGTGATAATCCCATCTCTGGGAGTGCCACCTCTTGTGGGAGTGCCACCTGTGGGAGTCCCACCTGTGGGAGTCCCACCTGTGGGAGTCCCACCTGTGGGAGTGCCACCTGTGGGAGTGCCACCTGTGGGAGTGCCACCTGTGGGAGTGCCACCTGTGGGAGTGCCACCTGTGGGAGTGCCACCTGTGGGAATCCCACCTGTGGGAATCCCACCACTGCCTCTAATCTGATTGACATAGTTATATTTGCCCACTCTTCCTAATATCCAAGATTCTAGTTGGATTTGGATTGGATATTGGGCATATGTCAATCGCTACATGCTTTGCTTGAATTTCAATAAGTGATTTATATAATGATCGCATAAATGATGTAACTTCTATGTTTTTTGAATTTGAATTTCTTTCTCAGTGTTCCATTTCTATTTCGCTTTTGAATATTTGTATTTCCGTTGCACCTCTGCGTTACTTCATGCAGTGCATTTGCCTAGAGTCGACAGACTCATTACTATGGAATGGATGTGTTTGATCATAAATATTTCTTTCTTCTTCTCTTTCCCACAGTATATGTTAGTTAGTAATTAATGCCCTAACTTCCAAAAACAAGATAGTAGTAACGTGGACATTCAAAATTAAATGAATAAAGTTTTTTTTACGACTTTAATAATCTATACAACTACCTAATATAATATTAAAGTTATCTAGATTAATATACTATTAGAGTAAAATAAAATAGGATTTGTAAAACTATTATTACATGATTAAAATGTATTTTGTTTCATCAAATTAGTTTACCTTACTAAAACCTAAATAATATATTATATTGATCCATGCCTATGACAGGTTGATGAGAAAGTTGTATAATATTCAGAAACATTGAATAACTAAACGATTTATTAATATACAAAAATAATATAAACTGCGTAATTATGTTGGAGAGTCAACTCAAAATACCATTGTAGAACTATCAAAGCATAACTAATATTTATAAAATTGTCTTTTTTATTATAAAGGAACCTTAGTATAAGACTAATTATTTTTTATATGATGATGCAAACCATCATACATGTATAATAAGATGGGAGTAGAATAAACTTTTGTATTTTCTTACAAATATATAAAATTTAATTAATAAAATTTTAATTCTAACGTGAATATTTCTTGCAATTAATTTTTATTGTTAGAATTCATTATTATAACAAAAGTTACATTAACGTAAATATTTCTTATAAGTAAATGTTAGTTCTAAAATTCATTATTATATTAACAAGAAGAACAAGAAGTAAAAAGAAGAAGAAAAAAACACTGAATATATTTCATCAATTAACCAATGTAAAACAAATAACCATTACACAATAAATGGCATTTTAAATTTGAGAAACGGAAACCTAAATAGCTACACCCGTCGTTCTTCCCAGCCAACGTTCATTTGGTTCTTTCGGTCGTGGTCGGGAGGTGTTTGTGTGCGCTCCGTTGACGTTGTGAGGACGTTGGTGTCGTGACCTAAGGTTGCATGGTGCGTTTAAGGATTTTTGTCAAGGGTTCGTGTTGTTGTTGAAGTATTTTCGTTGAACGCTCGTGGTGGACGGTCATTAGTACATTCTTTGTCGCTGCCATGGTGTAGTGTGGCTGTTATGGAGGAAGGGTGTCAAGAATCCCAGTCCTTGAGGTCAGTTATGTGAAGTTGTGAATGGTTTCAGAAATTTAAACTTGTTTTGTAATTTTGGTTTCTTAGGAACTTAGATTTTGTAGACTTTGGTAAAAAGGTTATTTTCATTCCTCCCACCAATTAAGATTCGTAATTCGTAGTTTTGCTTTGGATTATGCTTCGAATAATGGTGAGCAATTCCTTTCAATATGTGCTTTCAATACGTGGTTTAATGGAATCTGCTGGCTATTTGAACACTTCAGAACTTAACTCATGGTCTAATGAAAAGTGAATTGGCTAGGAAAGGGTTTAAAGTATGTTAGACTATCAAAATGATTCATTTTGGGAGAATTACCAGTCAGTAGTCTATTTGATATAATTCTTGTATCAAAAACAAAGAAACTATATAACCTGTTCAGTGAGTAGATAGTGCAACCCTGCCTTACATCCCTTTTTTCGAAGTGGATAAGTTGTGTATGCTCTGTTAATAATATATCTGTCATGCCACTAGTTCATTTTACCCTGGGTTGATGCTGTGAGTGGTAGCTATAGTGTAGATCATCTCGTTAATTTATAATTTTAGTGGTTGTGTTAAGAAAGGAATGCATGCTAGAAATTGTTAGGACTTGTTTTCTGGTATTCACGTTGATATTTCACTTGAATGGGTTGTTTATGAATGGTTGTATCTAGGATTATTTGGTATGAGTTTTATACGTTAATAAACCTATGCCCAAATGTGAAATTTGATGTATGTGATCCGGGCCTTGCATTGTCTAAGAGCTTCC
The DNA here is from genome assembly GCF_029865625.1 of Vigna umbellata. Taxonomy (NCBI): domain Eukaryota; kingdom Viridiplantae; phylum Streptophyta; class Magnoliopsida; order Fabales; family Fabaceae; genus Vigna; species Vigna umbellata. The sequence continues at coordinate 54,962,920 of NC_142165.1, read as the reverse complement.
ATCCTGTTTATAAAAACCTGCATTCTTCCAAAGATATTGTTCCTGGGGTCGAGTCACCTAAATCTGTGGGCTTGGCGCTACGTTCGTCCGATCTTCTCGCCGTCCTCTCTCCCCTTTGTCAAAGTTCGTTCGTCCTGTACGTCTGGGAGGGTACCTGTTAAAGGTGTTCCGAAGCTTAAGTCAATAAAGGTCCGATTGGTTGTTTAGGTACTGCAATAAATGCATAATTAATGAATCTGCTTACCTCTTACCTTTGACCTGTATTTATAGTTTTGATCATGGGTCTGAGATTAGCAAGGCCTTAATCACGGCCCAATCCAGAGCCCAATCCTCTAGTCGGTGCTTAACCTTAATCACTACAGACCTACCTGTCTTGACCGTCCGGTCTGGTTGCTCGAGTCCTACCAAACGTCCCATGTGTTCTGTAGATGACCGTCCGGGGGTCATCTGGTACAATTATGAGTGCATCTTTTTTTTTTTTACAACTGCATTTGGTTGAACTATTCTTCTTTTCAATCTTCTTCTGGGGTGAAATCTTTACGCCTCCACCTAAGATAATTTTCCAAAAACTAATGGTTTGTTAACTTGATGTATAGCTCCATTTTGTACTAACCCTAGCAAGTATTATTTAACACTTAGCAAATCCTAACTAAAAATCCAAATCCAAATTATTACTTGGGATTATAACCACTAATGCATTCCTTAAACAATAAGTCGCTCCTTACTTAAGACAAAGAGAGTATCTCTCTTATCAACATGTAAAAGGTTCCTATAAGTGTATTAGAGGCAATAAAAGCATAAGAAAGGACTATAAGGTTATAGCAAAGAGTTAAGAGCATTTATGTGAAAAAAAAAAAAAAACTAGGTCACCTGATGTTGTTGAAGTACTTGAGAAACACAAGAAAAAAAAAGTTGAATACTGTTTTTGGAAAACGTTTTTCACAACCCTTATGATATAGCACATTGTCAAGCGAGTGAGATATTCTTTTAAAGGCTTAGAAGCTTGACTTAAAATATAAGCTTTATAAAAATCAACATGTTAATCAGAATAATTTCTACTACAGCGTTTGTAAGAACTTCCTTCAAAAATAAAGGATCGTTTAGGTTGGAAATTCTTATATTTTCAAATAAAAAGCTCAACTGCAGGTTATCTAAGATGATCGTTTAGTAAAGAGAATAGAGAATAATAGAAGAGATTTTATATTGGTTCTCTCAAACTAAGCTACGACTTGTTTCCTTCGCAAATAGTTCAACTATAATCTTCACACAATTACAAATGAAAATTAGCACCACTCCTAGTACTCACCTACCTCGTCGAGATATCCTTTGTGTATTAGCACCATTGTTGGTACTCAGCACTCTATCGAGATGTCCTTTAACTGATCACACCATTCTTAGTACATAACACTCTGCTGAGATTTCCTTGAGTATTTGAACCACTCTTGGTACTAGACTGCTACCAATGAGGAGCATTGGTATCTTGAAGTGATTTTTATTATGTTACTACTGAAGACTTGAAGAATCTTTTGTATCAATCTTAAAAGCATTCTTTGTAGAAATAATTGTATATGATTTATTTGGTAATTGTAAAATGATCAGAAACATCTCAAACTAGAGTTTCATCATAGTAGTAATCGATTATCTAAGGGGATAATCGATTATCACAAGCTAAAATAGAAAGGGGTTGCTCGCGCAAATAATCGATTATTATTGAGACTTCGGCAAGTGTACTGAATCATACAAGTAATATAAAATGGTAAGACCAAGTATCGTGTCCCAAGAGACTCTCGGCACTAGACAGTTGTGTGATAACTCGATTAATTAAGACTTAAAAGGAATGAAATCATTGGTTTAAAATGCAAATACAGAAAATTAAATATGAATGCAGTTTTGATCAATTGAAGAGTAGCACAACGATGAACAAATGAGGTTTGTGTTATGAGATGAATATGTTGTTGGGGTTAGATTTCACCAAGTTTACTCTCATGTATATAAGAATTCTTCTTCTTTCATTAAAGTCAACATCACTCACTAAATTACTTAAAACCCGATTTCTCGGTGAAGAAAGCCTATCCTTAATTACTAGTTCATACAATTCCTAGCATTCCTAATAATTAATTCTAAAGATCAAGAGCTTAAGACGACCAAGACTCATACCCGCATCCCAGAGAAATACTGCTCTTAGAAATAATTCTACAAGAACCTGAATTGTAACGAACCTCCCGACACTCATGCAATTCATACATCACGCTATGAATGAGTTAAACAAAGCGAACATTGATCATAGAAGAATTACCCTAACAGTTAAAGAAAGAAGCATAAATTATTAAGAATCAATTCAAATACATGAGATTTCACAAGGTTACATCATCCCCAACAACAAATAGAAGTTAGTTTCCCATTGTCATGAGAAACTAGATGTACAATGGAGAAGAATAAGATAGAAAAACCCTAAAAGTTGAATATGGAAGCTCCCGCATCCAAATCCGCCTTCAAAGAGTGGAAGAGTGTGTTGTTGTGCCTCCACTGCCAAGGATACAAAACCTAGGGCGCTTGGGTCCCTTAAATAGAGTGGAATCAAAACAG